>NC_063333.1:104608649-104654195 GCF_021869965.1 Rhincodon typus | reverse complement strand
TCTAGGCCCGAAACGTCAGCCTTTCTGCTCCTATGATGCTGCTTGGCCTGCTGTGTTCATCCAGCTCTGCACTCTGTATTCCTGTTACTCCTTCCAAAGTGAATTACCTCACACTTTTCCACATTAAACTCCATTTGCCACATCTCAGCCCAGGACCATGTTTTCAGGAATTATCATCATAGAATCCCTACAGTGTGGAAACAGGCCCTTCGGCCCAACAAATCCACACCAACCCTCAGAGCATCCCACCCAGACTCATCCTGCATAACCCACCTAATCTAGGCATCCCTGAACGCTCTGGGCAATTTAGCATAGCCAATCCACCTAACCTGCACATCTTTGGACTGTGGGAGGAACTGGAGCACCCGGAGGAAACCCACACAGACATAGGGAGAGTGTGCAAACTCAACACAGACAGTCGCCTGAGGGTGGAATCAAACCCAGGTCCTTGGTGCTGTGAGGCAGCAGTGCTAACCACTGAGCCACCATGCCACCCTAGGATATATGTTATCACATTTCTAAAACTGTTTTATTTGAGAAAATGTTAATAAGCTAAAAACATACATTTATATTTTTTTTCATGATTGTAATGTGTTCTAAAAAACTTTATATGTTTGTTCACTATTGTTTCACAAACAAATGTAATGCCAAGATCCCACAGTAGCAAACATATTAATAACTAGTTAAGTAGTTAACCAGGACACCTGCATTGTCAGTTATAGTGGATGAGTTTTTAAGATGAGCCAGCAGGTGAGACCTTTAGCTGAGATTTCATCTGATGATTTCTTCTCATCTGTGCACCTATGACAATGTAGCATTCCATCTGCAGTGCAATTATTATTTTTTTCTGTTTAGTTTGGTGACTATTTACTAGCGATGCTCACTATTTGATTAGTTAAGGATGTGTGCAGACTTAGGGAAAAAATAATAAAGCTGCAGAAAGAGCTGGAAACTAGAAGCTGAAAGTATGGGGTGGATGAGGTTGTTATTTGCTTGCCAAGCTGGATTGTTCTTGTTCAACGAGAACAAGCCAGCTCAGCAAGCAAGTCAACAACTTCACCCACAACCTGAGCTACACATTTTTGCCAAAACTATGGGGTAAATATTTAAAGCCACGTGATGACAGCCCCCATTGACAATGACTAATGACAAATTAACCCTTTCCTCTGCATCCAGTCATGAAATGTTCTATGAATTCTGTAGGCTTACACAAATTCTAGTTGAATACAGAAGCTTAATTTGACTTTGAATTGGTCTTATTTGGTTCATATCCGTTGGGGATCTTTTAGCTCTTCAGTTGTTAATACTGACACGTAATGTCTTTATGGACCTGTGTTCCAAATTGCTAAACAAAACTTGATGGCGTATTTTTCTGCATAGAACACAACCTAATCTTGAAACCATACTTCTGAATGATGTTTAAACATTATAAATTCTGCCAAGAGGTCTGCTGTGCCTCAATTAAACTAGGCTATTTGGTGGAAATTCTGACAATATGCCTTTGACTTTCAATTGCTTGCTATTGATCCAGCACACACCCTGATCACCTTCCTCTCTCAAGTGTGTTAAATTGGCCCCTTGATAGGGATTTCTCTGTTTATCAGTGAACTCTTGTTTTCTACACTTTCCATTGATGTAATAGGTGGACATTGAAGGTTGTTTCATGCACTTTATCATGTTTTAATATGGTTGACTATGTGCTTCACGTATAGATTAATTTGCTTTACAGACTGTTCAAATGTTAGGGCTCATCACCACAATATTATCCCATTAGTGCCATTATATCATGTTAATGATAATAGTCTAATAATCAGTCACTTTTCAGGCATTGATTAAGTCTGCTGGTTAATTTATTTAAATCAAAACAGACGTTAAATTTAAGAAACAAGCATTGCAACAAACAATTGATTTCTCTGAGTTTGCAGCTTGCAGATGCATAGCAGTCTAACTGCTGGGCAAGAGTCACAAAATTTTATGGAGACTTTAAAAGAGAATTCTTTTAAAGGTAAGGTACATATTAAAACAGTTACCAAGTCAATTGACCAAAGTATTACACCATCAATGCCACCATATTGTTGATGTAAGCAGATGATGGGGGACTTGGGGCTGTATTTTTAAACACAATTTATTTAAAGGCAGGATGGAAGAGGGTTTGGCATTAGTTATTGTGGTAGGAGTGATTAAGTATTGAACATTTGGCATCAAGCATGATAGAGAAAAGTTAAAATTTATTGATTTCTGCACCTTTCGTTTCTTCACAAGGTGATCGATTTACCTATTCCTTTTGCTTATTACATTTTGAGATTCAAAACCTACTTGCTTGCTACAGGGCTGGACAATCTCGAATTAGCAGCCATATACAGCAAGATAATGAGAGACAACAAGGTCTAGGCCTAGGCCCGAAACGTCAGCCTTCCTGCTCCTATGATGCTGCTTGGCCTGCTGTGTTCATCCAGCTCTGCACCTTGTTGTCTCGGATTCTCCAGCATCTGCAGTTCCTACTATCTCTACAGCAAGATAATATCTGTATTTTGTTTTGGAGGAGAGGGTCAGTGATTGAGAAGCTGACAGAAGATATGACTACATTTGATAAGGTAGTAAGTGCTTTCAAAAAAAAATTTCAGGCTGAAGAAGAGTGTGATGATCCAAACCAATAATTTTAATTACTTATAAATGTTTTAATACCAGAGACTGTCTTGTGAGCTAGTTCAATACTTAGGTTATACAATAGAATCATTTCTTTTTAAAAAAAATGCAGCATACTGCAGGTGCTGAAACCTAAAATAAAACAGAAAGTGCTGGTTAAAAATCATATTTAATTGATTGCAGTCACATGTACTGAGATACAGTGAAATGTGTTGTTTTGCGTGCTATACAGGCAGATTGTACCATACAAAGTGTGTCAGGGTAGCAGAACAGAGTGCAGAATGCAGTGTTACAGCCGCGGAGAGATCAGATTTAACAACTGGGAGGGCTGTTCAAAAGTCTGATAACAGGAGGGAAGATGATATTTGTATATGTAGTCAAACTTTTTATCATCTGCCCAATGGAAGAGAGTGGAGTGGTGGGAGGGTCTTTGACTATGTTGGCTGCTTTCTTAAGGCAGCAGGAAGTATAGACTGAGTCAATGGATGGAAGGCTGGCTTGCGTGATGGACTGGGCTATGTTTATGACTCTATAGTTTTTTGCAGTCTTGGGAAGAGCAGTTGCCTTACCATAATCTAATGCATCCAGATGGATGCGCCACAGAAAGCATCCTATAAAAATTAGAAAGAGTCCTTAGCCTTCTGAGACAGTAGCAACAGTGTTGTGCTTTGTTGACTGTCAGGTTGATGTGGGTGGACCAGGGCAGATTGTTGGTGATCATCACTCCCAGGCACTTGTTACCCTCCACCATCTTCACCTCAGCACCATTGACGCACATTGGGGCGTGCCTTCTACTCCACTTCCTGAAGTCAATGACCAGCTCCTTTGTTTTGATGACATTGATGGAGAGATTGTTGCCTTCACACCATGCCACTAAGCATGCAATCTGTTTCCTGTATTCTGTCTCTTTGTTGTTTGAGATCCAAGCTACAATGGTGGTGTCATCAGCAAGCTTATAAATGCAAGGTCTGTCAGGAGTGGTGGAGAGAGAGGAACAGTTTTAAAGCTTTGATTCAAATATGAATCTTCATCAGAATTTAGATATTTTCTTCAGCCTTGTCAGGCATGGAGAGGGGACTTAACGCACTTGACAAATTCATTGTTTGTAGAAAGTTCACAGTAGAACTTAATCACTGATTATCAGCAATGCTCACTTAACTTGCACAATATAATTTGATGTCCAGATAGGATAAATGCAAATTTACATCACCTGAGATTCTCTTTCTAGGTTACTGAGTGACAGTAACTAGAATAAAATCTGCAGGTGGCAACATCAAAGCCCTTCCAGTACAATGAGATTGCCATCATTGATTGGTGCTACCACCTTGTCTCAAATGTATTCACATGCAATACTGTTGTTATTAAGCAAGACAAGTTCATTGCATACGTTGCAGTTCAAGACCGATTATTTCTCTCTTTCACAAGGCCATTTTTATTTTAGGCCAAAAGTCACAATGCAAAATCGCCATGTTGCTTCACTTCCATTAACACCATCTGCAGCAGTAGTATTAAATACCCGGAGATCTTAAGTGTCTTCAGAAGATATTGCTCAATGATGGACAACGGAAATGAACAATTGCTTAGAAAACAGAATATAAATCGTTAAAGGCAATGATAACGTCTAGTCATAGAATATAGAACTTACATGTGGAAATCACAACAGATGTATCAGGAAATGTGATTGGATGTCACTGCATTGAAGGAAGTGAACAACCAATCACTAATGCATCATGTCCAACTGTCATAAGTTGAACACAAATGCTGTACTGGACAATGGGAAACACTAATATGCATTGTGAACATTGCACACATGTCACTACAGTAAAAAGTAGATTCTTCTCATGATCCACTGATTACCAAGCTGTGATTATACTGTTGGCCACATCAGAACCTGGTCATTCACCCCTATGAATCTACAGATTGATTGTTTTGTTTTGTACAACTTTCAGGTCGTAGATCTCACAGCCTCTTGCAATTGACAGCTGACATGCTTAGCTGTGCCATTATTGCAAAGTGTTAATGACAGCAAAGCAAATTGTGACTTTAAAGGCTCCATGTTACGGTGAATGTGTAAGTCACTGTTACTCTTGATACATGAGAGGAATTATAAACCCTCAGTTGCAGACAGTGTACTGCAGAAAGTAAGCCATTACCTAAAAACAATATGGCCTTGTGAAATAGAGGAAGTTTTGGTCTTGTACTACAAAGTGCACAATTAACTTGTATTGTTTGATGACAAGAATGTTGTATATGAATCTTAAGCAATTATCTTGAAAATGCTATCTCAATGCGTTTTGCATCTTGCCCATGAAACACATCCCTCATTGTTAAGATGAGCAGGCTTGAGGGGCAGAATAGCCTACTTCTGTTCTTTTATCTTACGTCCTGTGGAAACTGAGATACTGTGAAGCAGCCTGGTGGCCAGCAATAGATCACAGTATCAAAGAGTTTATCAGTAACCATGCTGTTTTTATAATCAGTGAAAGATCTGTTGAAATGTGTCCTGCTCCTCCATAACCAACTCTTTGGCCAACAAAACCATGTCAACAATTCCAAGTTAATATGTTGGAAAAGCGCAAGTAGCCATTAGAAATTAACGTTTTTTCCTTGCCTTTTGCATTATACAGAGTAAATGCCTAGAAATCACAACAATAAATCATGTGATTAACATCCAGATGAGTTTTTCACAAAATAGACTTTGCTGACAACTACCATTACTTTGCTTGTTACCAATCAGTTCATAACAGTTTCTAACCAACTGCAGAATTCATTATCTGACTTAATTTTACAAACTGCAATCAATAGTGGCATCAAATAATTCAATGGGATGATAAAGGACAACCTGCGAGCTAATATATTGGAGTGAAAAATATTTGGGCAATCCATTTATATCCTTATTCCTGAGTGTAATGCTAACTGCTTTAACCGATTTTGGTTTCCCCAGTTTATTAGGAGTCAGGATTCAGGTTCAGTAAACCATCTCCCCAATTTTGTTGGCACTTGCATGGTTCCTGATTCCAATAAATCCACATCTCTATTGTAAGTCACAGAGAAATGCAACAGACCAGGAAGAAATTGTGAGGAAAGAAAGAGAACTGACCTTACTCCTTTGCTGCAACCTTTGAAGCACCGAACACAGCCCGCAAGCAAATTTAATGTCCACCAGAGAGTGAACAAAGGATTCCCTGGTAGGCACAGTCAGCAGATTAAAATTCTGGCTAAAAGGCACCCCATGCCTTTAATCTTAGGATCTTGAGTTTTCAGAGAAGCATCTTTACCATTTTTTGTCTGTAATGGGAGCAACCCCAACTCATCTACAACATACACAGACACAAGCAGAGCAGCAGTAGTGGCAGCTACAGTTTAACATGTCTTACTACCCAGCCAACTCCAAGGCAGGCAGGCACCAAGTATTGGGGAACTACCCACCTGAGAAGCTTTCAAGGGAACAGGCTGACACATTTTGTTATGACCAACAGGCTTTGTTAGAGGGGGACATGTCTGTCCCAGGAGGGGGTCCTTGAATTTTGTAATCTTTTGAGAGAAGACCTCCAGTAAAGGAAAGACAACAGGCATGTCCTCCCAATGGTCCTGAAGATGGTGACTTTCTATTTGTTGCAACCAGTTTTTGTTTTCCGAAGGTCAGCTGCACACATGTGATGATGAATTATCTGAATGTTGAGAAATACAACAGCAAGTGTCACCACACCCTGAATTGTGACCATCATATTTTCTCAATATTCAACAATTTTGAACTATCAAATATGAGTGGACATACCAGCCACCCTTCCCGGAACGTACTTGTTACATGAAGGTAAGGTCTACCCTTGAATACTTGGCTTCTCGCACTTATACAATTTCCATTCATTCAACTGCAGAGAAGGCACAATGGGAATCGTATCTGAATGATTATACTCATTGAACAAGCCACTGGCCTTCTTAAAGAAGAGTCTCAGGTCCTGAGGGCTCACAGAGTCTCCAGAATCATTGTTTTCTTCTGTGTGTTATACAACCTGGAACAATTGTTTCTAGACATAACAGATGAGATAAGTGAGGTCTCTCTTCAAATGAAGAGAATGAAAAGAAGCAGTGGCAGGAGGAAGCATTACAGCCTCATGAGGAGAGTGGGATGAGAGGCCAAAAAGATAGGCCGCAGAGACAAAAGAGAGATCATGGATGCACATGCCATTAGGAATCTTGCAGGAAGTCATGATCACCAGAGGCCTTCTCATTCATAGAGTCAAAGAGATATACAGCACAGTAGCAGACCTTCAGTCCAACATGTTCATGCCATCTGGATATCGTAAGTTAATCTAGTTCCATTTACCAGCATTGTTCCCATATCCCTCTAAACACTTCCTATTCATATACCAATCTAGATGCCTTTTAAATGTTGTAATTGTACCAGCCTCCACCACTTCTTCTGGCAGCTCATTCCATATATACACCACCTTCTGTGTGAAAAAAATTGCCCCTTAGGTCCCTCTTAAATCTTTCCCCTCTCACATGAAAACTATGCCTCTAGTTTTGGACTCCCCATTTTGGGGAAAAGACCTTGTCTATGTGCCCTTTCCATGTCCCTCATGATTTTATAAACCTCTATAAAGTCACCCCTCAGCCTCTAATGATCCAGGGAAAATAGCCCCAGTCTATTCAACCTCTCCCAATAACTCAAATCTCCAATCCTGACAACATCCTTGTAAATCTTTTCTGAACCCTTTCAAGTTTCACAACATCCTTTCTATAGCAGGAAGACCAGAATTACAAGCAGTATTCCAGCAGCAGCCTAACCAATATCCTGTACAGCTGCAACATGACCTCCCAGCTCCTATACTCAATGGACTGACCAATAAAGGCAAGTATACCAAACGCCTTCTTCACTACCCTACCCACCTGGGACTCCACTTTCAAGAAAATATGAACCTATACTCCAAGGTGTCTCTTTTCAGATACAATTCCCAGGACTTTACCATTAAGTGTATAAGTCCTGCCCTGATTTGCCTTTCCAAAATGCAGCACTTCACATTTATCTAAATTAAACTCCATAAGCCACTCCTCGACCCATTGACCAATCTGATCAAGATCCTGTTGTATTCTGAGGTAACCTTCTTCACTGTCCACTACACCTTCACTTTTGGTGTCATCTGCAAACATACTAACCATATAAATGATGAAAAGCAGTGGACCCAGCACCCATCCTTGTGGCACACCACTGGTTACAGGCCTCCAGTCTGAAAAGCTATCTTTCACCACTACCCTCTGTCTTCTACCCTCAAGCCAGTTCTGTATCCAAACACCTAGTTCTCCCTCTATTTAGTGTGATCTAACTTTGCTAACCAGTCTACCACAAGGAACCTTGTTGAACGCCTTGCTGAAGTCCACATAGATCATGTCCACCGCTCTGCCCTCATCAATCCTTGTCGTTAATTCTTCAAAAGCTCAATCAAGTTAGTGAGACGCAATTTCCCACACACAAAGCCATGTTGACTATCCCTAATCAGTCCTTGTCTTTCCAAATACATGTAAATCCTGTCTCTCAGGACACCCTCCAACAACTTGCCCATCACCGATGTCTGGCTCATCTGTTTATAGTTCCCTGGCTTTTCCTTACCACCTTTCTTAAATAGTGGCACCACACTAGTCAACCTCCAGTCTTCTGGCACCTCACCCTGTGGCTGTCGATGATACAAATATCTCAGCAAGGAGCCCAGCAATCACTTCCCTAGCTTCCCATAGAGTTCTAAGATACACCTGATCAGAATGCAGGGATTTATCCACATTCATGTGTTTTAAGACGTCCAGCACCATCTCCTCTGTAATATGGACGTTTTTCAAGGTGTCTCTATTTATTTCCACACCTTCTGCATATTCCATTTCCTTCTCCACACTAAACACTGATGCAAGATACTTGTTTAGTATCTTCCACCATCTCTTGCGGTTCGACATATAAGCAGCCTTGCTGATATTTAAGGGATCCTATTCTCTCCCTAGTTATCCTTTTGTCCTTAATGTATTTGTAGAATCACTTTGGATTCTCCTTAATTCTATTTGCCAAAGCTATCTCATATTCCATTTTTGCCCTCCTAATTTCCCTTTTAAGTAAACTCCTCCTGCCTTGATACTCTTCAAGGGATGCACTTGATCTCTGATGTTTATGCCTGACATATGCTTTTTTTAAAATTCTTAACCAAAACCTCAAATTCTCCAACATTCCCTACACCTACCATCCTTGCCTTTACCCTAACAAGAACATACTGTCTCTGGCATCTCATTTTCTCATTTTTGGAGACTTCACATTTTCCAGCCATTCCTTTACCTGCAAACATCCACCCCCAATCAACTTTTGAAAGTTTTTGCCTAGTATCCTCAAAATTGACCTTCTCCATCACTATGTTAAAACTAATAGAATTATGGTCACTGGCCCCAAAGTGCTCCCCCACCTGCCTCACTGACTCACCCGCCCTGCCTTATTTCCCAAGAGGAGATCACGTTTTGCACCTTTCTCTATTCTGCCCAGCCACATACTGAATCAGGAAGTTTTCTTGTACACACTTAAATTCCTCTCCATCCAAGCCCCTAACACTATGTCAGTCCAAGTTTGTGTTTGGGAAGTTAAAATTCCCAACCATAAATACCTTCTTATTCTTACAAATAACTGAGATCTCCTTACAAATTTGCTTCTCAATTTCCCGCTGACCTCTGAGGGAAGGGGGTGGAAATGGTCTTTTTATCAGTTCCACCCAAATAACTTCCCTGGATGTATTCCCAGGAATTTCCTCCCCAAGTACAGCCATAATGTTATCCCTAATCAAAAAACCCACTCCCTCTCCTCTCTTGGCCCCCTTTCGATTCTTCCTAAAACATCTATACCTTGGAACATTAAGCTACCAGTCCTGCCTATTCCTGAGTCACATCTCTGTAATTTGTATGATATTTGCCCCATGTTCCCAGCCAGGCCCTGAGTTCATCTGCCTTACCTTTTAGGCTTCGTGCATTGAAATAAATGCAGTTTAATTTACCAGTACTACCTCATTCTCTGTTTTGTTCCTGCCTGCCCTGTCTGTTTGACTTGCTCCGTTTCCCTACTGTACCAGTGTCAGACTGATCTCTTTCCTCACTATCTCCCTGGGTCCCACCCTTCCCCCTCCTCCTTTACCAGTTGAAATCCTACTGAGCAGCTCCAGCAAATCCCACTGCCAGTACATTAATTCCCTTCCAATTCAGGTGCAATTAGTCCTTCTTGTACAGGTCACTTTTACCCCAGAAGAGCTTCCAATGATCCAAAAATGTGAATCCTCCCTTGCACCAGCTCCTCAGCCATGCCTGTTCCTATCCCACTAGCTCGTGGCACTACTCTCGAGAAACTACTTTTTAAATTCCTGCCTAATTTCCTATCTTCTCTCCTCAGAATTTCATCCTTTTCTCTTCCTATGTCATTAGTTCCATTGTGTACACTGACCTCCTGCTGGTCCCATTCCCCTTTGAGATATTTTTGATCCTGGCTCCGGGAGGCAACACACCATTCTGATGTCTCGTTGTCAGTCACGGGAACGTTCGTCTGTGTCTCTGACTAGACAGTCCCTATCACAATTGATCACTCGGAACCTGATGTACTGCTTGTTACATTAGAGCCAGTCTCGGTACCAAAAACCTGGCTGTCAGTGCTACATTCCCCTGAGAGTCCATCACCCCCTGCATTTTCCAAGCAGCGTACTTGTTTGAGATGGGAATAGCCACAAGACACTCCTCCGTTACCTACCTCCCACTCCTACATTTCCTGGAGATCACCCACCTGCCTGACTGTATCTTCCATTTAACTCCCTCCCCGCAGCTGCCATTCATCACACCCCCCAGCTCCACTAAATTCCTTATTGCCTCTAACTGCTGCTCCAACCAATCCATGCGATCTGTTAGGATTTGCACTCAAACACACTTCCTGCAGACATACTCATCAGTAACATGGAAACTCTCACTAATTTCCCACTTCGGACACAAAGAGCACATCACTCTATTAAAGGCCATCTTTGCACTTTAACAATGAACAGACCCAGAAAATAGCCCAGTCTTAATGCTCTGAAAATACTGCTTCAGGCGAACTTAGAACGTATGTTTTTTATAATTTTTAAAGTTTAATCAAGAGACACATCTCAATAAAAACATACAATTAAGAAAGAACCCACTCTACTCACCATTGTAGATTTATAAAAAAACAACAGTAAGGTTATACTTTAAAACTAGCCACTTAACTGCACCCCTGCAGTGAGCTCCACCAGGCAGGTTCCTCTAAGATCATCTGTTTGTTTATTTTTCTTAGAACGAACTCGGATGTCCTGAGATGTTTGAAACCAAACAGCAAAGGCAGCAGCTGTGAAGGTTACTGCTGGGTCAAACAGCCATGTAGGTTTCTTTCTCTATTTGAATCACTTCTGATGTCATCACTACCTTTGTCTCCCATCATCCTTTTTAAAGTGCCATTGTTTGAATCTTTTTTCCCCAAAGTTCCAAAACAATGCAACAGCTTATAAAACAGTAATTACTGCTCTTAGAATTAAAGGAAATAATCTCCAACGCTGAAAATATCTCAAAAAAACAGTTCTTGCAGCCACAATTTTTTCCTGTCCTCCGTTTTGTCTTACCCAGAATCCTTCAACAACATTTCATGTGATGGAGTGCTTATAGAAACTGACTAGGAGTTTAAAGCTGCTTGACTATGCCAAATGGAGGCCAGTGGAGGAACATCTTGGTCCAACATGATAGAGGATTGATGAACCTTATATGAATGAAGAGCTCGGGTTGGCTGAGACAATAAAAACTTTGAACTGCATTGACACATCATACACTTATTACACACAGTCACTAATTTACAGAGATAAAAGTTTTTGTTTGCTCCATTTATGCACCTCTTTTCTTACTTAGTGCAATTAAACTTATCAAAACTCACAGTGATCACATTAGTGTTCTATTTAACATAGTACCCTCTGTTGTAGGGTGCTCCTGCATAGTTCTCTTCTTGTTGCCTCAGAACTGGGGGATGTGACATATCCTTGACCATAACAGCTATGAGGGTCATAGAGATTATTCTTATTACTCAGTGACCTGTGGGGCCCTAACTCAGACAGCACTACCTTGATCTCTGCAGAACCATCTGCACTCACTTGTCTTCATTTGGAGCATCCAGCTAAGAGGACCATGATTCAGGACAGTGACATTTCCTTAAAAAACATGGATCCATTACCTCATCATGATTTGCATTTGGGATGGTCTCTCAGGCTGTAATGCTGGGGCTTATATGTCATCCTCTCCAGTCTCTAATCTGCCATGCTTGGGAGTGTCCTGTTTGGTGATCTTAGCTTCTCCAGGGTGAAGCATTACCCATATCAGCTGCCCTACTGATCATTTATCTTCCTGTTCCGAGCAAGTAGTACACCATCTACCTGCATGGATGGGTGATTTCCATGGTCATCTGCAGCTTGGGGCTTGGGGGATGGGTGGGGCTTGCTGTCACCCACATGTTCCATTGTTGGCATTCTTGTGAGGACCATTGTGCCCTCTCTACAGATTTGATGCTCTTCAGATTTGGAGAGGAGGGGCACATCCTCCAATTTCTTCCCATTTCCCTCAGGTTGTGGGCCCTCTTCTCCTGAAAGACAGGCATGGAAAAGATGAAGTGTCAGCTCAATACTTATAGATGTCTCCAGGGTTTCACACATTTCTGTCTGCTCCTTTTCTCTGTTCAGATGAGCATAAATTTCTTTCCCTTGGCTTGGGCCATTTCCAGCTACAGTATTGCAGTGTTACTCGCTCTAATGCCAGCCATGCTCTAAAAATGTGAATTCTCCCTTGCACCAGCTCCTCAGCCATGCATTCATGTGTTCTATCCTCCTGTTCCTACTCTCACTAGCTCGTGGCACTATCCTCGGGGACCTACTTTTTAAATTCCTGCCCAACTTCCAATATTTTCTCCTCAGAATTTCATCCTTTTCTCTTCCTATGTCATTTGTTCCAATGTGTACAATGACCTTTTGCTGGTCACGTTCCCCTTTGAGAATATTCTGCACCCTCTCCAAGATATCCTTGACCCTGGCTCCAGGGAGGCAACACACCATTCTGATGTCTCGTTGTCGGCCTCAGAAACATCTGTCTGTGCCTCTGACTACAGAGTCCCCTATCACATGCAGCAAGGTCAAGCTGTATCTAATATGGAAGGACCTTAGTCACTTTACTGTGATCCAGGTGGTCACTAAAGTGTTTACAGCACTGGATCTAGATCCTCTGGCACAATTCTGAGGCAATGATCACCTGCTTCAGCTTTGACCAAGGCTGCGTTGGGGGAAAGGGCTATTATAGAGTAGTGATTGTGTCTCAACCTCTGGGCCCAAGCACCAAGCACAAGTCCCACCTCTTCTCAGAGATATGTGATAAAATGTCTAAACAGACTGATAAATACAAATATATTTGAAGACAATAACAAAATATACAGACAAATGTAGTAAAAGTGAATGCAAAGTCAGACTGATTAAAAGCCCTGGGATCTAGGACAACTTTGCAAATTGGATTCATATTAGCTTGGAAGCACAAGGAGATGAACGACTGGGTGTAAAATTCTGAACGGGGTGCAGAAGCAGAGGGACCTGGGTGCACATATTTACAGAACAGGAAAGGTGGAGAAAGCAGTTTACAAAGCATATGGTGTCCTTGGCTTTATTAACAGGGACATACAGGACAAGAGCAAGAACAAAGAACAAAGAAAATGACAGCACAGGAACAGGCCCTTCGGACCTCCAAGCCTGCACCGATCCAGATCTTCTATCTAAACCTGTCACCTATTTTCCAAGGATCTGTATCCCTCTGCTCCCTGCCCATTGATAGATACATCTTAAATGATGCTATCGTGCCCGCCTCTACCACCTCCGCTGGCAACACGTTCCAGGCACCCACCACTCTCTTTATAAAGAACTTTCCATGCATATCTCCCTTAAACTTTTCCCCTCTCACCTTGAAATTGTGACCCCTAGTAATTGAGTCCCCCACTCTGGGAAAAAGCTTCTTGCTATCCACCCTGTCTATACCGCTCATGATTTTGTAGACCTCAATCAGGTCCCCCCTCAACCTTCGTCTTTCTAATGTAAATAATCCTAATCTACTCAACTTCTCTTGAAAGAAAGTGATGTTGAACTTGTATAAGACATGTGGTAGGTCTCATCTGGAGTACAGTGATAGGCACCATATTATAGAAAAGATGAGAATACACTGGAGAAAGTGCAGAAGGAATTTACAAGAGTGCTTCCAAGAATGAGAAACTTCAGTCGTGAGGATGGATTGAAGAAATTGGGATTGTTGTCCTCGGAAAGAAGAAGGCAAAACGAGATTTGATACAGGTTTTCAAAATCATGAGCGGGGCAGGATAGAGTAGAAGGGAGTTTGAAGGGATAGTAGTAGGGAGAAGCTGTTCCCACTCATAAAAGAAATTAGAAAGGGAGGTTATAAATTTAAAGCGATGTGCAGAAGATGGAAGGGTAATGTGAGAGAAAGCTTTTTCACTCAGTGAATAGTTAGGGTATGGAATGCACTGACTGGAAGTGTAATAAGATTATGCAAGATATAGTAGATGACTATGATACAGTATGATCTGTGATGTTCCGAGTTGCAGCATGATTATCATAGGACACATGCTTGGTGTATGTGGTTGGGTTACACACTAGAGATCATGAGCTAGATGTTGTGATGCCTCAAATGGTGAGGGAATAGTGGAATAACACAGAATAAAGGCATTGTGACTGTTGCCAAGATAAAGAGTATTCACCTGCATGATGCACTAAGTGTTGTCACACAATATTTAGGAACTGGAATTCCTCATTACAGACCAAGGAGGAATCACAGCATCTAAAAATGAGGCAAGTGGTGAGACCAGAATTATTGAGGTCAGAAGCAAGGCCTTCTCCATGGTTACCACCACTCGTGTTGAACCTCATCTGCTTTAAAGAGCACTGCAAACCACCAAAGCACTTCTACAGGCAGAATGAGTAAGAGTCAATCAGTAACTAACCTGTGATGACACAGTGTGGAGCTGGAGGAACACAGCAGGCCAGGCAGCATCAGAGGAGCAGGAAAGCTGACGTTTCAGGTCGGGACCCTTCTGCAGAAATGGGGGAGAGGAAGGGGGCTCTGAAATAAATGGGGGGGTGGTGGTGATAGCAGGTAGACAGTGGAGCGGATAGGGTGGGAGAGAAGATGGACAGATCAAGGAGGGGTGGGGAAGCTAGTAAAGGTGAGTGTAGATATGTAGGGGTGGGGATTGATCAGTGAGGTGGGTGGAGCAGATAGGTGGGCAGGTCAAGGAGGCGGGGATGAAGCTAGTAAAGGTGAGTGTAGGTAGGTAGTGGTGGTGATTGGTGACGTGGGAGGAGCGGATAGGTGGGAGGGAAGACGGACAGTTCAATGAGGCGGGGATGAGAGGGGGGCTGGTCTTGGGATGAGGGGGTGGGGAGATTTTGAAGCCAGTAAAGTCCACGTTTGAAACCATTGGGTTATAGGCTTCCAAGGCGGAATGTGAGGTGCTGTTCCTCCAGTTTCTGGGTAGCATCATTGTGACACTGGAGGAGGCCCAGAATGGACATGGTGTCCAGGGAATGGAAGGGGGAGTTACTATCTTTGAGTAACTAACCTGCAACTTGTTGATGATCACTTTAAATAATGCTGGTAGGAGGGCTGCAGGATTTTGGGGCGTGGGGGGGCAACGGTGCTCCTTCCTGCTGCTGAACATGTGTTCAGCTATGCATCTTTAACAAAGAACATTAGCTCATGCAGCATGTATACAAACAACAATGCTGGTGTTAAATCAGGGTTAAACATTAGCTGACAGAATGATCCACTTCTTTGCCACTGACCTACCCAAAGTGGCATCTAACAGGGTATGTATCGGACCTATGCTGGAACGAATGAAAAGGGGACCTGTAGAAAAAAATCTGTTTGCTACATTATTATTTGGAGTTAGCTAAAAATGATATCTGATAACATCTGAAAAATGGAAATTATTAACCAGTAATTTTATGATTATGGATGTCGAAGTCATTAGCACATTAGTAACTATGATGGAAAGAATATATGTTTTGATATAAATGTACTTAACCTGGAAACATTTTGGTCAGTTAATCTACCTTTTCTTAGATCTTTTCCAGCAATTTCTATTTTTACTTCAAATTCCTAGAATTCATAGTGATTGCAATTTTCTTTTGACTAGCTTCCATGTATGTCAACATCAATTCCAATCCTATCCATTTCTATTCAATTACCTTGCCTAGACAACACCAACCAAAATAAATAAGTCAAATGAACAGGTAAATGATTAACAAAGGTTAACAAAAGACATAAAAAGCATAAACAATGCATTGGAATTGATTTCTGGAGGAATAAATTTTAAAAAAGAGCAAAAGTGTGTCAAAATAGAAAGAGGCAATTATGAAGAAACTCAGCAAGTCTGGTAGCATCTTTGGATAGAGAAAGAGTTAACAATTAGACTCTAATATGACTCTAGAACTAAAAGGAGCTGTTGATAGAATGAAAGGAAGACCAACTGGAAGAGTTCATGGGAACAGGCTGTCTGGATAGACAGAGATAAAGGGGACATGGAAACTCTGAGGGTTTACTTGATGACGAGGCAGTCCCCAATGATGGTGGTCCCTGCCATCACTTGCCATTCTCTCAACGCTGACTGCAACTGGAAATTGGCTGGAACAATGCCTTCGGGGGGCAGAGTTTGCATCAGTTTGCTGGTGAAATCACAGGATCCATATCTGCTGCATACTACCATACCTAAAAGCACAAATACATGGAGCATAAGTTTGCAAATTCCAGCTACATTTCATTTACAATCAGTTCTTTGTACTGCATGCAGGTATTAAATGCTGGCCAAAAGCAAATTGCACCATATGTTGGTACTGCCTAAACTAATATTGTATTCACAATGATGCAGACGTTAACAGCAATGACTTAAGAGAAGATGCTTGCCAAAAGCGTCCTGACACTTGTGTAACTTTCAAGGGCGCTAATGGATGAAAGAACAACACTGCTAAATATGTTAAGTAAGCATGATGATAGTCTTTCAATGAATGCAATGAAAAGTTGAATGGTTAATGTGAGTCTGGGATGGTAAGGGGGTAAGAGTGCAGTAGGCACTCCCTTTTCAATGTAATGCATTGATCACTTAGCCACTGCAGCTGTTTCACCAAGGTAGTGTGCATGTTGTGACCAGGTCCTTGGTGGATCAACCTGAATGGGGTTGTTGCAGTTTGGAATAGTCTGAGGGGGCCCTCGAGTATAGTCTGGACTGAGTGCGCCTCACCATCCTGGCATGCAGTGCTCTTCACAATTGGAGCTGGCAAAGAGATGATGTGATAGATGCTGAGGATCTGTCATCCAAGTGGAAGCAGTCATCTAAGGAGAAAGGTGGAAATATTGAACTGGGGGAAGCTGTCTTTTTTGATGATATAGTTTAGCTGCATTAAACACAATCATTTAGACAGTGATTGACACCCGATTGCAGTAGATGAGAGCTGGATGTAGAAGACCATCACGGAATATAAAACATTCATTGGTCATCATGCCAGCATATCATTGCATGGTGAAGGTAAACTGTAGCATCTGCTTTTTTTTTGTTTGTATTCCTTTGTTAGCTGTCAATGAAAGCTTATTTTTGGAATTGTCCGATTGTTTGCCAGTCAGTGGTGGACAATGACAAGATAAGGATAACCAATGAGCCTTGGGGAAAGAATAGCAGTGATTTAGAGAGGGTATTTAGATAGGATGTAACTAAGGACAGGTAAACTGAGTGGTGTGGTGGTTAAACAATGATTAGGGTCAGAGAATAGTGCTGTACAAGTGAGGGAGTGTAAGTCATGTTGGTTATGTTCTATGAGCAGTGTAACTTTTTGTCTGCTGTTGTATTACACTGTCACTGAGGGGCATCACTAGATTGCAAACACTTTTCTAGATGCACAGCTTCCTTTTAAACATGATGCAGGCTCAAGGGATGCCCGCCTTTCACTGGATATTTGTTGAATGGCAAGTTATGGGAACTGCTCGTGGTAAAATGGGTATATAATTGTTTAAGAGGGATTTCATAAGGTGGAGTTGGTAGTTAATGAGGCACATTCAATAAGATTTGGCAAGAACTCTTGTTGGGCCTTCTGGTGAGAATACTTCCAAAATAGTCAATGTAACTTGCACTTAGCCAAAAAAACAACATTTAGCCCAAAGTCTGTTTAAAAGTTCCAATGTCAGGCTCATGTCCTGAAGATGGATTGGATGCAATGTTGCCTCTAAGTTGTGCAGTCCCATTCAGAAGGTCTGTGTTGATGCATTGACGTCCAGTTTCAGAAGCTGCTGCTGCCCATGGATCTCAGAGGTCTGAAAAGCACAGGAAGAATCAGAAGGAATGTAGATTTAATGTTTCCTTTTCATCGTCTCCAAAAAAACATGTGCAGTGTGTAGCATGTTAGAGTTCTGTATGAAAGTTTTACTGTTTTTACGTTCTACTTGACCTAAACTTGTCTCATTTGGAGGCATTATAATTATCTTCTGTTTCCACTTGTAGGGGAGTCAAGAGTAAGACACCATGAACATAAGAAAGTGACTCATACATTCAACAATGGAAGCCTATTCCCCTAGAAAGTGATGAGATTGTACATTCTGTTACCATTTAGAATTATTGAAGTGAATACATAGGTGCATTTATTGGAAACTAAATAAGTAAACAAGGAAGAAGGAATATGAGACAAAGTAAATAGAGTGCAAGAAAACTTGCGGTAAAGAAATACACACTGGAGTAAGTTGAATGGTCTGTGCAGTAAGTTCAATATATCTCATTTCATATCACATCTGTCAACACTTTTCATCTATACCTAAGAGTAAACCAAAAGAAAATAAAGAGTTACATTTATCATGCCTTGAGGACTGACTGTCCTTCCTGTTGCAGGCTACTGAAACTGATGCTCACGGCATTTTGCTTTCAGACAATCCGGATTTCCCAGAAATCTTTTTATCGACTTCCTCACCATATGTTCTTGTATGATAATTCCCCATGTATCTGCACATCTGCCATTTAGTTCCTTCTGGAATCCATGACACTAAAGGAATCTTGTGAATTAAGTAAAATTTTGAGCGATTCTCAGAGAAATTGAAAGTAAGCTTGCTACTTGTTCATTCAAGTTAAAACACCCTAAAAAGAAATTAAAGATTCTGCTTATTCTTCATGTGGTCTGCCTGATTCAAATGCAAACAGGACTATGATTGCATAAACTGAGGTACAAGAAAAGCTAATTGACAAACAGCATTTGAATGCTGAGCTCAACTCCACTGCACATTTGTTATTTCAAAACTTTTGAAATTCTAAATTCAATATCCCCTGTTGAAACCTCCAAATTTTGAAGCTTTGAAACCTTAAATTTGTACTACTATTAAGCTAGACATCAATTATTGATTTCTATTGCATATCTTGTATGTAATTTTTTAAACAGACTATAATGACTTTAATATTTTATTTAACTTTATTTTGATACAAATACTAATCTCACACACACACTCTATCGTTTGTAATGTATAATGGATCTCTGTATGTGTCACATCAAGAGCTCAGATTTTACTTTGGCTTCGCACAACAAATGAGATTGGATATTGTGCAGTTGTAACCCTGAGGTTGCAGTCAGAGGCTCTATTAAGAGTTTGGACTTGTTTCAGAATAATATGCTCATAGTTCATATTTTGAATTTACAAGGTCACAAAAAATCTGTCTTAAAATAAATCACAATATATTGCCTAACCTACAATTTCTAAATTTAAAATATTTGAAATATATTCGTCTAGTGTTCACTTGGATGGCATTTTGTCCATGAGACGTAGATCCTAATAGTAATGAGAGGAGTGCACAGAGTTCTGGCAACTAATTCCAGCACATAGTTTACATTTTTCAGAAGGCTTCCCAGCTGACAACTGATGTAGCAGGCAGCTGTCAGGGTGGAAAGCCTGCTGCAAAAGACCAAAGCTAATGAGCAGAGACCAGGAAGGGACTGAAAATCTGCAGATCAAGGTGTGGGTGGAGGGTTGCGGATGGGAACTTATGGTCAGCAGAGAGATCTGGTTCAGAGAAAAGAGTTGACATTTAGAGGTGAAGAGCCAGGGGATTCAGGGATTTTGAGTTCACTAGGCAGGGAGATGGATGTAGAAGATCCATGTCACCATACTTGCCAGATTCTCTAAGGTTGAAATCAGGCCAAAATGGGTAAAAACTAAGAATCTTGCAGCCTTATGAAAGCTTCTGTAGATTGGCTCACCAGCTAAGAGTGAATTGATCATTGAATTCACTCATTCAATTTACAATCAGGTTGTGGGTAGTTTGATATCAGATTTGGAATTACCATTGCTGCCCTTTACTTTTGAACAGTTTTTGGGGATTCATCTTGCTAAAATCAAAATATTGTCAGTGATGCTATCTTTAAATTAATATTAAATAAAAGAGAGCCTACACTAAAATAATGCTAAAGCCATGTTACATATGAATACATTTCCAGTCATTTCCAGGCTAAAAGGTATGTGGGCAATAGTTCTCTGTCCTGGGCATTATGCTAGAAATGACTGCCAAAGTATGCAGAAATAAAAGCGGTGACTGTTTAATTTGAATTAAATCATTAAAATGATAACATTAAAAAGGCCTACATGAAGAATTATTTTTAAAATTGAGCATATGATCAGCCTGCAATCTTCATTATTGTGTAATTAAAGGAAAAATTACAATTGTATGGCATTAATGTAAAGAATGAAATTACATTTTGATTCAACAAAGATTAAGTCAGCCATTTTAAATTCCTGAAAGTAACAGCAGCTTAACCATTTATGGTTCAGTTTTAAATTAATTCCAATTAATTGTTAACATGCATTAAGATAGCTATTTCAGATTGACAGTGTTTCTGTGGTGGTTTGAAATTTTTAGTTTGAAATTTTAGACGTGATTTGGGGCCACATGTTGCAAGCTGGCTTGACTGTGCAAGTAAAATGTTACACTGATGAAGGAAATGAATTTGGAGTCTCTTGATCTAATAAAATTGAATGATTACATAGTTAAGATTTGTTGATTGTGAATTGATTTGAGTTGTTTTTTGATAGCACCTGCAGTACAGTTAACAAATTAACACCATTTTCCTTGACAGTAAACCAAGCTATACTGGCAGTTTGTCCCTGGAGTTCAGGATAAATAGATTTAAATTTCATATCAAATTTGATGACCTCAGAATATCACAATGCATGTTGCAGCCAATTAAGTACTTCTGAAGTGAGCTCACTCTTGTAACCTAAAATGTCTGACAGTATTTTTATAACTGTAAGCTCTCGTTAAAGAAAACCATTAAATAAATGGCTAGTTCACCTGTTATTGTGGTATTGTGTGTGGGATAACTATTGATCAGGTGACTAGGAGAGACTCCTCTGTACTTCATCAAATGGAATCTTTTCAACTCAATCATTGAGATGAAATGCACTAGGACTAGTGGTAATGTTATCTCTTCTTTAATAAATCAAATGCTTTTTGCTGGGGGATTGTCCATTCCCATGGTGCATCTTCACATAGAGACATTCAATACAGATTTGTTATCTCTTCTTACTTAGGAATGCATTTGTGATAAAACTTGTTAGTACTGAGGAACAATGCCAACTCTTTCACGTTAGATGGTGAAGCATGTGGACTGCTTTGATGTTGTCATATCTAGGCTTTACTCCAGCTGCTGTCACTCTCAAACCTAGAAAGTCAAACTCGGGTGCTGCAAATTTACATTTGTCTTCATTGACTGTCAAAATGCACTGTGTGAGGCAAGTAATAATCATTGTTAACTGCTGATCATGTTCTGCTGTCTCCCTTCCCTAGGCAATGACGACATCATCAAATGGATTCAATATCCCCTCAATATCTGACAAGACTAAAAAAATTATATCCTGGAATGCATTAAGCACTACACTAGGTCCTCAGGACATTTGGCTGCAATGAAACACACATTAATAAATAACTGATGCTAGATGTTATTGACTTTGTTCTGTGAGTGCTATGTGAAGTTAGCCCCATCACATGATAAGGTTTGTGAAGTTTCTGGAATTAGGAAATCATGCTGACAGCTTTTGGTTTGCAGGAAGTGGATACTTGCCTAGAATGATAGCTTTGGTGACTGCCTTCATGTTGACATCTAAGTTCACCACCTTTGCGTCACACAATGGTTTAGGTTTGATATCCACAGTTACAGTGATGAGATCATTTGCTCAATGATGCTATTTGTTTCTCCCTGTCTGACCTCCTGTGACACTTTGACATGGATTCTAAGAGCAACTATCTCAAAGTTTGCAAAAGTGGTGGAATTGATTTGTTGACGTGAAGAGTTTGACAGCATTCCTTTGTTTTGTTTGAAATCTAGTAAAAAAAGAAGGATCCTGGCCTGTATGGTTTGTGTCATTGATCACATTAAAACTTGACACATTGGGGTCCCCAAATATAAAACAAAGCTCATTGAAAAAAAAAGTTTACTGCCATTGATCTTCTGCCTTTAGCTGCATTGAACATGAACCTGTCTAGGGTAACCCTTTTATAATGAACTGAAACTGTGACCATACCCAAAACTTGGATAACTGATTCATTGTAAACTTGAAGAGTATCTGATACTGAAGTAGGGGAAAGTTATGAAAAGTACTGATGGCAAGATTGTCACTCAAAGCATATACTGTTACACCAACAGCGAAGAGAAATGACACTGAGAATCCCACAATCTTGACTGAACAATGCTTAAAATGACCCAGTGATCCAGTGTTCATGATGGTATCCACATATGATAACCTCAATGTCAGGAACAGACTTCTCCACATGTCAAACTGATGAAGGCTTCTTCTATAATCTATCAGTCTTTGCAAAATGCTTCCACCGTTTCATGAAATACAGTCCTGCAATCCTTTGAACTGGGTATGGCAGTATGAATCAATGAGCACTTCCACAATTCAGGCACAGTTTTGGAGTATGCATTAATGAGACTGTTGAAATCACTATTCATTTTATGTTTTTTGTTGCTTACTGTCTCAAATTTACATGTGGAAGCCAATTGCTGCAACGCTGATATGTATTGTTTAACGGGCTTGTCATTTCCTTATGGTGGAATGTATATCACTTAATCATTACCCACTTCCTTGATCTGAAATATTTTTTCAGAGCACTTACTGTTTGAGTATTTGCTGTCCTACTACTCCAAGACAATGTATGAGCATCGACTTCTTATAATTGCAGCTACGTTTGGACTGTCTGTTCCTGTAGCAAGCAAATAGTTCTTGACCGCCAAAATTCATGATCTCATGGTGCAGATAGATCATCTGGCAAGGAAATAAAACAGTGTAGAAGTAGTAAAATTAATCTATTCTCCTTCAGCCTTGTTGCCACTTTGCTCTATGTTTTATATCTTTTAACAATGCTGAAATGATGATGCATTGGAAATGTGTGAAATGGATTATTTTGAGTGTTTTAAGGTGTCTCAACTATGATGCAGCTCTGGCTCCAAAATCTTTCTACAGCTTACTTTAATCTGTGTCCACACTCAGTGTTAATGAAACAATCACAGTGAATATCAATAGTAAACACACTCACGTAATCAAGCACTGAACGATTGAAACTGCAAGGGATGTAGCAGTGAAGGAAGTGACAGAGAAAGGAGCTCTCATCTTTCTCCCGATCTCCACACACTTTCAAATTTTGTCTTTTCCTTCCCTTGTTTATAGATACTGGAGTTGAGATTCTGACATGTTCACTTTTGCTAATTAGTTAGGAAACCTGGAAGTATTATGATACTGAGGCTGCATTTAAAAAGACACCAACAGATGTGATTATTGTAAAATTAAACTGACCTGATTCCAGTTTGTCTCATACCTAAGTTCAGGGCCATTGAATCAACAGCACAGGTACAAGAATATTTGTTTCATCTGATCTATGTTGTTTGTTTATATTCAACAAAATCCTCTTCCCAATCTAATTGTCTCTATTCCTTATGCACTGGGCCGCTGCATTTCCTTCTCCCTCTTGCATGCATCAAGTTTCCCTTTAACTTCTTTTACAAAATCCCCTGAAATATTAAATATTAGATATCAATGTTCCTTCACTGATGAATGACGTACTTGTACAATTTAGAAAAACAAGGAAGAGGTGTGGAGGGCAATTTTCTTGAAGGGACATAATCCTTGTATGATTTGCCAAAGAGTTGCCACTAATAAATTTTATGTACATGGAGGTAGCTGAAGACAGACATCTTTCAAAGAATAAGATAGGCCATTCATTCGGAAGGGAATCTAACCTTACTCTACATTTGGAATTACAGTATTTGTGGCATGCTTAATATTTTATTTATATGCAAAATATAAATTATCACTAAAAAAAATTATGCATTTTGTTCTTGACAACACATCACTTCACAGCACAAATTATTTATTGCTTCTGTTCCCAGTTGTGCTTTCTTCTGACCTTCCTCTGTGGCTCAAAAATGTGTAAGAATAAAACACCCTATCTGAAGAAAATTCATTTTACAGTTTGAATCATTTTGATGAATATCTTTTAATTATACTCCATCGTCTACATGTTAAGAACATACTTTGTGGAGTGAAATGCTTTCATTTTTAAAACTTGACTTAGTTTATAGTTGCAATACATTACAAGATGTAAGATCACAGTAACAGTATTCTGTATATCTTAATAAAAATGATACCATTCAATCTTTAGTCATGTTGTAGAATTGATTTACTACTTGTGTCAGGTAAACATTTAAATTATTTTTTTTCATATTAGCAATACGACACTACATTTCTGATTTAAACAGTTAAATAAATAAAGTGGATACCTACTAGCCAATGAATGTAGTGTGGAATTGTAATAAGAGTGGGGCAATCATACAACTCTTATTCTTTAACACCAATCAAAATTTAACATCAATCAGAACTAACAACTCAGAAGTTCTTTCATATTTTCATTGCTTTGTCAGCAGGAATCCAACAGAATTCTCCTGGTAAAGGCCAATTGTTCACCATTTCTAACAATTTCTTTTTTACTTAAAGAACAGTATATTGTCAAGGGTTTTTAAGGCACAGAAACTCTGCTCATGTCTATATTTCCCATTCCAAGAAGAGCAGATAGGGCATGAAATTATAGAATCCCTACAATGTGGAAGTAGGCCATTCGGCCCATTGAGATGACACAAACCCTCCAAACACCTTCCCACCCAGACCCACTCCCTCAACCCTATCCCTGTAAGCCCTGCATTTCCCATGACTAACCAACCTAACCTGCACATCTTTGGACATACAGAAACAGCAAAGGACATTTTCAAGAAATAATGGCCGAACACATGAAAAAAAAAAGTTATGATATGTTTACAGAATATTGAATGGCCTGGACAGAGTGGATGTTGGGAAGATGCTTCCATTGGTAGGAGAGACTAGGACCCTAGGGGACCCCCTTAGAGTAAAGGGAAAACCTTCTGGAATGGAGATAAGGAGAAACTTCTTCAGCCAGAAAGTGGTGAATCTATGGAAATCACTGCCACAGAAGGCTGTGGAGGCCAGGTCATTGAGTACATTCAAGACTGAAATAGATTGGTTCTTGATTATCAAGGGGATCAAGGGTTATGGGTAGAATAGGGTTGAGGAACTTATCAGCCATGATTGAATGGCGGAGCAGACTCGATGGGCTGAATGGCCTAATTTCTGCTCCTATGTCTTATGATCTTATGGTCTTATGGTTATCATAATTTTAATCTGGGGAACACATAGGCTGGAAAATGTGGTAATTGTGGTAAAAGTGAGACTGTGTCAGAAAGCCAATTCAAATGTATGCTTTTAGCTTGAACAATTTTGGCAAATTGTGTGCAACATCCTAGAGAAATGTGGGTCGCCTATTAATACATATACGCTAATCCTTTAATGAGATAAATAGTTGAACACAGTTTTAAGTTTATCATTGTTCACATGGGTATTCTGGGCTTCCTAAAACTCTCAAAGGATATCAACACGATGATAGTAGAGAGGCCTAATTTAAACTCAAAGATATACTGCAATAAATGCTCAATACTCACAGTTGCTTTCTTACTAGCCATTGGGAAGGGTTTTTCACAATATTTTCAATGACAGTTTACTCTTTATATTTTGGAAGATTTATGAATCAGATGGCACTTAGGCAAGACTGGACAACAGATACGGAAACCCCAGATCACCCAGAAATCAAAAACAAAGGCTTTCACTCCATCATCTATGTGCAGTTGGTGTACAACCATAGAAAGATATTTCTGGAAGTGAATGTGAAATGATAACTTTAATAATGTAACACTCCTTCAACACTACTTTGGAGTGTCAACTGTGATCTTTGTGCTGAAGTGCTGGAGTGATATTTAACCTAGAACCTTATGACTCAAAATGGTAGCAACTGAGCCCTGGTGGAAGATGTTTGAGATCAGTATGAGTGGGATTAGTAACAGCTTTGTTGGGAGTAGATAGGGCATGTTTGAATCATGAGTTTGAAAAAAAAATTGAAGTGTGATTTCACAGGAAAGCAGGTATATAATTGGGTTGATGGTATTTTTCTTTTCTTCTCTCTTTTTCTCTTTATTTTATCTCTCACTGGTGCATTGGATGTAACTAATACCTGATAAATTCGAAAAATCAATCAGGCTAAGGGTTCAACATTCAATGTTCAAACATTCAATGAATTAAAAACGAGAGTATTGGAATTGAGCCACAACTGAGTCCAGATTTCATCAGAGAGCGAGGGAATTTGGTAATTGGCAAAATTTAATGAGGTGGGAGTGAGAAATGTGGCTTGATATGTAAAAAATTGCAAAAGGCCAAAATAGACTGTGGATTAAGTTACAGTGAAGACCTAAATCACACAATTAAATTCAATAAATTAAACAGGGTATTACATTATAAAAACTGAAAGAACTGTGGATGCTGTAAATCAGGAACAAAAACAGAAGTTGCTGGAAATTCTCAGCAGGTCTGGCAGCATCTGTGAAGAAAAATCAGAGATAATGTTTTGGGTCCGGTGACACTTCTTCAGAACTGAGGAAGGGTCACTGGACCTAAAACGTTAAATCTATTTTTCTTCACAGATGCTGCCAGACTTGCTCAGCTTTACCAGCAATGTCTGTTTTTGTTCCAGTGTAGTACTTTAGCAGGTTAAAACTGAAAAATAGACAACTAAGTGTTTGACTAATTTGATAGAGTCTTTTGAAGGTGTAACATGCAAAATAGATAAAGGCGGTCCTCTAGATGTCATATATCTGGACTTCGAGAAGGCATTTAATCAGGTGCCACACAAAAGCTTAATACACAAGGTGAAATCACACAGGATTAGAGGCTATTCTTTTTTTTTCTATTCATTTTGTGGGATGTGGGCATCGCTGGCTGGCCATCATTTCTTGCCCATCCTGAATTGCCCTTGAGAAGGTGGTGGTGAGCTGCCTTCTTGAACCGCTGCAGTCCTCCTGCTGCGGGTTGACCCACAATGCTATTAGGGAGGGAATTCCAGGATTTTGACCCAGCAACAGTGAAGAAACGGCGATATATTTCCAAGTCAGGGTGATTAGTGACTTGGAGGGGAACTTGGAGGTGGTGGTGTTCCCATATGTCTAATGCCCTTGTCCTTCTAGATGGAAGTGGTCATGGATTTGGAAGGTGCTGTCTGAGGATCTTTGGTGAATTTCTGCAATGCATCTTGTAGATAGTACACAATGCTGCTACTGAGCGTCAGTGATGGAGAGAGTGAATGCTTGTGAATGTAGTGCCAATCAAGTGGGTTCCTTTGTCCCGGATGGTGTCAAGCTTCTTGCGTATTATTGGGTCTCCACTCATCCAGGCAAGTGGGGATTATTCCATCACAATCCTGACTTGTGCCTTGTAGATGGCGGACAGGCTTTGAGGAGTCAGGAGGTGAGTTACTCGCCACAGCATTCCCAGCTTCTGGCCTGTTCTTGTAGCCACTATATTAATATAGTGAGTGCAGCTGAGTTTCTGGTCAATGATAACCCCCAGGATGTTGATAGTGGGGGAATTCAATGATGGTAACACCATTGAATGTCAAGGGATGGTGATTAGATTGTTTCTTATTGATGATGGTCATAGCCTGCCATATGTGTGGTGCGAATATCATTGCCACTTGTCAGCCCAAGCCTGGATATTTTCCAGATCTTGCTGCATGTGAACATGGACTGCTTCAGTATCTGAGGAGTCACGAATGGTGCTGAACATTGTGCAATCATCTGTGAACATCCCCACTTCTGACCTTTTGATGGAGGGAAGGTCACTGATGAAGCAGCTGAAGATGGTTGGGCCTAGGTCACTACCCTGAGGAACTCCTGCAGAGATGTCCTGGAGCTGAGATGATTGTCATCCCACAACCACAGTCATCTTCCTACGTGTCAGGTATGACTGCAATCACCAGAGAGTTTGCCCCGATACCCATTGATTCCAGTTTTGCCAGGGCTCCTTGATGCCACACTTGGTCGAACGCAGCCTTGATATCAAGGGCCGTCATTCCCACCTCATCTCTGGAATTCAGCTGTTTTGTCAATGTTTGGACCAAGGCTGTAATGAGGTCAGGAGCTGAGTGGCCCTGGCGGAACCCAAACTGGGTTATTTCTGAGCAGGTGCTGCTTGATAGCACTGTTGATGACACCCTTCATCACTTCACTGATGATTGAAAGTAGACTGATGGGGCGGTAATTGACCGTGTTGGATTTGTCCTGCTTTTTGTATACAGGACATACTTGGGCAATTTTCCGCATTGTTGGGTAAATGACAGTGTTGTAGCTGTACTGGAAAAACTTGGCTAGGGGAGTGGCAAGTTCTGGAGCACAAGTCTTCAGTACTATTGCCGGAATGTTGTCGGGGCCGGTAGCCTTTGCAGTATCCAGTGTCTCCAATTGTTTCTTGACATCACGTGGAGTGAATTGAATTGGCCGAAGACTGGTATCTGTAATGCTGGGGACTACTGGAGGAGGCCAAGATGGATCATCCACTCGGCACTTCTGGCTGAAGATTGCTGCGAATGCTTCAGCCTTATCTTTTGCACAGACGTACTGGGCTCTTCCATCATTGAGGATGGAGATATTTGTGGAGCCTCCTCCTCCAGTGAATTGTTTAATTGTCCACCACTATTCGCGACTAGATGTGGCAGGACTGCAGAGCTTAGATCAGATCCATTGGTTGTGAGATCGCTTAGCTCCATCACTTGCTGCTTTCGCTGTTTGGCATGCAAGTAATCCTGTTTGGTGACTTCACCAGGTTGCTACCTCATATTCAGGTATGCCTGGTGCTGCTGCTAGCACACCCTCCTGCACTCTTCATTGAATCAGAGTTGATGACCTGGCTTGATGATAATAGTTGAAGCAGGGAAATCCCAGGCCATAAGGTTACAGATTGTGCTGCAGTACAATTCTGTTGCTGTTGGTGGCCCACAGCGCCTCATGGATGCCTAGTCTTGAGTTGCTAGTTCTGTGCGAACTCTGTTCCATTTTGCGCACACAACATGATGAAGGTTGTTCTCAATGTGAAGGCGGGACTTCATCTCCACAAAGATGTGCAATGGCCACTCTTACCAATACTGTCATGGACAGATGCAACTGCAGCTGGCAGATTAGTAAGGGTGAACTCAAGTATGATTTTCCCTCTTGTTGCTTCCCTCACCACCTGTCGCAGACCCAGTCAAGCAGCTTTGTCCTTTAGCACCCAACCAGCTCAATCAGTAGTACTGCTGCTGAGCGACTCTTGGTGGTGGACTTTGAAATCCGCCACCCAGAATACATTTTGTGCTCTCGCCATCCTCAGTGCTTCCTCTAAGTGTTGTTCAACATTGAGGAGTACTGATTCATCAGCTGAGAGAGGACGGTAAGTGGTAATCAGCAGGAGGTTTCCTTGCCCATGTTTAACCTGAAGCCATGAGACAAAAGGTATAGGTAAGATTAAGAAGTCTGTTGAGAGAGTACAAGCAACGGTGGGTCAAATTTAAAAATGACCACAAAGCTCCTCGAATGCTACCTAAACTAACAGAAAACTGAAATAGGATAAATAAGAACTGAATGCTTGACTCACCAATTGGGACCGAAGAAGTTATTTTCAATCCATGGGACACCAGTATGGGGAAAGAGGCAACCATATCATTGGAATGACCTTTACTTGGATTTTGTGGATCAATGTTCTGGTGATGAGGCTGGAGAGAGGGCTTTCGATTTGACAGTGGAAGTTGGTAAAGGTAAGTGACAAGACATTTAGAAAGTTAAAGGCAAAGGATAAGGCAATTGTGTGGGGTAGAAATATGGGTAATCAGAAGGGACTAGGCTTGCAAACATCGGAATACCCAACAAAGAGTGGGAAAAGTACAAAATTAAGTCTCTTTACCTCATGAACAAGGCATTGATATCAAGATAGGTGGGTTGATGGTCAAAATAGAAGTAAATGACAGTAAGCTGATAGCCATTATAGATATATGGTTGTATTGTGATGAGAGCTGGAACAGAACATTCATGGATATTCAACATTTTGGAAAGTTAAACAGAAACAAAGAGAAGAATTTGTGACACTGTAAATAAAGGTATATAATCCATACAGTTGTGATAAAATGAACCTGAATTGTGGGTTCAAGATTTGAATCAGTTTGGGTGGAGATAAGAAATATTAAAAGGGAATAAGTCATTGGTGCATGTAAGTAGGGGTCCAAGCACAGAGTAAAGATCAATAAAAATGATATATGTAAAAAAGCTACTATGATAATGATGGATTCTTTAATCGTCATATCCTGGACAAATTAAACTGACAAAGGTAGCCTTGACAATATGTTCACAGAATGTAATTGTGGCAGTTTTATTGAATAATAAGCTATAGAACCAACCAGGAAAAAGCTACTTTAGGCCTATAATGTGTAATGAGGCAGGATTAATTAATGATCTCACAATAATGGGAAGAGTGATCATGGTACGTTGAATTTCACATTTAGTTTATGAATAAGAAACTTGAATCTGAAGTATCATCTTAAAATTAAATAAAGGCAATTATAGACGTGCAAAGTCAGAGTCTGTTAGAGTGAACGAGGAAAATATATTCAGAAGGCAAGATGATAGATAAGAGATAGTTGTCTCCTTAACAGGCATTTAAGATGATTTGTCATACTTTTCTTTGAGAAAGAAAGATGGAACACATGGGAAGAACCATCCATGATTAAGGATGATCAGATGGTATTGAACTGAAAGAAAAGACAGACAACATGCAAATATCAATGGTAGACCAGGACATTGGAAAATACTTTGAAACCAGCAAAGAATAATGAAAAAAGGGGAGAAAAAATATTATGAGAATAAACGAGCAAGAATATAAAAATAATTAAGATTTCTATATAATACAATTGGGAAAGAGTACCTTAAGTAAACATTGGTTCCTTCAAGGATGAGACTGTGAAATTAATAATGAGAAACAAGGAAATAGCAGAGACTCTAAACAAAAAAAATGTCTATTTGTTTCCATGGTAACAAACCACCAAAAGCATTTCACTAATAAAAGAAAATGAGGGACAATCAAGTGAGGGCACTTAAGATAATCACTGGAGAAAAACCTGCAGGATCTGATATCTGAACCTTCTGAATTTAAGTAAGTGGCTGTAGAGATATTGGATATATTTATTCCCTAGATTCCAGTAGCTTGGTAAACCACAATTGCAATGCCCCTGTTCTTGAATGGAGGGAGACAAAAAGTGGGCAGCTGTGGCCAAGCTCTCACATAGGAACAAAGGAACAGAAATAGGCCATTCAGCCCATCAAGCCTGTTCTACCATTTAATAGGATCATAGCTGATCTGTGGCCTAACTCCATATATGTGCTTTGTTCCCATATCCCTTGATACCCTTGCTTAATAAGAATTTGTCTGACTCAGATTTCAGCTAAACAATTAAATTCACATCATGCACAATTGCACAAGAAAGTTCCTAACTTCCTCTCCTCATTACATCTCTCCTGAATGGCCTGGCCATAATTCTTAGTTTATGCCCTTGTTTCCAGAACCTTCAACCGGAAGAAATAGTTTATCTTTACCTACACTGTCCTTCCTTGTTGATATCCTGAAGACCTTGAGATGGGGGAAGTGTTGAAATCCATTGACCAGGAAGTAGTGGCAGGACATGAAGAAAATCACAACACATTCAAGTAGAGTCAAATGTTTGAAAATTTTATCAGAACTTTTAGCGGATGAACAGGTAAGATGGACAAATGGAAAACAGGTAATGTACCATTTAGATTTCTAAAAGACGTTAGTTAAGGAGGCGCATTAAAATCTATTATGTTAAGGTAACATCTCACAGTGTTGCTGGTTGTATATTTGTATAAAGAATGGATTGGCTAATAGAAAATACAGTTGGGATAAATAGATAATTTTCAGGTTGTGCATGATAAATAGTAGGGTCTCATGGGGATCAGTGCTGGGCATCAATTATTTCCCACCTTAGATGAAGGGATGACTGCAATGTAGCAAATGTTACAGAGGCTGCAAAGGTCGGTTGGAAAGCATAGTGAGAGGTAAACATGATCTATCTCTATCCCTTTGCAGTCTCTTTAAGTAAGTGGGCAAAACCTTGAAAATGTAACATGGAAAAATAGAGGTTATCCATAGAGAAATAAAAAACAAAATATTACATAAATGGAGAGCTGCTACAGAATACTGTGATTCGTGTATTCTCATACATGAAACATACAAGCAATTGGGGAGTCAAATGGAATGTTAGACTTTATTGCAAGGTGGATCAAACAAAAGCAGTGAAGCCTCACCATATAGGTGCAGAGTAAGTTGGATCCACGGTGGAATACTGTGTCTCGTTATTCATGAACAGATATGAATGTATCGGAGGCAGTTTGCGAAAGGTTCACTAGGTTGATTCTTGTGATTAATGAGTCATTTTATGAGGAAAAGTTGAACATGTTGTGCTTATATTTGTTGGCATTTAGAAGCATGAGAGGAGATCTTGAAACATATCAATGATTTTGAGTGGGCTTGATCAGGTAGATGCTGAAAAGACAGCTCAATTTTTTGCCATGACAGGGAGAAAATTGTCAGACCATCATGCTGGATGGAGGTGTTGAAAACTATGCAATAAAACAACGTGCAATATAATAGTTTTTCATGATGATTGGATGTATTTTAACAGTCATTTTCATTTTCTCAGCATCCCAAAGTTATTGGACAACAGCTTTCATTTTTATCTAAAAAAAAATGACTACACCTCCTGCACCAGAGGAGTCATCAGGAAGACTAGCATGTTATGTTTTGCTAAAAATGGCTATTTCATATTCTTTGTGTCATCCACAGATGGAAATTTGTTCAGATTTAATTTATTAACTGTTTTATTCGGCCTTTAGAAGTTCTTGACTTGAGGTTGTTCCATTGTCATGTTATCTCCAAAATTAATGTGTTATCTGAGTAAACATGAACTAAATTGACCATTGAAAGTTCAAAAAAGCTCTGTCTCTTTCTTCAATATAACGCCATCTTTTTGTTATAAAGCTAGTATATTTAATTGTGAAGGAAGTAACACTCTAAAGTGGATTGTTCGCTTAAAGTTATTCTAGTTCTATTTTGTTTCATATCAAAGCCAATATATTTAAAAGTCTCACAAACCTAACTTAGAATTTTAAATTGTACTCTAACATTATTCATAGCTTATTTCTCAAATACCACCATATTAGTCTATAAGAAATCATCACCTTGCATTATGAAGTTTACTGAAAGTATTTGTTTATGATTTCAATGAAACATTGCTGGATCTGCTTTTTATTGAGCACAATCCACAAAAAGATACAAAACAAAACAATGGAGGAACAGGCTTTTTGGCCCAACAAGCCTGTGCCAATTCCTAATACTTATTTAGACCCGCTACCTATTACCGGTGCACGGTATCTATCCCTCTCTTCACGTTCATGATACATCTTAAATTTTGCTAACGTGCCTGCTTCCACCACCTCTGCTGGCAGTGCATTCCAAGTGTCCACTGCCCTCTGTCTGAAAAATTTTTGCTGCATTTCTCCATAAACTTTCCCCCCTCACCTTGAACCTTACCTGTGCTCTCTTGTAGTTGATTTTTCCACCCTAAGAAAAAAGCCTCTGACTATCCACCCTATTTATGCCTCTCATAATTTTGTAGACTTCTATCAGGTCGCCCCCTAAGTCTTGGTCTTTACAGTGAAAACAATCCAAGTTTATCCAAGATAACAAAGTGTAGAGCTGGATGAACACAGCAGGCCAAGCAGCATCAGAGGAGAAGGAAGGCTGATGTTTTGGGCCTAGACCCTTCTTTCTAGGCCCGAAACGTCAGTCTTCCTGCTCCTCTGATGCTGCTTGGCCTGCTGTGTTCATCCAGCTCTACACCTTGTTATCTCAGATTCTCCAGCATCTGCAGTTCCTACTATCTCTGAACCAAGTTTATCCAACCTCTCCTCATAACTGAAACCCTCCAGAGCAGGCAACTTCCTGGTAAATCTAAATAAAATCTGACAGAAATACGGATGATGGAAATCAGAAACAAAAACAGAAATTGTTGGATAGACTCAGCAGGTCTGGAAGCATGTGTGGAGCGAAATTAGAGTTAACATTTTGAGTTCAGTGAACCTTCCTCGGATAGGAAGTAAATCTTTCAACAATCTGGAGTTCCGAAGAAGGGTCACTGAACTTGAAACATTAACTCTGATTTCTTTCTACAGATACTGTCAGGCCTGCTGATATTTTCCAACAAATTATGTTTTGTTTTTGATTCTTCTAAACCTTCCCTGCACCCTCTCAAAAGCATCCATGTCCTTCTGGTAGTGTGGCAACCAGAACAGCATGCAATATTCCAAATGTGGCTTAAATAAAGTTTTGTACAGCGTAACACAACTTGCCAACTTTTATTTTTGATGCCCTGGCCGATGATGATAAGCATGCTGCATGCCTTCTTGACCACCTTTGTTGCCAGTTTCAGGGATCTGTGGACCTGTACGCTAATTTCAACAATGTAAATCTCACCAAAAAACCCCATACCTGGAAGTATTTTTCAGGCTATAATGTAATTGTTGAGTTGATCAGTTTCGGAAACAGGAAATAATTGTCCACAAAATAAGCACAAATCTACTCTTCCAGGAGTGTGTGGTCAAAAGTGTTAAAAAGGATTTTCAAGAATACTTTTCTAGCTGTGGGAGAGTAGACTAATATTTGTATTATCTAGTCAATCTTCAAAACATCTCATAAATAAACTTCCATGGCCTTTTAACTCTTATCTGCAAGGATCTTTTTCATACAAATCCATCTGTAATAAAGTTATTGTTGTACCATTTTGGATACATCAGAATAAGGTTACGCCACAAATTCAGCTCTTGATCTGCAGTATTCTTGTCTTCAGGATCTCCACCACATAAAACATGAGCTTGTAAGCTAACTAGTTTATTCCAATTTGCTATTTGGTGCTAAGATTTTACAATTAATTCTGCTCAGCTCCAAAAATGAACAATAACAGTTTTATTGCCATATTTGTTAAATACTGTCTTAACATCACAACTATTACCTTATCAATATGTTTACATTCCCTGTGACTCTCTCTTTTATGATACCTTAAATCTGCATTAGATTATATTACAGATATTCTTGTGATGCCTCAGAGCTTACCAATATTTTTCAAGACCTCAACCTTGATAAAAGCCTGCCTCTCCATTTGTAAACCATGCACATGCATAGACAAAATGGGACTGATTGTGGTGTCCTCTACACCAGAAGGACTTTTTTTAAAGCAGAGGAAGCAAGTTGGGATTTAATCGCAGACCAATCAATAGGAAATATATCCTTCAACCACCTGGAGTGACTTTTTGCATAAACCACACAAGCTTGGGCCATCGTCAACTTGCAGTCTGGTTCATCAGCTAAACTCCTTTGCATCATTTCATTGATAACTACCATGGTTTATTTCACAGAGCATATTGATGAAAAGATTTTCAGCTGTTTCATTCATGGACATGTTAACACCTTGCCTCTAACAAATTCTCCTCTGTTATCAGTCAGAAACTTTACTACTGAACAAGTCTGGTCCCTTTCATGAAAAAAAACTTTTCATCCTTATCAAGTATTCTTGAAGATTGCTGTATTTACAATATGTAAAGTTAAAATATTAAGGTCTTTGTCCTACACCTTTTGATCCTTCACAATAACATTTTTTAAAGTGACATGCCAATGGAACATTTATGACAGCATGTAGAGACATTCTGATAATTTTCTAAATATTTCATACTTCACATTAATACTTTCTACTAACCTTGTATTCACTTCATCAACCAAATGTGAAACTTTTAGCAGGAATTTTAACTGATGATGAGTCAGTTGAGCAAATTCTCAATGAACTTTAAAACAACCTGCTTTTTCACTCTCTGCCATTTATTACTTGATACCATGAATTCATGTCTAACTCTCTGATGAGAAACATCAATTTGAGCCAATGTAATAGACTGAAGTCCTGACTGGGTAAACTACAGATCCATTGAGTTTTCAGAAATAATTGCCTTAATCATGTTGCGTGTCAATTTAATTTGTGCCTTTTACTTAGAAGATTTACTCCAACACCATAGGTATCTCATTTGAGATGACGTCAGTACTCACAAAATGGTTTACTCCAGCCATTTTATATGGAAATAGAACTCTTTATAGTGTAAGTTATACATTTAGGTTGCATCAATCCTCACTACAAAGTAATATTTTAGCCAATTTATTCCACACTCTGCCAGAGCACAGCAGGGTTAATGGCAGGATTCTTGGCAGTGTGGAGGAACAAAGGGATCTTGGGGTCCACGTCCATAGATCCCTCAAAGTTGCTACCCAAGTTGATAGAGTTGTTAAGAAGGCATATGGTGTGTTGGCTTTCAATGGCAGGGGAATTGAGTTTAAGAGCCACGAGGTTATGCTGCAGCTCTATAAACCCTAGTTAGACCACACTTGGAATATTGTGTTCAGTTCTGGTTGCCTCATTATAAGAAGGATGTGGAGGCTTTAGAGAGGGTGCAGAGGAGATTTATCAGGATGCTGCTTGGGCTGGAAGGCAGGTCTTATGAGGAAAGGTTGAGGGAGCTAGGGCTTTTCTCATTGGAACAAAAAAGGATGAGAGGTGACTTGATAGAGGTATACAAGATGATGACAGGCATAGAGTGGATAGCCAGAGACATTTTCCCAGGGAGGAAATGACTATTACAAGGAGGCAAAATTTTAAGGTGATTGGAGGATGGTGTAGGGGAGATGTCAGAAGTAGGTTCTTTACAAAGAGAGTGGTGGGTGCATGGAATGCACTGCTGGTGGTGGTAGGGGAGCCAGATACATTAGGGACATTTAAGCAGCTCTTGGATAGGCATATGGATGATTGTAAAATGTAGGGTATGCAGGGTAGTTAGATCTTAGAGTAAGATAATAGGTCGGCACAACATTGTGGGCCGAAGGGCCTGTACTGTGCTGTACTATTTTACGTTCTGTGTTCTATGTTCTAATCTACCAATACATTGTTAAAGGAATCCTTGACTAACACAATCAACACCGGACTAAAATTCTGTGATTGGTATAATTATTTTGAATTCATCATTATATTCATCTTCTTTAGAATGCTTTTTGGTTTGAGTCATTTGTAGGTTATAACTTTTTGTTACAGGCATTTCAGTGCATGATGATACTTTATCTTATACCCAAAGGACCTGTTCCTTACATTCATTCACCTATTATTGCTGCTGTAATTGGATCTTCTTTTTCAATAGCAAAATATTTTAACCTTATACTTTCTTTAGTCCTTCCATGGTGTTGATGATTGTATTCAATATCTGGACCAGTTCAAAATCTGTCAATTATTGTTTACTCTTTATTTGGAATGTAACCTGCTCCCACAGTCCATTTCATTCTTCAATAGGACATAGATTTCACACACCAATCATTCCTTGATGATGAACTTTAGCTCCTGCCATTTTCCGTGAATGTCTATGAGGATTATAATTTTCTGTCTGTATTTTTTTGCTTCCAAGATTCACCTTTATGCAGTTATTCTCTATAACAATGTTCTGCTCCAGAAAGAAAGTTTATGGAGGATAGGACTGGAGCTAATCTTTACATACTTTTACACTTACACATTACAGGTTCACATCTCCGAACAACCAACCATTGTCTTAGTCTGTGTCTATTTACTGAGACTTAGGTGAATCTCCAGTTACTGCTAATCACTTATGTACAATTAATAGACCATAAGACTATAAGATATTGGGGCATAATTAGGCCATAATTAGGCCATTAGGTCATAACAGTAACCTGTCCTGGATTTCCCACTTTGATGCGATAGTCAAGAAGGCTCAACAACGCCTCTTCTTTCTCTGACGGCTCAGAAAATTTGGCATGTCCGTAAAGACCCTCACCAACTTCTACAAATGCAGCATCGAAAGCATATTGCCTGGGTGCATAATGGTCTGGTATGACCACTGGTCTGCCCAGGACCATAAGAAACTACAAAAGGTGATGTGCACAGCCCAGACCATCACAGGAGCCAACCTTCCATCCATGGACTCCATTGACATAGCTTGCTGCCATGGAAGGGCTGCCAACATCACCAAAGACCCATCACATCCCAGTATTGATCTCCTACAACCTCTTCCATCAGGCAGAAGATACAGAAGTCTGAACACATGCACAAGCAGGTTCAAGAACAGATGAATGGGTTCTCTAGCCTAAAATAATGCTGACCTTGCTAACGTTGATCTCGCCTAGTGCACCTACTGTGCAATGTAACCTATATGCCTCTGTCTAAGTCTTTTTGATCTCTAAATCCTTGCTTACTATGATCTGCCTCTACTGCTTGTAAACAAAGCTTTTCACTGTACTCCGGTACACGTGACAATAAATCAATCCATCAATTTGTCCCATTGAGTCTGCTCCGCCATTTGATATTGGCTGATATGTTTCTCAACTCCATTCTCCTGCCTTCTCTCTGTAATATTTGATCCCCTCATTAATCAAGACCCTATCTATCTCTGTTCTAAAGACATTCAATGACTTTGCCTTCACAGCCTTCTGCAGCAGTGATTTCCACAGATTCATCATCCTCTGGCTGAAGAAATTCCTCTTCATCTCAGTTCTAAAGGGTCATCCTTTCACACTGAGGCTGTGCCCTCGGGTCATAGTGTCTCCTACTAGTACTCTTCTCCATGTTCACTTTATCTGGGCACCTCAGTATTCTCACTAATACACAATTAAAACAGCAGACCTCTAATATTCTGGACTCTTGCTGGTCTATACGTAAGGGTGCTCCAGGTATCTGTATCATGTCTTGAGCAAACCAATGGCTCATTTGATGCCCAGGAGTGTCCTCATGTGACTTTGTTAATATTATTCTTGTTCATCAGTAGAAGGGCTTCTCACAGAAGTCAACACCACTTCCCATTCAAAGATCCATTTACCTATCCTGCTTGGAGGAATAATTATCAGTGGTTAACGTGATTGCTCCAAAATTAAGGAATCATAGAAGCTTCCTGGTATAGATACATACAGTCATTTACTGGTGCTCATTTATCAGGCGAGCAAGAATTGATTTGAATCTCTTTTGACTGACAAATCCTGCCCATAATTGGGGCATTCTGACAAATGTGCAGCATATGACTCCATGAACCTATCAGAAACCAGCCAGAGCAAAAATTTTGAGCACCCATTTCATCTGACTGGCCTCATGAGTAGCAAAGTGGACATAACTGGTGGTACTGTCAAACATGGCACCAGTTCTTCAAAAATACACATACAGACAGCAGATTCTGAAATCTTTTAGATGCCTCCATCAGATCCCAATAAGGAACTGGAGGCAAAGAAATCCAGAGCTGTTTTGGTTTGAACCACCAATGGCAATGCATGTCAATATGATTTTCATGGAATTAGGTCTTGTTTCAGAAGACTACATATGTCAGTGACAACTGTAAATGAAAACCAATGTCTCCACAGGCTGTTATTTCTCAATCGTGCCCAGAAAGCCTGTTTCTATCTGTATTGCCCTTGCTGGATCTCTTGACCATCCTTTCTAACATGTGGAGCAGCAGGTATCTGAGGGAAGGCTATTGTTGGTTCTGTGAAAATTGCTGTTGATGCACCTGTTGTTCTTTATCAGAGTCCAAGGTAGAGCTGCTCCACTCATACGAAGAAAGCTGAACAAAAAACTCTGCAGAAAAGCTTCCAAAATATTGGATATCATCTCTAACTCATCGAAAACATGCTTTCAGAACAAATCCTGTAAACAAAGGACTCAGACGTAGGCAAAGACACGGCTGTCTTAGCTCTGCATTTAAAGACTTACCAGCCTGTCCAGTAGTCATCGCTTTGAATCTCCACAGTACTCCCACCCTGTTTAACTTAGAACATAGAACATAGAACAGTACAGCACAGTACAGGCCCTTTGGCCCACGATGTTGTGCCGAACTTTTACCCGAAACCTAAGGTCTATCTAACCTCCACCACTACCTTATACTATCATCCATATGCCTATCTAATAGCCGCTTAAATGCCCCTAATGAGGCTGACGCCACTACCCTCTCCGGCAATCCATTCCACGTCCCTACCACTCTTGATGCATTTAGTATTGCCTGAAAAGCCTGTGTACTGTCAGGTAAAGCATGAATTCAGAATTAAAGCTGCATTCCATCAACTTTTTGTGTATTGAAATCTCAGATTCATTAGGTCCATGGTGGTTTCTCACAGACATAGAAACATGTCCCAGTTAAATGCAAGAATCTTGCAAGTTTACCAACCAGCCAGCAATTGTGAATCTTTAATAATCACCCAACATGCACTGGTACCTATGCCCATTTTCTGTTTAAAATCTAATCTTTGTTTCAATGGAACTGAACTGATGAGGGACTCTGACAAAGCTGCAGTTGTTCACTTCCTGAGTAGCCTTGGTATTGACACCACACTTTTATAACTTTACTTGCTAACAGAAGAGAGACAGAAAATCAATTAAACAGTATAATTTGTAGCGGAATACATTTAACTTAGATTTTCTTCATTTCACAAAAGATGCAATTATGTAAGCTAACTAGCAGGTCTTAGTAGCTTTGCAGTAGATTGATTAGCAGTCAGGCGATGGAGTGGATCTAAGAATTTATGCATCTGTGGGAACTGTATTAATCCTCCAAGGACACAGTTCACTTGGGGAGGGTTGGAATTATTAACAAAAGAAATCTCAATTCAAACAACAACCAGCTTCCAATTCATCCACTTTTCATTTTAACAGAGGTGAGTCAGGAGGCAGGAGATCAATCTACTGTCAAGGGTTGGATCAGTCAGTTAAATCTTGAAGGAGAGAGCACATCTTCATTTTCACAAGTTTTTTTTATATCTCAAGGAGACCAGGTTTCAAAGACCTCAGGAGTTCAGGCAGATGAAAGCAGACTGGAAGGGTTGGTACCGTGAAGTCAAAGCATTTACCACACTGCACAACAATTCATCTCTTTAAATACTCCATGACTTGCATAATCTTGAACATCGTTTCCTCCCCAACATGCCACCTGCCACCGAAAACAACCTCTGAATCCCCTCATTCCTTGATCTCTAATTTTCTCACCTACCCATGATCTCCTTATCTCTCCATGATTGCTGATTGCTCTCACAGCGTTAACTCTCTAATACTCCCTGCATAGTGTGACAATATTATGGCATTAATGTGTGTATTTTGTCCTTTTTTTTAATGAAGAGAGGTTGAGACAGAGAAGAGGAGTGGTCCATTACAAGCCAATAAAATAAACAGCTTGTGAGGCCTTGGGTTTTCTTTTTAAAGTTGGAACAATAGAAGCAGCATGAAGTGGTTGGGTCAAGCTCCCACAGAACCAGGATTTTAGTTTAACTTTCAATAGCTGTTGGGGTTTGGAAGTTGCCGTATATCTGATCCTACCATAGCAAATGCTTGAATTCTCTCTCTCTCTCTGAGTTTTCTTCTGATGTTCTCTCCTCCTGAACTGGAGAATTGCATGTGAGACAATCTAATTTACTGAATTTTCCTTTACCAAGGGTGCATTTATGGGATGTAACTATATTGGTATGGTTGCATTTTAATAGTTAAATAATCTATTATTTTGTTTAGTTTTCTAATTCCTCTCTATTTTGTTTGTATTTTAACTATAGTGTAACAATAAAGAGGGTTTTGCTTCAAGCCTAGTAATTTGACCAATCAAATTGTATGTGGAACACAAGCCTTACACTTCTTAAAATATTTATTTATTCATTTTATTGTGGGATGTGGGCATCACTGGCTGGCCAGCATTTATTGCCCGTTTCTAGTTGCCTTTGAGAAGGTGATGGTGAGCTGCCTTCTTGAACCACTGCAGTCCACCTTCAGTGGGTTGACCCACAATATCATTATGAAGGGAATTCCAGTATTTTAACCCAGTGACATTGAAGGAATAATGATATATTTCCAAGTCAAGATGGTGAGTGGCTTAAAGGGGAACTTGAAGTTGGTGGTGTACCCAAAGGTCTGCTGCCCTTGTCCTTCTAGATGGTAGTGGTCATGGGTTTGGGCAGTGCTGTCTGAGGATCTTTGGAGAATTTCTGCAACGCATTTCGTAAACAGTACACACTGCTGCTACTGAACATTGGTAGTGGAGGGAGTGGATGCTCGTGGATGTAGTGTCAATCACATGGGCTGCTTTGTCCTGGATGGTGTCAAGCTTCTTGGCTATTGTTGGGGCTGCAGTCATCCAGGCAAGTGGGGAGTATTCCATCATACTACTGACTTGTGCCTTTTAGACTGTGGACAGGCTTTGGGGAGTCAGGAGTTGAGTTACTTGCCATAGTATTCCAAGCCTCTGACCTGCTTTTGTAGCCACTGTGTTTATGTGGTGAGCCCATTTGAGTTTCTGATCAATGATAACCCCAGGATGTTGATAGTGGAAGATTCAATGATGGTAACACCATTGAATGTCAAGGGGTGGTGGTTAGATTGTCTCTTATTGGTGATAGCCATAGCCCAGCATTTTGCGTGGCACGCATGTTACTTGCCACTTGTCAGCCCAAGCCTGGTTATTGTCCAGATCTTGTTGCATTTGGACATGGTCTGCTTCAATATCTGAGGAGTCATGAACAGTGGTGAACATTGGGCAATCATCAGCGAACATCCCCACTTCTAACCTTATGATGGAAGTCATTGATGAATCAGCAGAAGATGGTTGGGCCTAGGAAACTACCCTAAGGAGCTCCAGCAGAGATGTCCTGTAGCTGAGATGACTCAGCTCTAACACCCACAACTGTTTTCCTATGTGTCAGGTATGACTCTAACTACCGGAAAGTTTTCTCCCTGATATCCATTGATTCCTGGGTTATCTTGTTAATATATTTTGAAGGGGTTTTGTCTGGTGCATAATGATATGGCTATTCAACTAACCCCTACACCCTACACTACACCCTATGATCACCTGCTCACCTGGCAACCATATCCTGGTTGCTTTTCTGCCTGACAATGGGCAACATGTTGCTTTCTCTGGTTCTCAAGTACCAAACTCAAACTCTTTCTCCTGCTTATAATGTCTGGTAATGTGGGGTGCATGTCACCAGTGCCCATGGAGTGGGCCTTGAGATGTTGTTGCTCAGTGTCCTATGTAGAGGTCATTTGGAGCAAGTGGTGAGCTGATGTTCTGACTTCCATGTCAAGAATTCTCGACATCTAACTATATCAGTGCATTTCATAAGATAAGAATATGAATATTAATGAGGTTCATTACATTTAACAAGATACATTCCCCCTCTATTTTCAACTCTGCTATCTAGTGAGAAAGCTTGGCAAATGCACAAAAGATGCAGCAAGTTGCTTTTGGTGCTAAGCAGTAGCTGGACTTCTCATGAGATTGTGCCACCAATTTCACCATAGCCCACATTGCTTAGCCCCTATAAGATTCTATCCGAGTAAGGTATTATTTCAGTTATTATCGCATTATTCTACTTCTTAACTAGTTGAATATTCCTTTAGTGTTAGGTCCAAAATTGTTCACATTCCCTTGTAACCCATTTTGCTATTTTGTAGCCTTTTGCTCCCCTCTGCAGCCACTGAGCTGCCTTTTTTTTATCCTTTCTATCTTCTTTACAGGACCTCACAACTCTTTGTTTTCTCTCTGCCTACTTTTCACCTTCACTTCCCCCCATCCCCAACAGGTCTCCTTGGGGTCCAGCCACATGAGCCTCATTTCCCACTCTAGCTCCCTCTTCCTCTGCCCCAGCAGCAGCCCTGCTTCCTCTGACAACATTGACCCCACTTCCTTTGGGTTTTGTTGCCTCTGGTTCCTCATACCTCGACAACCTTGCTCACTGCTGCCATTCACTTTCCGCATGCTATTCCAATCACGAGTTGCTTCTCTCCTGTGTTTGCTGCTGATAAGTTCACCATTGACTAATATGAGAGAGAAACAGCATATGATTGGAGGAGCAGATCCTTGTTGACTCTGTCCACTTGCACTCATGATGGCAACATTCTCTATTTGGTCATCCCCATGTTTGAATTTTCCAGAGCTTTCATGTGGCTTTTGAAGGCATATGCTACCAAACCACCCAAATGTATTTTGAGCCCTATCACACGTCCTACCTTATCCACTGACTATTTCCAATGTTCTTGTTTTTCTTTCTGCTCGAAGCTAGTTAGATATAACTCTCACTGTTCTGATGTTAATTCATATAACCTATGATGTGTATAAATATTTAGAGAGCAACTTTGGCTTTGGTTGAGGCTGTTTAAAAAACAGGGCAACATTGATCCAGCTGCTCCATATATAGCGGTCTTCAATGGAAAATCAATGGAGATGAAAAATATATCATCCATTCGGCACAATCAGTCAAACTCAAAATTGTGCCATAGACTTTTGAGTGAAAAATTTTATCTGCAATATAAAACTGGAGAACAAAACCAAAGCACAAAATTCAGGCTGATACTTTAATGTCACCCTGAGAGGGTACTGCACCATTGGCACTGCCATCTTTCAGTTGGGAGAAAGAGTTGCTAAAGAACCCTGAGGTGGCTGAACTGGCTCTTGACCTAAAATTCAGCTTTTATCTCCATTGACCAGCTGACACTATCTTGGAAAATAGTTGAAGCTTGAAGGAGGAACAATCACTATAATATTGGCAGGGGAGTAATTGCCACTTTTATGACCTTCAAGCATTTAATAATGATCCAGCACGCTTAAACAAATAGTATGCATGGCACAAAAAAGATACAAAATTGGGCATTGGCCAGGTGGAGTCCTTCCTTGCACGTACATTCCTCCTTCCTTCTCTGGATCTCCTCCACCAGGATCTCCAGGTTCACATCTGAGAAACTACACACAATTTCACTCTTTCTTCAAGCTATCCTGGAGCCTACCATTATGCCTGTACTAGCCCACTCTAAACCTTCAGTGAATGGAGATTCGAGGAGCCCACATATACTGCTCCACAAAAATTGCATTTAAATTCAGTACTCAACTTGCAGTCTCACCAACCAGCATTCAGTACAATTAGATAAAACCAACTTGTTTGTCCTCAGTTTGGACAATTGGAACTTTAGGATCCAGTGGTGGACTTTATGCTCTGCCAGTTGAAAGAATCTATTTGAATAAGTATTAGTTAACTTCTTAATTGCCACAAGTCCATAGTTTAAAAAACTCAAAGCTCAAACCCAATAGCACTACATCAATACTTTCAGAAGTAATAAAATTGCAAAATGCAAATAAACAGTTGTGCAGTGGGATGTACCAGCCATTCTGTATTTTCATTCAGGTCCATTGTTTCAGCAATGTGGGAAGAATTCTGCTCTATGTTCAGTCTTTTTTTTTT
>NC_063333.1:104595750-104608149 GCF_021869965.1 Rhincodon typus | reverse complement strand
GACCTCATGGCTCCGAAACTCAATCCCTCTACCAATAAAACCTAACACACCGTATGCCTTCTTAACAACCCTATTAACCTGGGTGGCAACTTTGCCATTATGCTGTCCGTGTCAGGATGTGCAAAAGGCTAGAGTCAGGAAAACAAAACATTCAATGAGTGGGTTGAATGGCTGGAGAAAGTTCAGCAATAAGAAGGGACAGGACAATGAAGCAGTTAAGGACAAGTGTAGAAGTTTTAAAATGGATGCATGGAGGGAAAAAGAGCTACTGTAGGTCAGCAGGGATGGGATTGTAAATAAGAAGGACCTGGCACTGGAGGAAGTATGCATAGTAGATATGAGGATGAAACAAATTTTGCACAGGCTGGAGGATTGGAAGCTGACTAGGATAGTATTATAATAATTGAGTTCACAGGTGACAACAGTATGTACGACATTTTCATTAGGACATGGGCTGAGTGAGAGATAATGTGATGATATGAGGTCGGATGTTCAGCTGAAAGGCAGATGGAATGCTAACATTTCCTAATTTCCGTTTGCTCAGCAATGGCTGTGGAACAGAATGAAATCAATGGTGAGTATACAGAATATGTGGCCAGAGTGCCAGAAGCCCTTAGTTTTCCTATTGATTTAACCGGATAAAATTAAAATTCATCAAAGAGCAGATATTGAACAGGCAGCCAGCAACACAGAGCTATTCAAGAAGGATGTTATTGAGTTAGAAAGAGAGTTTTTGAACTTATATACTGTTATGAAGATGTTTCCATTATAAGCACCTTTTGAGGACTCATAGCTGAAGGATTCTGAAAGTTGGTTCATTTGAGGTGCAGCAGAGTTTCATGGACACTGAAGAGACAATGTGGGACATCTTTCTTTGAAAAAAGGCACTTACTGGAAATCAAATGTCTTCAGCTAACTGTTTGGACTAACTGGAAGTCACATGTTTGTGGTTATGGCTGTCAGGAGTTGTAGCTATTATGATATTATTTGCATTTCAATTGGAGCATAGCTTTTGATAAGATAAGAACCCACACTCAGCTGTTTACATCTTTCTGAAAAACCATATTGAGAATTTCATATGAGAGCTGAAATTAAAAAGCTGTTCCTCCTGAAAGGCTTTTAGAAGACTTGTTTCAAAATTGCCTGAATTAACTGCATTTGAAGAGATCAAAGGAATATCTGTCTGTGCCAAATGATCCACCTACGTGTACAAGAATGTCAGACTGAAAGCAATCTGGAACAGTGTTTTTTGTATGTTACTGAAACAGAAAGTTTTCATAAAACCAGCAAGCCTAGCAGCATCTGTGAAGAAAAAAACAGCATTAACATTTCAAATCTAATATGATCTTTCTTTGGTTTTCTGTAGAAGAGTCATACACTGTTTCTTTCTCCACTCGTTGCCAGGCCTGCTGAGTTTCTCCAGTACTTAATTTCAAATTTCCAGCATCTGCAGTACTTTGATTTTGTTGACAGGAGCATTTTGTATCTTATCCTATTATTCTCAAAGAATTAACAAGTTTTTGCAAAAGTGTATTTTTTCCAAAGTTTACCTCTGCAGGGAATTTATCTTTATTTTTCATTTAATGTGCATGTTTATGTGCGTAAGCGCACATACTTGTTGGATTAGAAAGGTTAATATAAATATTTTCATTTTTCAAACTGTGTTAATCAGCTTTGCAACTTTGTTGAATGTATTGTTTTCTTAATAAATCAACAGTTTTGTTCTCTATTAAAGAAACCTGGTTGATGGATTTTTTTACTTTATACTGAATAAAGATAAAACATGTAATTGACTTCACCACCAAAGATCCTTAAGCAGCATCTTCCAAACCAATGGTCATTTCCATCTAGATCAACAAGGGCAATAGATACATGGGAATACTACCACCTGCAAGTTCTCCTCCAAGCAATTCATCATCCTGACTTGGAAATATATTGGCATGTGACTCTTACAGCTATCATGTTATTCCAACCATTTGTTTTGTCTCCAAAACTATCTTATTTTTTATTTTTTTGTAGTTATCTCTCTGCCTCAATTATTTAGATTATAGGTCATCCCTTCACTTCCTTTTCAGTTGTTGACACTTTACTTACACCATCTGACACTTTTGATCACCTGCAGGGATTTATTAGTAAACCTGGTGACAATCCATTCACACTATTCTTATGATCTTTTGATTTCTTTGCTGTAAATTCTGTGCCTATATGCCTCTCTGCACTTCACCTGATGAAGGGGCAGTGCTTGTGATTTCAAATAATCCTGTAGGACTATAATCTGGGTTCATGTGACTTCTGACCTTGTTCACCCCAATCCAACACAGGCACCTTCATATCATGGAAATATATCATTATTCTTTCACTGTCACTGGGTCAAAATCCTAGAAGTTCCTCCCTAAAGGCATTGCATCCTCTGGCACGTGGACTGCAACAGTTTAAAAAGACAGCTCACCACGACCTTGTCAAGGCAGCTAGAGACAGGCAATAAATGCCAGCGAACGACCTCATGTCTCATGAATGAATAAAAAAAATCAGTAACTGTTGAAGCATTTAATTTTGTTATGACCAATGGAGTAGGGAAACTAGAGAGACACAGCTAGAACTTTGGACAGTAAACTGGGAAATGTGAAATCAAGTCTGCAAAATAATTCACTGAGGTCAGGACATAGCTGACAAAGTGGTGACAAACCCAGATAAATCCTTCAAATCAAGAGGAGAAGTCTTTGCTGAGAAAAATCTAGCCATGACTATAGAGGTAAGAGTGAAGCCAAGTGAAGGTTGTCCCACTTCGCTGGAGGAAAGGTATTGAAGGAGATAATTTGGTCAACCAAATGAAAATCTGCATAAAAGTTAAGAGGATGAGGAGACTGTGTAATAATCACATTCAGATTATGTTGTTTCTGGCTTTGATTAAGACCATTCCACCCTTGAAATAGCTCTATATAAATAATGAGTTTCAGGAGTGATAGGTATTAGTCAGAATGGACAGACAAGCAATACATTACTTTGAGAAGCAAGGTAGAAATAAGAATGCAGTTTTCAAGGTCTGAAGTGTTAAGAGATGGATGATAAGAATGGAAACATTTACATGATTAACATTGTTAACAGGGGACAGGAAGAGAAGATGGTTGACCAACAATTTAGTAAGGTGGTGGCAGGAGATTAAAAGATGGAAGCCATGGTAAAATAAACTTAGAGGCAAAACTCTGGGAGATAGAAGAGAGAGAGAGAGTCCAAAACATCACTTGGCAAGAATTCTATTTAAAGAGATGAGATAATATAAGTTCAACAGTGAAAGGACATCATGCTGTACCAAATAAATGTGTATCACTGAAATTGTTTCCATACATGATACCCCAAACTAGCTATATGTTGGAATATTGCACATTAGGCTAGATTTTACAAATTAATACTCATAGCAGGCAGTACGTGAAAAGTTGAGCATTAAAATCAACATCCCCTCCCAGGTTTGTATAAGAAGTGCAAATTTCTAAAAATTAATAGTGATATTCCAAATATATTTTTATTGTGAAACTATCAAATTTATGCTCACCGTGGTTACTTGTATCAATCTGGGAGTAGGGGGAAGGCAATTACATTTTTGACCTACTCTCGTTGTATTGACCCAGGAAACCAAATGACTGGAGACCAGCTTTTGGGTGTATAAAACATTGCACCAAATGATTTGTTTTTCACTCATAAAACAGATTCTCACTGCCTCTTGGACTTTCTTTGATGTAAAATTGTGGTATTCAACAAACAACTTTCAGAATTTGATGATAGATGTAGTAAGCACCAAATTACCAATTCTAATGGTCATATGAAAACAGGGTGTGTTTCATGACATGTGTTGTCTTAATATAGATATTGCCAGGTTTCTTGAATTTAAATGGAAACAAATGAGTTTGCTCATAGCAAAGGTCCAGCATGGTTTGGTTGCTTAGTCTATAATTCCCAAAGATGAAGTCATTCTAACTGTTCTGGAGAGTTGCTTGAGGACAGAACATATGTCTAAGGTGAAGGGAGTGGGTCAATTTGATATTTTCCTACTTCGGGAACAATACAATGGAGATTTGTTACTTTATCTGCTTGCAAGTAAATAACAGCAGTTTAAAACACCCCGTAATTCAATTCACCACAAAGTGGAAATTGTACTTCAACACAATTTAATGATTCATACAGGAATACCAATCTAGGTGAGCATGTCTCCACTGTAATTTTGTATAATGTTATTCAGAACATAAAAAAGCTCCACACCCAAATACAACTTAAATGTTTCTGTAGTCTTCAAGAAGAAAACAACTGCATTTCCAATCAATGATGACATTAGCAGCATGGAAAAAGTATGGCAAAGTGCCTTTGAGGTAGATCAGCAAAGATGTAATTGAATGGCAGGGCAGGCTGGATGGACTACTGAATAGTGTACTCCTGTTCCTTTGTTCCTATACATTCTGATGGATCTTAAATAGGTCCATGAATTGGGGCCCTTCAAAATGAATGCTCCTGAAGATGTATTGCCCGAGCGCAAATGTTTTGTTCATCCTATTGTTACAATGCAAGGAAGAAAAGATGGCAGATGCTAACCACAGCTGATATCATGCATAGCACCGCGAACAAAAAAAAACTGTTAGCTGATAACTGTGCTTGAAAGATTTTCTGTAATGCAGTTTTAGATTTTTACTTTGATAAGTTTACTCACTCAATCTAAAAAGAAATTGCACTGTCTAGTATTAGCTGTTGTTCCAGCAGAAGCTGGATAATTGCAGTCTACTTCTTTTTGCAAGTTTTACTGAGTACATTTTCGACCTCCTATTCTATTTCTAACCTCCTTGAAGCACAGTAGCATATGATGACAGAGTATATGTTGTTAGTAATTGTTCAGAACTGGGCCTAATGTCCACCAAGCTGCACCAAGGCCCCTTCTAAGCTAAACAACGCCCTGACTTAGAATTGCTGTTCCTTCACTGTTGCTGGGTCAAAATGCTGGAACTCCGCTCTAGTCAGGTCTTGGGGCTGGACTTTCCAGCAATATCCTTTTCCTGTGAAAGAATGAAAAAAAAAATCACACATTGAATAGCAATATCCTAATGACAAAACAGAATGTGCCAGAGAAGAAAAATAGAGGAAGCAAATCCTATGCTTCGGATTCCACTACATTGTAGAATGTTCTACCCCCATCTGCCAAGAGATCTGTAGGTCATGAATCCGTCTGTTCACATGAAAACCCAAGGCAGAAATCCAAACCCTTGAGGAGACATCACATTTGAATCAAGGGACGGCCGTTGACAACGACTTCTGATTGAGTCTGTCCAATTAATTTGAGAAGGCTCAAACAAAAGAGAGGTTTATTGTGCATTGTGTTGAAAGCAGAACTTTCACAGTTTGTTGCTACTATAAGCTGAGATACAGTGAGAGATGACAGATTACTTCATATACCATGCAAGCAAGTCCAGACAATAGTTTAAGCCATGACTGATTGCTTTGCTGTAGCCCACTTTATGTTAAACGCATTCTAGCTGTTCAATTTAGCAAACTGTAATTTTGCTCCTCTGCATCATTCAGTCCTCGGTGGAATAACAGGGTTCCTTTAGTAATGATTACTTTTCTATTGTATTGTTTTCTGCATAACCAGGTTGGTAGGGGTTTGGGTGACACAGCCATCTGTCAAGTTCATTTGCTCTGTAAAATGCAAGAAATAAAAGCTGTACAACTTGAGGCTATCTGCTTCCCTGGCATAGTAAGCAAACCTTCAACTTCCATCAACTCCTCATCTCATGAAAATGAATTATTGCTTTTTTAATATCACCCTTTTTTCAACCTGCTACATGTGGTTTTTTTCTTTTTAAATCAGTCCTGTAGTCCCACAGAGTATTTAATACAGGCTCTTCTGATGAAGCACAGAGATCAGGAGGTGATACACCATTGGCACTGATTGTATCAGCATCTAGTACCTTGTTTCACTAACGACAAGGGTGAGAAGTTGACACTCATGTGATTTGCAGCTGTATTTCTTTTCTAATTCAAGTGTAGCTCCATTTCCGTGCTGGATGAATTTACACATTATCGGTACCTAATACACTTGTTGGCTAGTCTCATTTCCTGGATAAAAAAATTGAGTCATATTTGCTAAGCCTCAGTCCTGACCATCTCAGTTTATTAAAGTTTATTGGCCATGTACACACTTCAGGATTTAGGAGCAATCAGTTCTTTAGTTGGAACATTGAATTAAGCTGCTGTGTCTCACTGTGAGTCCTGCAGACTCCAGCTGAGCTACAGGTAGCAAAAGTCTCCTCCAATTAGACAAAATCATCACTCACAGTCAATAACTGTGCTAAAGGCAGCTTTCAAATCTGCAAGGGATTCACATTTAATGTACTGATTGGGGTAGTCTGAGCCAACTTCACTGTGTACTGAAACCAAAGCAATTTAGATCTTGCCTACGGCCTTTTTGGCAGTTTGTCTGGTGCTGAGTGCTGTAAGGACTGTGATACAATTTAATCTCAGACATCTGTGCTTAGGCAGGGCCTGTTCTGTAACAGACAGAGCAAGTGAGGTTTAGGGGAAAGCAGAATGTGAAGAAATAGTCCTTATCACTTTCTCCCAAATAGAGCTCTAAATAGAAAGCTGACATATAAATGGGAATTGGATCTATGGTACATGTTCAGTTCAGTGTAGGCATGATGCATTTTTTGGATCTGGCTTACTCACAGTATGACTAACATATTAAAGTACAAGAAGCACTAACCAGAAGGGCAGGCCAGATAAGAATTAGATATCAAATCCAGCTCTGTAGTCAATTCTAAGCATATACAACAAACAGAACTGATTCACCATTTAAGCTGAGTGGAGATGAACAAAATCTAAATATGCTGCTGTCAAACCGCATTCTGGAATAAATTCTTAGAACTGAACTCTAGACCACAGCTCAACAAATGTTTTTGTCGCAACTAAATGCTGGTGGGCATTCGTGCACACTAATGATTTTTGGCACCTTAGTATATTTTAACTGGAGCAAATAAAAATATACAAGTCAATGGGAATATATTTTATTCAACTTTATGTACTTATTTGGCAAATGTAAAATTTAATATAAAATGATTTTAAAAACATGCTTATTTTCATCCCAAGCATAGGTTTTTTTTCCACATTAATATTTCTCTTTCATAAGTGGCATTTTTTCCAGGGAACTGTTACATTTTGCACAATTCCAGACAGAGATAGCGATAGGAAATATGTCTGTACAAAATCATATATGTATTATGTCTGGAAAGAAGTGCCTCTAGCATAGCATTAACCTATAATTAACTGCAGTGTCATTTTGCTTTTTTCCCAAACAAATGTGAAGTTTTATTGATTTACTTTCAATGAATAAAAAGCACATGTGAAGGAGTCAGTCCAATAAATATGTTGCTGTAATGATTTAAAAAATTCAGTCAGTGCAACGACGATACAAAGATGAAATCTTTAAAGAATAGTACACCACAGATTAAACCATACACAGTACTGAGTTCTTTTTTCAGCAAACACAAAATTGTCAGTCAACAATTAAGCATATTTGTTAAGTCTAGAGTTTGCATATTGTATCCTAAGGCTTTTTGTGACTCTGATTTCTCTAAGCAGACATAATTCAGTAAGTTCAATGTTGAGTCTTAATCACTATAATTGTACAATACCAATTGGTACAGACAGTTAACCTCATCTCTCTGCCTCTTTAAATGCAGGTTCTCAGCTATCTCCCAGTGCCCTATGGGCAGAAACATATGCTTACAAAGATTTATAAGGTTGTTGGCTCATGCTTTATTTTTGCTCCATTCTATCCTTTTCCAGATTGATTTTGCAACATTTATAAATGCTAATTTTTGTACATCAATAATCTATATCTAAATTGTAACTTTAGCTTGCATACTCATATTTCAGTGCAATATCCCCTGTTGTGTCTATGGCGTACCACTACCTTAAACTTTGTCTTTAATTAATTAAGTGATTAATATTAATAAAATGAACATTATACAACAGATTTATTAATCCAGCCTTCACACAGAGTTAGATTAAATAAAGTGAGGGGATGATTCATGTGGAACATAGACACCAGTGCAGTACACTTCAGCTAAGTGGCCTGGTGATGTATATTCATTGTAATGCAGTCCGTACAGCACAAAAAGTATCCTGTACAGTAATGTGAAGTCACTTTGATAAAGTTTGTACAATTTATATTATTCAATAAGGAGAATGACCCTAGTACGAAATCTTATGTCAATATGAATTGAAATTTGATCTGTTGAAAGTAAAATGATTCATACAAGTTCAACAACTTTGCTTCTTCATTGGTCTGGATTTTGTTAAATTTATAGCCTTTTTTGTCAGGTTATTCATTATATCCAGCTAATTTTAGAATACTCTAATGATTTTAAGCAGTCAGTAAATGTGATAATTCTGCACCAATTTCTTCTACTTTCACCTAAGCATAAGGGCCCATTGTTTCAAAAGGTATGGAAATTACGATTCAGAAAGTGACTACTGTTAAAAAAAGTGGAAGGAATGAGAAACCAGAAGTAATCTGGCGCTGAAGGAGCGGTAGATCCATATAAGATTTCACAACTGAGGTAGGATGAGGACGGTTGTGCAGGAATTTCAAAATGATGAACGAAAACAAAGTTGCTGGAAAAGCTCAGCAGGTCTGGCAGCATCTGTGAAGGAAAAAAGAGTTAACGTTTCGGATCTGGTGACCCTTCCTCAGAACTGTGTCTGAGGAAGGGTCACCGGACCCAAAATGTTAACTTTGTTTTCCTTCACAGATGCTGCCAGATCTGCTGAGTTTTTCCAGCAACTTTATTTTTGTTCTTGATTTACAGCATCCGCAGTTCTTGTGGTTTTAATTTCAAAATGATGTAAGGATCACAACATCAAGGCCACTGTGGGATGGCAGCTTGACAAGGATGAGGGAGTCAAGAATATGAGACACTGCAAGTCAGAATGCACTACAGAATCCAGAGAAAAAAATATGGTGGTCCTAACAGACCAAGAGAAATAGAAGAGCAAACATGAAGGCAATTTTCAGAGAAGTGTACAAGTAATAGGGTAGTGATAATAGGGGATTTCAACTTCCTCAACATTCATTTGGATAGTCATTAAATGAAAGATTTGGAGGGAGCAGAATTCTTAAAATGCATCCAAGGCAGCTTTTTAAGCTAGTACATAGAAGGTCCTACAAGAGAGGGGTCAGTCCTGGACTAAATTTTAGGCAACAAAATTGGGCAAGTGGTTGAAATATCAGTAAGGACGCATTTTGGAGACAGTGACTATAACTAAATTAGATTCAAGATTGTTATGGAAGAGGGAAAGAATTGGCCTGCAATCAAAATTTTAAACTGGGGACAGTGGATTATAGTAAGAGCAGATATAATTGGCTAAAATGGACTGGGAGTAATACATTTAGATAAATCAGTCTCAGGATAATGAGGTACATTCAAGAAGGAAAAATGCAGAGTTAAAGTGTCAACATGCTCTAACAAAGATAAAGAGTGGGACCGTCAGATCATGTGAATCTGGGAAATCCAGAGACATGTAACATGGATTAAGAGAAAAAGAAAAAGGCAGATACCAAGGGATCAAAACAGCAGAAATGCTAGAGGAGTATAAATATACAAGAGGGAAATTAGAAGGGAGATTTGGAGAGCTAAAAGGAGATATGAAAGGATACTGACAAGTAAAATAAAGGAAAATTCTAAGTTGTTTTACAGATACATTAAGGATAAAAGGATAACTGGGAAAAGAGTAGGGCCCATTAAGGACTACAATCGTAATTTGTGTGTGGAGTTAGAGGATATAGGTACTATTCTATATGAATACTTTGTGTCAGTGTTCACTTGTGAGAGGGACGAAATGTTATAGAAATTGGAGATAAGGCCTGTGATACAATTAAAGAAATTAGCATGGCCAGAGAGGAAGTTCTGAGTGGACTGGCAGACTTAAAAGTAGACAAATTTCCTGGCCCAGATGAAATGTATCTCAGGTTGTTGAGCGAAGCAAAGAAGAAAATAACAGGGGCACTTGCAAAAGTTTTTAATTTCTCTCTGGCCACAGAAGAGATGCCAGAGAACTGGAGCACAGCAAATATGGTACCATTATTCAAGAAGGGAGCAAGAGATAAAGTAGAAAACTACGCGCCAGTGAGTCTAACCTCATTGGTGGGGAAATAATTAGAAGTAATTCTGAAGGAGAGAATTAATTTTCATTTGGAGATGCAGGAATTAAACAAAAACTGTCAGTATGGTTTTGTTAGGAGGGAGTCATGTCAAACAAACCCAACTTTTCGAGAAAGTGACAAAATGTGTAGATGAAAGCAATGATTTTGAAGTAATATGTGTGGACTTCAACAAAGCTTTTGATAATATTCCATAGGGGAAATTGATAGAGAAGGTAAGAGCCCATGGAATCCAAGAAAATTTAGGAAATTAGACAGAGTTGGCTGAGTAGCAGGAAGCAAAAGGTGATGGCTGAGGGCTGCTTCTTTGACTGGAAGTCTGTGTCCAGTGGGGGTCAGTGATGGACTCTTTGGTATGTTTGTTTTATATTAATGATTTAGACTTGAATGTAGGAGAGCTGATCAGTAAGTTGGCAGATGATACAAAAATTGGCAGGCTGGTAAATTGTGAGAAGATAACCATAGATTACAGCTGGTTACAATAGCTGATCAGTGGCAAATGGAATTCAATCCAGATAAATGTGAAGTAATGCAGTTGGATAGGACAAACATAGCAAGGGAATACGTGATGAACAGTAGGATCTTGGGAAGCACCAAGGATCAGAGGGACCTTGGTGTGCATGCCATGTCACTGAAAGTATCAGGGTAAGTGAATAAAGTGGCTAAGAAGGCATGTGGTATATCTTCTGAGGAAGGGTCACTGGACCAGAAATGTTAACTCTGTTTTTTCCCTTCACAGATGCTGCCAGTCCTGCTGAGCTTTTCCAGCAACTTTATTTTTGCTTCCGATTCACAGTATCTGCAGTTCTTTCGGTTTTTATGTGGTATATCTGCCTTATTGAGTAAAGATGTGAAGGTGCCGGTGTTGGACTGGGGTGGACAAGGTCAGAAATCACGTGACACCAGGTTATAGTCCAACAGGTTTATTTGAAAACACAAGCTTTTGGAGCTTCGATCCTTCAGGTGCTACTGAGAAAGGTAGTATCAGACACAATATTTATAAGTAAAAGATCAATGGATCACACGCTGATGAGGATGTATTAAACAAACCTAAGACACTGTTAAATCTTTAATCAGTTAGAAGGTTTGAATTAATTAATTAATTGGTCAATGCACGGATATTAAGAGCAGGGAGATTATGCTGAAATGTATAAAACGTTGGTTAGGTGACCACTAATGTATTGTGTGTAGTTCTGGAATCCACACAGTAGGAGGAATGTAATAGCTTTGCAGAACATGCAGAGGTGAGTTACCAGGATGTTGCCTTGGTTGGAGAGTTTCAGTTATAAACAGTGACTGGGCAAACTGGTAACACAGTGTGGAGCTGGAAGAACACAGCAGACCAGGCAGCATCAGAGGAGCAGGAAAGCTGACGTTTTGGGTCCGGACCCTTCTTCAGAACCTGACCCAAAATGTCAGCTTTCCTGCTCCTCTGATGCTGCCTGGCCTACTGTGTTCCTCCAGCTCCACACTGTGTTATCTCAGACTCCAGCATCAGCCGTTCTTACTATCTCTGGGCAAACTGGTGTTGTTTGCCTCAGAATAAGTGAGATTGAGAAGGCACATGATTTAAATGTGTAAAATTATGAAGGAGTTGATAGGGTAGACAGTAAGAAACATTTTCCCTTGATGGTGGAATTAATGACCAAGGACTATAGACTTAAGGGAAGGGGCAAAGGTTTAAAGAGATGTGAGGAAAATCTTTTTCATCGAGACAGTGGTGGGAATCTAGAACTCACTGCCTGTAAGATTGATAGAAACAGAAACTCTCATAACATTTAAGTAGTATTTAGATATGTATTTGTGATGCCAAGGCATACAGGGCTATGAGCCAGGTGTTAGAAAGCATAGGATTAGAATAGTTAGATGGTTGTTTTTGAGATAGTAGGAACTGCAGATGCTGGAGAATCTGTGATAACAAGGTGTAGAGCTGGATGAACACAGCAGGCCAAGCAGCATCATAGGAGCAGGAAGGCTGACATTTTGGGCCTAGACCCTTCATCAGAAATGGGGGAGGGGAAGGGGGTTCTGAAATAAATAGGGAGAGAGGGGGAGGCGGATAGAAGATGGATAGAGGAGAAGATAGGTGGAGACGAAACAGACAGGTCAAAGAGGCGGGGATGGAGCCAGTAAAGGTGAGTGTAGGTGGGGAGTTAGGGAGGGGATAGGTCAGTCCAGGGAGGGCGGACAGGTCAAGG
>NC_063333.1:104572981-104595250 GCF_021869965.1 Rhincodon typus | reverse complement strand
ACCTCCTCCCTCACCCCCATCCCAGGCCCCAAGAAGACTTTCCACATCAAGCAGATGTTCACCTGCACATCTGCCAATGTGGTATACTGCATCCGCTGTACCCGGTGTGGCTTCCTCTACATCGGGGAAACCAAGCGGAGACTCGGGGACCGCTTTGCAGAACACCTACGCTCGGTTCGCAACAAACAACTGCACCTCCCAGTCGCGAACCATTTCAACTCCCCCTCCCATTCCTCAGACGACATGTCCATCCTGGGCCTCCTGCAGTGCCACAACGATGCCACCCGAAGGTTGCAGGAACAGCAACTCATATTCCGCTTGGGAACCCTGCAGCCCAATGGTATCAATGTGGATTTCACTAGTTTCAAAATCTCCCCTCCCCCCACCGCATCCCAAAACCAGTCCAGCTCATCCCTGCCTCCCTAACCTGTTCTTCCTCCCACCTATCCCCTCCTCCCACCTCAAGCCGCACCTCCATCTCCTACCGACCAACCTCATCCCGCCCCCTTGACCTGTCCGTCCTCCCTGGACTGACCTATCCCCTTCCTAACTCCCTACCTACACTCACCTTTCCTGGCTCCATCCCCGCCTCTTCGACCTGTTTGTTTCCTCTCCACCTATCCTCTCCTCTATCCCTCTTCTATCCGCCTCCCACTCTCTCCCTATTTATTTCAAAACCCCCTTCCCCTCCCCCTTTTCTGATGAAGGGTCTAGGCCCGAAATGTCAGCCTCTCTGCTCCTATGATGCTGCTTGGCCTGCTGTGTTCATCCAGCCCTGCACCTTGTTGTCTCGGATTCTCCAGCATCTGCAGTTCCTACTATCTCAGCTTCAGGAAAATCCTAGATTTAGTGATTTTTTTGATAATACTTTTGAAGTCAAAAAGAAAATTAGTCAAGGAATACTTAGGTAAATTAGCAATTTGTCCTTCTTCAACAACTCTATTCAAACTAAAGCATGCAAAGGACAAGATCGATGTTAAAGGCTTGAAATGACACTGTCGGATAATAGAGTCTAAATTTTAATTGCCTTTGGCTAAAAGTTCTTGCTCCACTCTCTTATTGCCAGCGTTTGCCAATTAATTTTAAATGAGTGATTTTACCCTTTCTTAAAATATGTAGCAATGGATTTCACATACATGCATTTATATTTGTATGGAATATTTCAAATGTCATTTCAAAATCTATGTGATCTCTGTGAGATCAAGCAGAATGGCTTTCATGGTCTGGCAATAAAATATAGAAAGAATAAATAATGTTTAAATGAGATACATTGGTGAAGAATGCTTGGGATATCCATAATGCTCCAACAGCCTCTATGTCAGCATGTCTGATGAAATAATTTAATATGTGAAAACATTCCCAGCTGTTAAGCAGAGCTATATCTAAAAGGCTAAGACTGTGTAAAGCAGAACAATTGTGGAAAGATCATGCTTAAAGTATAAGTGAATAACAGTAGCTTGTTTGATTGCCATATTGATCAATCCGCTACAGAAAAACACTTTATTTGTATCGTGCTGAGCTCAAACTGACAAGCAAGATGTTAGGAAGAAGCAAAGTCTAATTTTCTATTTGGCACTTGCTGTTGGCTGTTCAACAAGGTTGAGATAACTTTCCCAGGTAGGTTAGGGATCTTATGGCATCAACGTAGAGGGATTTTTCAGTTGTTTATTTTTCTGTTTCATTACTGACAGCTGCTGTAAATGACCTGATTTTATTTACGGGGCTAAACACCACTGGTGCAGTTTGAAAAAAAAAATCAGAGTCACCAACTGACTCAGGGGATTCCTGCTATCTTCTCCCCGCTTGGTAATTGATATTGAACATGGCGGGAAAGCCTCACAAGCTAGTAGCAATTAACTAAAAGGATTTGCATCTCCATGATTCATCACATTTGCAAAATAAGTCACGTATGTGCAATGGTTCTATCATCACTGGATCATCTCTTAAGTCACAACCCTTATTTGCTTCTAACATTGTCCTGTTAAATTTTATACTTTTCCAGTGCTTATTTTCCTAGATTGTATTCATGTATCAGGTCTTCTGTATCCTTTGATTTGCCTCTCTCAAAATAAATAACACAGTCAACTGAACCCATTTTGTCTTGAAATCTTGAATAGCAGCAACGGACTTGTTCTTACAGGAGGACATCAAATATGCTTCATCTACATTAGAGGATTTACCTCAAACTGGCAACATTTCAACAAACATTTCATTGTGTTCCAATCTTTCACTCCTTATGAATACAAGGCAACTGGAGAAGTTACATTTAGCTAAAATAGTTTGAAAACTAGGTGATAAGGGGCTTACTCCAACCAAGAACCTTCTATGACAGAACCTTATAAACACAATAATATGTTTCCTCTCATGATGCCAAGATGAATATTACAGCATTAGAAAAATCTTTAATAATGATTTGTTCAAGCACTTCGAAACAGAAATTGATAATAAAACTACACCTGTTCTGTATATGTTAAATGGGCAGCAAGTCATTCAACACGGCAGGCTTCATGTGTCCATTCATTCCATGCTGGCAGTGCATTGCCTGGCCTATTGGTATAATACTGATGAAATCAGTTGGGGTTGTGGGCCTTTTGCATAAAGAAATGAACACCTGTTTAAGACCATGTTTGCTAAACTGGTCAATACTGAATACCAGTGCCAGGGTAGCTGAGATCAGGTAACATAGCCTCCACGTAGTCTCTACCAAAACAAATATATTTGTTAACAGATGCTTACCTGGATATGGAGCTGGGAGCAGCAGATGTACTGTTCCTGAATTCAACAGTGATTGGTCATTGGTTGCCATTCAGGCAACTTCTAATTATTTTTATGTACTCATTTATGACTAATTTCAGGGCCAATGCCAACAGTATCAAGAGGCTAAGTCTAAAATCTATTACCAGTGAGATTTGAGGCTTAATATCAAGACTTTTTTGGGTTTGCTCTTTCCATTTAGGAATAATTTCCTTTACCCTGTTTGCGGCAACAATTTGGTACAAATCAATTTGTAGACCTTGGGCTCTCACACTATAGTGCACTGTGCCAATTTGGTCATAATTTGTCAAGGATTTGAGACATTGCCTCATTCCTTTGTAAGTCGGGTGCTGTTAACAAAAGGGCGGTGGCTATGGAAAGGCTTTACCGTGCCAGGTAATTATTGATGAAGTCATGTTTTTCAGCAATATAGTCATGATCTGTGCCATATTTGTAGGATGGTGAACCATGTTATTTCATGCCTTCTAGTTAATTAACGAAGACTGGCAACAAATCATTTGTACCGAATGTAGTTATTCTATATATAATTTAGCCACAAGCAATCATTGGCAATCAGATCTTGATGAAAAATGCACTCATGTTCTATTCCTATACTTTCATAGTATAAAATGTTCTTTTAATCTCACATTCAATATTGTAACAATAGTCAATGTTACATTTTTTTAGCTATAATAAAGATACATGAACCAAATATATTACTGAGGATAAATTTTAATTTCCACTATAATGGCAGTAATTACAGATTCACAGAATTATTGGGATAAAAGTTGGCTCACACCCATTTCTGGGAACATGATTTATGTTCTACCTGCACCCATTCCCACTGAGACAGGCAGGACACAAATTCACTTGCACAATTCCTATGTGCAGCCTGACATAATTGAATTGTTGGATAATAACATGCTCAGCAGGGAATCCAACAATGGGGAAAGTTAGCACATGTTCCAGCCTTTCTCCAGCTCTTAAAGTCAGTCTGTCCCTTTTAAAGAAGGCTGCACTGAATGAAAGTCACTGTTACAAAGAAAAATAGAACAGCAGGGCAGAGAGAAGACTGCAGTTCAGAGGCATGGTGCAGGATTGCTGGCATGCTATGAGGGATTGACAAGCAAAGAGTACTGCGTGAGGTTCAGGATGCCTTCAAAAGCCAATTTCTGAAGGAAATGGGAGCCAATAGCCAAGGTGGTCAACTTCCAGAGGCCCTCAGGTTCTGGCAGCAGTGCCAAAAGTAGTTTAAAAACCTCACACAGATAGTTTAAGTCAGTCAATACATCTTGAAAAGAACCTCTTCTACACAGCACATAACTAAATTCATACCAGTCAATGTATCAGATTGCAGTCACTCATACAGCAGCAGTCCCAAGCACTGAAGACTCAGAGTAGTGATCAGCTACACAGCTGCATCCTTTGACATTCTATGAAATTTCCAAGCTCATACTCATCTCTTGCTGTTTTCATAGAGCTCCAGCTATTCAGTTGTAGCGGGACATCAACTGAAAACAATCATTGGTGTGAAGAATGGCCACTGGTCCTGAAACATTGACTCTGATTTCTCCTTACAGATGCTGCCAGACGTGCTGAGATTTTCCAACAGCTGGAGGAACAACACCTCATTTTCCGCCTGGGGACCCTACAGCCCTCCAGACCCAATATTGAGTTCAAAAATTTTAGGACCTAAACTCTCCCATGTCCCAGCCCCCCACCCCACACATAGCCTGCCCCTCCCTTGTCCGCTTTCTGCAGGGACCGTTCCCTCCAGGACACCCTGGTCCGTACTTCCTTCACCCCCAACACCTCCCCACAGCCCTACGACACCTTCCTCTGTAACCGGCGAAGGTGCAACACCTGCACATTTACCTCCTCCCTCCTCAGTATCCAAGGGCCCAAACATACCTTCCAGGTGAAGCAACACTTCACCTGCACTTCCAAGAATCTAGTCTACTGCATTTGCTGCTCACAATGTGGTCTCCTCTACATTGGGGAAACGAAGCGTAGACTTGGCGACCGCTTCGCAGAACATCTACATTCTGCTCGCAAAAAAGACCCTGAACTACCTGTTGCCTGCCACTTCAATGCACCACCTTGCTCCCTGGCCAACATCTCTGTCTCCGACTTGCTACAGTGATCCAGTGAAGCCCAGCATTCCAGTGAAGCCCAGAGCAAGCTGGAGGAACAACACCTCATTTTCCACCTGGGGACCCTACAGCCCTCCGGACCCAATATTGAGTTCAAAAATTTTAGGACCTAAACTCTCCCATGTCCCAGCCCCCCACCCCACACACCAGGCCTTGTTACCACATAGCCTGCCACTACACACCCCCTGTTGTTAGTCACTAACAGTCCCCATTAACAACTATTCACCCTCCCAGCCTGATTGTTAGCAACTCCTTTGTCTGTCCAACTGTCTTTCTCTCTCTTTGGGCTCTATCATATCGTTTACTCCCTACCCCACCCACCTCCCTATTTTCTGCATATAAACTGATGTTTTCCCAGCCACCATCAGTTCTGAGGAAGGGTCACTGGACCCGAAATGTTAACTCTGTTTTCTCCTCCACAGATGCTGCCAAACCTGCTGAGCTTTTCCAGCAACTTTGTTTTTGTTCCTGATTTACAGCATCCGCAGTTCTTTTGGTTTTTATCATCAACACTGGGCTCTGTCTAGTTTACAATGTCTAATACAGTTCTATACAGGCTGAACCAATGTCTTACACAAATCCAACATAACTGCTCTGCTCTTAAACTCTGCCTCAGCTACTAAAGGCAAACATTGCATGTGCTTCTTAATCACTTTATCTACCTGTCCCATTATGTTAAGGGACCGATGTACATGCACACTAAGGTCCCTCTAATCCTCAGTGTTTTCCAGGGTTTTACTGTTCATGATGCATTCCCTTATCTTGTTTGTCCTGCCCAAGAGCATCACCTCACACCTATGTAGATTAATCCACATTAGAGCCATTCATCTTGACCTCTCACCATCCATATCCCCACTACATGTGCCTCTGCTTCCCACCCAGCCTTGACTCCCCATCCTTTGTGTCATTTATCTCCCCATTTATTCCCCTACTAGACTCCGCTTTTGAACCCTCCTAAACCATTGATGGATGGACACCCAGAACTTCATTCACCCCACAAATCTGACTGACTTTGACATACTGCTCCTAGATAAGTCTGACCAGACCCCTGTCTACTGCTTGCAGCTCCAAAAATAATGAAACATGATTCCCCTGACTGCTTGTTCTGCCCTTGTAGGACTGATCACTGAACACTTCCTGGACTGCACTGAACCTTTGAACACTGTGCTCCTGACTAATGGCACCAGTACCCGCTAACTGCAGGCCCTTTTAACAGTATTGAGGACTGATCTCCCTCCAGTTTCTAACGTGGCCATTTAATTGAATGAATGTTAAGTGTGTTTGCCGTGCAGGCAGTTGGCACACGCTGTAGGTGTTAGATTGCCGTCTTGGTTTACCTTTTACTGCGACAAGCTTTATCAGCAATTTGTCTGTGTGTCCTAACAATGCCTTAAAACAACTGCAGCAACAGTGTTTGGCTCTGGTTGAAGCACCAACTTGCTAACAGGCATGACACAACATGGTAATGTTCAACATGAACGGTGAGAGCATGCTGGTGAGTGCAAAATGACTGAATTCTCAGACAGCAAGTGTGCAGCCCTGAGATACGGCTTGGTAAAATCACTAAGCTTGATGTATGGCCGTCCATGTACAGTGTCCTTGCAGCTGCCTTCTCAATGTCAGTTGTGACTGCGCACTGCAATACCAGCCTATGCCTCATAAAGGCTTGCCTCTGCATCAGACAGGTACCCATGACAATAGGCAGATGCTGAATGCCATTGCCCATAGACGAAGGGTGAATGGATCATGCCCTGAGATGTTGTTGCCCGATGCCAAACTTGGAGATCGCTTAGAGCAAGTGGAATGTGCGAGAAACACTCTCTGACTTCCTTGCCAATTTTTCCAATGTCTAACTTGTTTGGCAAGTTTTGATAGATTAGACTCTGAATATTAAAGTAGTGAGTTGTGGCATTAACAAGACTATTAAAAAGTGAGAATCCACATCAGTTAGTACTTACACTAGTGAGAATCTCACCCTGCTGCTTTTGTGAGAAGCATACAAATGGAACAAGACAATTTCAACATCAAGATGGGCCTCATCGATCTTCTTACTAAATTCTATCACACATCTTACCATAGCCCACACTGCTCAGTCTCTTATAAGATTCTGCCTGATTGGCAGAGTGGCCTCTTTCAATGTTGTAAATTTTTCTAAATGTCCTAAATACATAAAGGTGAGGAATCTGCACGAATGCAGGGACAGGACAGTGGAGTGACAGTATGTGAATTGTTCTTTAAAAGGGCCAGCACAGATGCAATGAGTCAAATGGCCTACTGTGTGGTAACGATTCTTTGATTCCTCATTCTCTTCCTCTCAAAGTGCTCTAGTGGCAATGGAAGCGCCCTGACAATGGCACTATTGTCGAGGGCAGAGAAAATAATAATAGAGTCAAAGTTATACTTTGGCCAATGATGGAGGCATGTCCCAGGCAATCCAGGCGCTCGACATCAATGATTTAACTCATCTTGTTATTAGTGACTTCATGGCTCTCATTACCTGAATATTATTGGCTTTCTCTGCCAATCCTTACTGAAATATGAACTCTTTCTACTTAACACCCACTCGTGGCCGAACTTTCCGTGATGTAAATCCATTCATTCGAATTTGATTGTTCAGTCCTTGTGTTTTCACACGCCAACATGTACTGTCAAAGTTACTACCACAACAGAGGTGCTGCGTTCTCTGAAATCCTATCCTCTAATGTGACAATATGGCAACAAGAGGGAACAGGGGAAACACAGTTCAAACTGAAAATCGATGAGATTGCAAACAGATATAAATAATTGTGCTGCCAGGGAAAATTCCAGATATTGGAAAAAAGCATTAGAAATTGGTGGAAGCTCTACTTAGCTGAGGCAAATGCCTGAGGATAATTGTAAAAATGGAGGAAGCTTAGCATGTGGCCACAATTAGAAGAACAGGTTACAAAGTGCATCATTTAAAATTGCCAGAATGGACATGCAGTTTCTGTAAGATCTATCCAAATCTTGACCATGGAACAAGCAGGACAATTAGGTATTGTAGATTTCAAAGTCAGCCCTGGATGATGTACCAGGTTTATGAAGAGAAATGATTCAGTATTGTGACAGGAGACAAAGATTTCCACATTGAAGTTATTATTTATAAATAAAACTACATTAATAAACACATCATAGCTCCTTTTCCTGCTACTTTTGAGGATAGGGATGGCAGGTCAGTCTCTAACCTGTCAATACTGCAATCAACTTCTTCCCACCATAAACATTTAGGAAGTGAGACAGTGAGGTGGATTTCAACACCTCAAATTTTACTCATGTAAGTCAAACATTTTGGCTGAATTTGATCTCAGAAACTCAACTTTTACCTCGTATATATGGCATATGTCTGCCATCCCTGATGATGTTAGGAGTGAGGGCTGTTGTCATTAACCACACATTGTCCTTGCAGTTCTTTACTTCTTCCTTTAGACATGATCCCATCTGCAAGTAGATTCCTGTACCACTGAAAATCCCACTATGCTTGCAAATCTACATGCTTTGCTTTCTTCGGGATTGTTGTGTAAGGGCTTTAGGACTCTGGAGCAATTTTGCAAAGATGTCACAGAGCTCACCCATTGGGCATAAATAAGACAGTGTCAGCAGCATTGGGGGAACAGAATTAAGTAGAAAATGAAATGGAACAGAACAAAATAGATAGGAAAACTAGAGAGAATTACATATAGAGAATAGTTTTAACAACATTGTAGTAAGATTAGACATTGATATATCTCAGAGCGTGTTGGAAAAGTCATGGTTGCTAGTGCCTCCAGTGGACATCATCATTCTCTTACTTTGCAGAACTTTACCTCTTTGAAATCTCTGCTAAATTTGTTGATCAGACTCGACAACCCCAACTTCATTCCTTTTGCAGTTTTCTCTGTCCTTCTTGAATAGATACAAAAACTTGATGTCAAAACTCAAAGGACATGCCACAGTATTACCAGAAACTTTTCCACAGCTGAAGTAAATCAAAAACATCTCACCTGCAAGTTAATTGCCTGACCCTTTAAAATCCACTGTGATGGCTCCTGGTGTAGCTATGGTTGATCAATACAAGCTTTGAGTGGAACTGCACAGAGTAATTTGAAAGACATGTAGTAAATCAGCTGCAATGGATGATTTATGTCACTAATCAAACTCTACTGATGTTTCCAATGCACACATGGCAGACCTGCACCTGCCAGCCTGTGGTACTGTGCAGGATACGCCAAAGGTGAACAGCAATGCAGCTGGTCTCATTTTATTCCTTCGTAAAGTCTGTAGTATTATGGAACCCAGTTTCATTCTTAAAGGGGACAAAGAAGCCATTTGACCTGCTTTGCCTGCATTAATTCTTTGAACGACCTGACCAGGTCAGCCACACATCCCAGCATTTTCCCCATAACCCATGGAAATAAGAAATAGATACCCTTCAAGTAAATTGTAATTTGCCTTTTAAAATATCTTATGGATCTATTTCCATCATCGTTTTGTGTGTTCCTGCTCTTAATAATTACTGTGCATAAAAATGTCTATTTAATTTTCCCTCTAATTCCTTTGCCAGATACTATAAATCTGTGAGCACTGGTAACTGGACCACTTGCCATAGGAAACAATGTTATTATATTTGATTCATTTCTCGTAACATTTCATAATTTTGACCACACTTCTTAGGTCTCCCATGAACATTCTCCTTTATCATGCAAACACATTAAGCTTTTCCAATCTCTCCACATAACCGTCATGCCTCATTCACAGGATCATTTTGACAACATGATACATTTTGGTAACAGTTCCCCGTGTTTGCATTCAATGATCTAATTTTTAAAGATTTATTTAATTATCAATTTAAAGATTCTATTCAATAGCTAAATACATCAGCTACTTGTTCTGTCAAATTACCATCTGCAACTGCATCCCAAGCCTGCAAAAAAGTACAATTTAAATTATAATGCAAAGTGAATCACTTCACACTTATCAGCCATGTGGCTACCCATGTCACCAGTCTATTTCTGCTTGAAAGCTGCGACTACACTCCTCATTATCTATTACAATGACAAGTTTTGCATTATGCACAATAGTAACAAACAAAGTCAACTTCATGGTTGGAAGTGCAATCTCCTCTAATGTAACTCTAAAGGTTAGAAACTAAATTAAGCTTACTTTGAGAACAAAACCTATGCTGATATCCTCTAGTCAATGCTGCCATTGTGTAGCTAATAATTAATATACAAAAGAAAATAATATTTCTTTGTTGTCATGTTAATAGACTTGACATTTGAGCAGAATGTTGTTTTTCTTTGTTTAAATACAAAATCTCTTGTTGACAAGGTAATATTTATTATGTGATGTTGATCAAGCTGCCTCAAAATGCATTCACAGTTTGGTTCAATCCTTTCTGTTGAACACCTCTGACCATCCTCCTGGATTATCATTTATTATTTCTGATTGCCCCTCCCTCTTGATATGTTATTTCAGTTATTTGGGCTTCATATTATTCCAGATCATCATGAACCAACTGATACCAATTTTCAGACCATTATAGCTTCAAAATGAAGGAATATCCGGGGAATACTTTTTATGCGAGGTATTCCACCAGTCTTCACTGGTCAGATAAACTGATAACGCTTAATGCCATATTTCACGTACTGGAATGCAGTTATCGATTAACTAAATGTACCGAGATTAACCATTGAAAAATAGAAATCAATTTCTTTAAGAAAGGAGTGCGGATCTTTGTTGAATAAAACAATATTTTCACTGACACTTACGCTCTAAAAAGTAAGGAGAAAAATATTCCTTGAATTTTTCTTAAGTCATTCGAATCCAAACATTGCCATTTTAGCACACCTCCTTTGCAGGTTGTTCCAGTGTTCAAATTGCTACTTGAACTTTAAAGTAGACTGTAATTACCAAAAACAATATTGGAACTATGGAACTATCCAACAACTTCAGTAGTAATGATCTTCCACGTAAAATTGTTAAAAACATTAGATCTCGCTCAAACAATATCTTCCTGAAAAGTTTGGACACCTGCAAAATGTTGCCCACAGAAAGACTCAAATATGACATGCTAGGTCTAAAAGGTCTCCCTTTCTCTCTCTCAGATAAGGTATCTAAAAAGATATGTTTTTAGCTGTGATTCACTTCTGTTCACTGAGGTTGTGCTGTTTTATTGGGAGAGGGAAATGGCAGTTTAAAATCCTTACGTGACTGCTTTACCTCCCCATTTGGTCCTATTATTACTCCATCATGAATTAAGTCCTCTAGGATAATACACTTCTTCAGGACTGACAATGTTGCAACATACTAACCAAAGACATTCTTCCTTATTGATTGGAATTTCGAAGAATGAGAGGTGATCTTAATGAACCACAAAAGATTCTTATGGGTCTTGACAAGTTAAATGGTGGTTTGCACATTTAAGACACAGATTAGAAAGAGTTTCTTTCCTCAGGGGGTCGTGAAACTGTTAAGTTCTTTACTGCTGAGGACTGTCAAGGCTGGGTCTAAATACTCAAGACTAAGATAGACAGATTTTTTAACGGTAAGGGAATCAAGGGTTATGGGGAAAAGGTGGAAAAGTGGGGTTTAGGATTCTCAGATCAGCCATAATCTCGTTGAATAGCAGAGCAGACTTGATGAGCTGAATGGCCTACTTCTGCTCTTAAATCTTTTGCACTTAGTTTTAAAAATGGAGCCCATAAAGAAAAGGAAGTAACATTGATTTTTTTTGTGTGGTAGTCATACTGGTTGAGATGATGGTGCTCCAGTGACCACTCAATGGTACATCCACAATGGATTTATACATGAACGGGTGACTTCTACATATGATCCCATGAAGAAGGTACACAATGGCCTAACATTAGTGGTATGAAACAACAAGCTGTTAGTTTTTTGTAGTTACTACTCCTCTGAAACCAACAGCAACTTAGGGAGTTCTAATTTTTACAGTTAAACAAGAAAATCAAGGAACTGTTCTCAGTAACTATATTCTTCCCATGTGGATGCAGTAGCTTCCTTCTATTCCAAGTAGAAATATTGAATTGACAAAAATTTGACCTTTTGTGTTTTTAATGTCACTGTAAAAACCCTTGAAGAAAAGTTACACCTTTTCAAAGGTTGTATGGTTTATATTTTAATACCCATAATCATTTCTGAACACTTTCCCTGGTGCTGAAAAATATGTTTATATTTGCGGAATGTAGAATTTCTCCATTATTATTAAAACTTTCAGAGTTTTAACTGTTTTTTTAAGTTTTCAATATTTCAGGATCCACCTAAATCCCATATCCCTATCAATTTGTTTACTCTGTAGGGCTGTTTCTTACATTGTTTTTGGCCTGTCAGTTTCATGGAGGAATTTCTGTCATGAGGCCGAGAGACATCTTTTGCCACATTTACTAAACCCATATCATTAAAAACCTACGCCACTACTATGGCTCTCCCCTCATCCGATTTGCAGTCCATTTTGCTGCTCGCTGTACTTGGAAAAACTCACTACTTCCAACATAACCCAAAATGGACTGTATCCCAGATGTCATGATCATCTTTAAATAGCCTTTGTGTACCCTGAAAGGCACTGGGAGTTTGGAGCTAACGAGCACAGCTCTTGACATTTGTCCCACACCCTGACAGCCAAGGGGAAATTGGCACCTCATTTTGTGGGCAGGGACCACGAGGTCCTGATGGATAGCCTGGTGCAGACATGGGATTTCCTGCTCCCCCAGGACCAGCAGTTGAAGCCATGACATCAGATCATCCCGGCATGCTCTGAGGTTGCCACCCAGGTTAAAGAAGTTTCAGCTGTCTGGAGGAATTCCAACACTTTGTGAATGTCAATGACATTCTTTGTTCCAGCGTAAGTGTTGCCATTTTCTCTCCAATACTTTTGCTTACTCTGTCTCTGCCACCTCCCACCATGGTTTATGCTCTACCATTCTTCCCTTGTTTTCTCTCACTCACCCCAACTCCCAACACCACTAACGCTACAAACGCTTTGCCGAATCACTTGCCCATCAAAAAGCCACGCCGGCACGGTAGGTAGTGTTCAGGCTGAATCTGTCCACTCCAGGCTAGCCATTTTTTTTTAATCTCTCTTCGTTTCATCTTATTCTTTTTCTTTTCATCAGCTTCCTGACATTGCGGGGAAGCCAGACAGGTGTGTTGGTGGTGACTCCTGGTTCGTAGGCTAGATGCGTAGACTTTTGGATTCAGCAGGGCGTTGGCTGTAGTGGTGGCAGGGTAGGAACTCCTAGCTGCAGTAGGCCCAGAGCACGAACTCTTTTGGCAGCAGTGGGTCATTGACTGTGGTGGTTTCGGTGCCAGGGCGTTGGCTGTAACAATGGCAGGGCAGGGGCTCCTGGCTGGAGTCGGCCTGGAGTGGGGACCTTGCCGAAGTCCTGGAGGCGTGTTTTGGACCTGACTGATGAAGCTGAACTCTATTTAAGTACTTTATTTTTCATCCATTTGTTTACCTCAAAATACAGCCGGATTGTGGCAACAGCACACTTTTCACTGTTGAAGTGATTGGAACAAGGTTGGCCATTTGGATTTCCTTTTTATGAGATCCCTGATTGGGGCTGTTAACCTGCATCAATCAGAGACCCCTGACTGACAGATGTAAACAGGAGTTTCAGAGAACCTCCTCACTCTAGGGACTGGCTCTGAGCCAGCTGGTCAGAGTCCACATACTGTGCACATGTAAATAAAGGGCGACCTGGTGACGGAATACTGGCTTTCGTGGAGTTATTACAACTGTATCTCCCCAGATATATCTGACAATAAATCATTCATTCATTCATTTCCTCTCCCTTAAAACCTGCCATTTTACATTCCTGGAGGAAAGCAGCTCACAATATGGGTAAAGAATCAAGGTGGGTGATAGGCTGCACCAACAATCAGCTCCTCAGTTTTAAGTGCAAATCTTCTGATCATCCCAAGTGGCTGACTGAACATTTCTAAGCCGCACAGCTGGCTTCTGAGGCTGCCTTAGACTTACTGTGCTGGGACCCCATGACGAAGGTTAACACCTTTGACCTGACTAAGGCCAGCTAACAACAATTCCTAACTTTGTGTTTGCATCAAATGGCAAGGCAGGAAAAAGTTGAATGAGCCTGGTTGTTCTGACTGAGAAGGCAAAGCACAAAAAGGAAATGCAATGTAAGGTGCTGTCAGTATCCAAGTAGGTTCAGAATGCATGAATGCTCTGAGAGAGAGTGAAGAGCTTGAAGTCGAGGTTAGTCCAGCCCGTTTGCTGAGTGCCTGTCACTGAGCACACAGTGCCCTTACTGCAGCATTACAATGATTGTTGCCCATATAGCCTGAGGTGAACTATTGCAGTTCAGAAGCATTCTGCAAGTAGATCAAAGACTTGCGCATATCAGATGCCAATGTCTGTAGACATGAGGAGCACGTAGCTAGTGCCTATGGAGCTTGCCCTAAAATGTTAGTGCCCGGTGTTAGGAACAAGTAGACAGCAAAATCCACCAGCTGCTCACTCTGATTTACAAGTGAAGTTTTGACATCTACCTTGTTTGGCAAGTTTTCTAAGATAGGAAACAGAACATTAATGAGGCAGGTTGGTACACTAACAAGGCAGTTAATAAGTTATAATCCCTTTACATTTGCAACTTGTCACCGTCTAGCAAAAAACTCCATCTTGTCAAAAGTATGAAAGATGGAGTCAGATTCTCCCAATGTTGAGATGGACTTCGTCGCACCTGTCTCCCAATTCTACCGCAAATTCTGAAATAGCTCATCACATAGAACACTGTAAGATTCTGCCCTACGTCTGAAAAGTGCTTCATTGGCTGCAAAACATTCTTGCAGCAAACTGAGGTTATAAAAAATTGCTGTCTAAGTCTTTCTTTCTGTAAAATAAAAGTTTCATAATTTCTCACTGAAAGCGTATGTACAAGATTTCAGATCCTTTAGCAATTACTTAAGATGAAATATACTCATATAAGTTTCCAGCTGAGTTGAGATCCTTGAATGCCACAATATGAATTATCTTAGCTTCAATAACATCACAATACAATAGGTTTAACTTTAGTTTGAATAAATTAGAAGTAATATTATCAGGGATTCATCACATATTCATCCACATATATTTTGAAGCGTCATATTTAGATTTATATTTAACTTGTAAAGTTTCCTATATTTTGGTACTGATTAATGATAAGCTCAGTTTTGTTTACAATCTTTAAAGATACTTTGTTCCTTTATAAGCCAACTAATGCATATAGTTTTGACCCTGGTGCTGATATTCTTTTTCAGCATACATTTTGAAAGACTATTTGACGATTTCTACTATGGAAGCTAAGCACGTGTATTTTATATCAAATAATATATCAATTTTATGTCAATCTTTGGCCAAACAGTCTGCTTTATCAAAGGGTGTGTCACATTTCAGATTACCTCTTGTGTCTCTGTTGTAGGCCGTATATAGAAACTGCATTGTCTTATTGGTTATCAAACTAAATTTTGATTCCTTTCTCATTAAATATTTTATGAGTCCCAATTCTGCTTAGGCATTGTTTTGTAAAGCTTTTGTTGTCCCTATCTGCTTTGGCAATATAGAGATGAAAGGTGGCAAAAGTCTTTTATGTTCAATTAACACACCTGCATGATTCCTTTAGTATTATAGAGTTATACAGCATGGAAAAAGACTCCTCAGTCAACCAGTCCATGCTGACCATGATCCCAAACTAAACTAGTCTCACCTGCTTGCACTTGGTCCATACCCCTCCAAATATTTCTTATTTATGCACTTATTTAAATGTCTTTTAAATATTGTAACTGTTTAGTTTTTCCTCTTAATTATATTTGCTTCCCCACTTTTAATTTTCTCCTATTAGAATAGATGTAATCTATTTTAATCCCTTATATGTTAAAAAATATTCTGTATAGATAATTAACTCTTTTATTTCTAAACTAAAGAGAAAAACATAGGACAAGATATTTTGTTTTTCTCTTAACAAGGCACACACATAGGAATTTTAGCAATGCCGGTGAAACTGCTACTCCTTGTGAGTAATGTATGCCACTACTGCTCTGAGATAGCCGTGCCTGAATTTGTAAAGCTTAGTCTTTTAAATTATTAAAGTAAACCGCGAGCACACATTGTCCTACCAGGAAATAATGTGACTTTTCATTTTGAAACAAGTCCCAAGAGATTGCGTGAATGTATAAGAAGAAACAGATGAATGAACAGAAGGAAACCTTATTGGGATGGTGAAAATAATACACAAGACATGTGTTCTTGAGAAGTAACCTGAAGGAGCAAAGGAAAATGGAGTGGTGCTGCAAATTGATGTGGAAATTCCAAAGAATATGAACCTACCTAGTTGAAGTATGGTTACCAATTGTAGCTAAGTGCAGGAGGATGGTGCCCAAAATCATCATAGATTCCCTACAGCGTGGAAACAGGCCCTATGGCCCAACAAGTCCACACCAACTCCCAGAGCATCCCACCCCCCTATAACCCACCTAATCTACACATCCCTCAACAATATGGGCAATTTTCCATGGCCAATCCATCTAGCCTGCACGTTTTTGGGCTGTGGGAGGAAACCTGAGCACCCAGAGGAAATCCACATAGACACAGAGAATGTGCAAACTCCACACAGTCAGTCGTCCGAGGTTGGAATTGAACCCAAGTCCTGGTGCTGTGAGGCAGCAGTGCTAACCACTGAGCCACCATGCCACCCAAAAGCCAGAGGACTGCAGGGTTATAAGGTAAATGCAGAACTGGAGCAAATTATAAAAGTAGAGCATTATGCAAGATGCTGAATTATAACTGAAAAGGTGCCAGGAAGTCTAGATATGAGTCAAAGGAAGACAAATCATTCAACGTGTTAGTTTCTTCTTTCATGCTAATGCCCTTTGATAAAATGGCATTTGTAAAGAAAATCAGCACGTTTTTGGATAATCCTTTCAGATGGAGACAGAATATGATTCCATGGAAAATTCCATGGAACAAAAGAGAGAAATCTATGATAATTTAAAATTGAAACCAAAATATTGAAATGTCTTTGCGTTCAATGAAGATTAGTTCAACTTGAAATGTTCGAATGCAGATATAAAGGACTTTTGATCAGTTGGTTTGATTGGAGGAAGGCAATCTACATCAGGATCAGCACAACAGAATTCCTATCCACCTGAAGGGGGTTACCAAAATAAAACTAAAAAGCAACCAGCAACACAGCAGGATAGAAGCAAAATTGCTAAGTTACTGGCTCAATACACTCTACAGAAAGTTTACCATTTGAACAAAATTATTTATTATGACTGTACTTCTTTATCTGACTGCAATGTTTATCCATTTAACTGTATGTCTTATTTTCTAACTTATACTATGAATCACTGTAAGGATAATGTAACTTTTCTCTTCTTTATCTCTCCATTTTGTATCTAAGATTTGTACCGAGGTAATTTGTACCCAAGATGGCGCCATGAGGGATGACGTTGTAAACTTTTCACTGTACTCCTGTATTTGAGTACACGTGATAATAAAACCTTATTCTAAAATTACATCAGAAGCACCAGAAATTTTCCAAACAGGAAGAGATATTTAATTACATTGATCTTTAATGAGCTGTTCTATCAGTTAATACATGTATAAATAAACACATTAGTTTATGTATTGCACAAGCTGTTAAGTTTTGCTTTTGTTTGTAACTTGTGATGTAATCTAAGTTTCATGAGTTTAACAACAAGGTATATTGAAGCATGTAAGTTAAATAATCCAGATGCGAACAAAAAAATCCAGAGACAACTGTGAACACATAATCCAAATGTTTTTTATTCATTTAAGGGATGTGAATATCATTGGACCAGCATTTATTTCCTATCCTTAACTGCCCTGGAGAAGGGGATGGTGAGCTGCTTTCTTGAACTGCTGCAGTCTACTTGTGTAGATACACCTACAATACTGTTATGCAGGCTGTTAGTTCCCAGATTTAAACCCAGTGACAGTTGGGAATGGTGATATATTTCCAAGTTAAGATGGTGAGAGGTTTGGACGTGAACTTGCAGATGATGTCCCTCCCTACATCTGCTGCCTTTGTCCTTCGAGATGTAGTAGTGATTGTGAGTTTAGATGGTGCTGTCTAAGGTGCCTTTGTAAATTACTACAGTGCATCTTGTAGATGGTACACACTGCTGCTACTGTTTATCATTGGTGGAAAGACTGATTGTTTGTGAATGTGTTGCCAGTCAAGCAGGCTGCCTTGTCCTGGACAATGTTGAGCTTCTTGAGTGCTGTTGAAGTTGCACTTATTCAGTCAAGTTGACAGACAAAACTGAGAAATTACACATATTGCCTTAATGGCAAGGTAAAATAAGAAACATGTAAAATAGGAACAAGATTTAGGCACATCCTTAGGTCCCTTAAGCCTGAAGAGCTATACCTAACTTCTTCTTGAAAACAGAAAATAAGTAACTCTTCATAAGTTTCTGCCTACAAGCAAATAGTAATTTAAGGGAAATTTTAGACGACATATCGAGTGGAAAAGCCAGACAGAAAAAAGTAGCTTAGATGAAGAGTGCATAGTGTTTCCATATAGTTTCAGAGAACAGCATGTTCTGAAACAACTAATGACCTGACTATACTAGAACTGTTTTGTGCAACAATATAAGATTAATCAATCATCTCACAGTGAAGGCAACTCCAGTTACCAGTAGCCATGATAGTATTGAATTTTCTATTAGCTTGGGGGTGAGAGAAGGGTGTCTGTAACTTTATTTTAAACTTAAGTAAGAGTATTTATGATGTAATAAAAGAAAGCTGTAATTAATGAATTGGCAAATTTGGTTAAATGTGGGTCAATAGAGATATAGTGGCAAGTATTTTAATACATAGAACAAATGTGTTCCAATGAGTAAGAAAAATTTCCACCAAATTATTCACTGAATTAGAAATGTTAAAGCTTGTTCAAATTTTGCTTTATTCATTCACAGGATGGGGGTGTTGGTGGATAGTCTAGCATTTATTGCCCATCCTTAATTGTCCAAAGGGCAGTTTAAGAGTCATTCACGTTGCCGTGTATCTGGAGTCACATGCAGGCCAGACCAGGTAAGGATGGCAGTTTCCTTCCCTAATGGACATTAGTGAGCCAAATGGGTTTTTCAAACAATCGAGAATAGATTTATGGTCATCATTAGACTTTTAATTCCAGATTTTTAAAAAATACTTTCTTTTCTTTTTGAAAAACACTGTGCAAAGACATGGGTAAGGTCAAAAGATTGCACAGAAAGTAAAAAGCAGCAAGAAATGATCAAAACATTAACTGGGAGAGAAACATAAGAGTACCAGAGAAAGCTAGCCAGAAACAAAATAACAGATAGTCAGGATTTGTCTAAGTATTTAAAAATAAAAGAGTTAGCAAAGAGCATGTTATTGAATTGAAGAGGCATTTAGTAACAGACTTCACTACAGAAGATAAAAGTAACATCCCTGAAGCAACTATAAATCAGCAATGAACAGGAGGGATGAACACAGGAAAGTTACAATCAGTGGCACTGAGTAAATAGTTAAGAGTTGTGAGCTGACAAGTCCCTGGGTCCTGAAGGATTTCATCTAGAGTCTTAAAGAAAGTGGGATAGGTGATGTATTGGTTTTAATTTTTGAAAACTCTCTGGAATTTGGGAAGATCCCATCCTTTATCGAGATGGCAAGGTATAATGATTGATGTGCCACAGGGATCAGAGCTGGGACTTCAAATGTTTACAATTTACATAAATGACTTGGATGACAGGATAGAAGATATGGTTGCCAAATTTGCAATGGCACAAAGATAGGTAGGAAAGTAAGTTGGAAGGAACACATAAGGAAGCTACCTGAAGATATAGGTAGGTTAAAGGAGTGAGCAAAAATCTGGCAAATGGAGTATAATGGGGAAAACTGTAAAATTGTCTAGTTTGGCAGGAAGAATTAAAAAAAAAACATATTATCTAGAAATTCCAGAGTTCTAAATTGCAGAGAGATCCAGATGTATCAATATATGCAGACAAGTATGCAGATACAGAGGTAATTATTGTTTATTGTGAGCAGAATCAAATACAATAGTTGTGAGGTAATACTTCAGTTATACAGGGTCAGACGTCACATGACAACAGGTTCTAGTCCAACAGGTTTATTTGAAATCACAAGCTTTTACATGCGTCGGGCAAAGGAGCAGGATTCCGACAGCTTGTCATTTCAAATAAACCTTTTGGACTATAACCCGGTGTCATGTGACTTCTGACCTTGTCCACCCCAGTCCAACACTGGTACTTCCACATTCAGTTACATAGGGCACTGGTAAGACCACATCTGTAGTACTATATACAGTGTTGGTCTGTTTATTTAAGTAAGAATGTTGATGTTCATGTCACACTTAGCTACATCTGATCTATTGAAGTCAGGTGGAGAGTTGGATTCTGCATGAGTACTGTGATGTTTTGGGAAGTTGCGTTCTAAAGTGGAGAAATAATACATTACTTTAAATTTGATTTGTATTTGCATATGTTATGTGTTAAACAGAGAGATATCATTTTGGATTCATTTTAGTTTTGAACTGTGAGTGGTAGACAGGTACATTTTTAACGAGGCTTTATATCCTTGAAGAAGAGCTTCAAGTGAGTAGTTTTATGCATGAGGAAACAAGGACAAAAGAGGGAATGAAACACTGTTGTTTAGTAAAAACAGCACACTATCACAGAAAGATGGAATCATCCAGAAGGTTAAACAATGTGTGCAGTTTCAGGCAGAGAGAGAGAGAAAATGTACAGTTGATTTAGCAGTCTCCAAAAATAGTCAAGGCTAGAGAAAGAGCCTTGAGTTGCTTAAAAGAAAACTCCTACATGAGGAAACTGCTGTATGGAAAACCCATGAGTTTGCTCTGAAAGTGTCTAGAAGTCAGTGAAAATAATGCTTCAGAAACCAACTACTCATGTCAACTGAACAAGAATATCAACATAGAGATGAAATGACCCTTCACTGAGGTTTGAGTGTCTGTAAGGTTGCTATTGTAGTTAAAGTGTTTGAATTTTTTTCTGTTACTTATAATAAAAATGTACATAATTGTAAATTGTTTTAAAAAATAAAACATTTCCAAACTGTTCTTGCATAGGGAATAGTAGTTTATGCTTTTTTTTTTCTTTTTTCTGTGTAATTAACCTTGATGCTCTTTTGCGAAAAATGCATTGACAGCTTTTTGTGAATATGATGACCACCACAACAATTAAATTAAAAAAAAACTAATGGCAAAGCAAGCTAGGTTTCTCGCTGGGATCTGACTTGTCTAGTACTACCATTAGCTGAGACCATAGCAGTATCTGAAGAGAGCAACTATTTTCCTCTGCCAAGATCTGATACTTGGCAAAGACAAAAGGAGGATTGATAGCAGTAGACTGTCCAAACAATCCAAAAATATACATCCTGGTAGTGGTGGTATCTGAGAATATGACAAACACCACAAACTTTTGCCAAATAATTGGACAAAACTTTGCTTCCAATCAAACATCCTGATTAATATCTCCCCACACAAAACATTTCAATTCTAATTGCAGCTCACTTGTTTGACAAAAATACAATATTCAGGGGAAAGATTTGCTGCAAAATTCAGACACTTACAAAAAGTAGAAAAGCAAAATACTGCAGATGCTGTAAAATTGAAACATCAACAAGCAGTGCCAGGAATGCTGAAAAGTCATCAACCTAAAACATTGGCACAAAATCTCCAACTGGAACATTGTTGCTTCAGCACTACGGGGACCCTCAGAGTTAATGATATAGCAACCACTTGGAAATTGCCCACAAAATATAAACTTCTGATGGTCAATTTAACCTGCAACTGGAACTCTCGGAAAAAGTCCCCAATTCTGACCTCAGAGGGTTCAGTATCATTTACCTGAAAGACTATTAGGGTGGATTATGACATGCTACGACTTCTGAGAAACTATTAAACTGATTAATTTGCCAACCAAAAATCCCTTGACTTTGCAACCTGACCAACACTCCCTCAGCCCTGACCTGACAACTTGCAACCCAACCTCACCCTCTGACATGACTCTCCTAAACCCAACACCACCCCATACTTGATCTCTCCAACAACCCAACACGACCCCTCAGTTGAACTGGACCAAAATCCATGTCCTGACAATGCCCATCCCTACACAACTACACCACCCTTAGACCTGGCAATCTCTGACCTGACACCCACCCTCACATGACACCAACCTAATTTGACCACTCCCTCAGCTGACAACCTCCATACCCAGAGATAGTATGAACTTCAGATGCTGGAGAATCTGAGATAACAAGGTGTAGAAATGGATGAACACAGCAGACCAAGCAGCATCATAGGAGCAGGAAGGCTGA
>NC_063333.1:104515691-104572481 GCF_021869965.1 Rhincodon typus | reverse complement strand
TTTTTTTTTTGCTGAGCTGTGATTATTTGATGCAGATCAGATGCCAAAACAAAGCACAGAAGTGTTCTAATGTGAATACTGACTGGGGAGAACAAGGGTTCATTGAAATGTATAATATGAAAAGGTACAAAAATTGGAGAATAACATTGCACATATCATGAAGTTGAATGCTTTTCTAATAATGTGCTAATATGTGCCTAAACAGCTTGTATAGTATAGTTTCATGCACAATCCATGTTTTAATGGGAATCTGATGTAATTTGCATCGATGTAAATTTGCACATTGTGAAATTTGGTCAAAAAATAACTTTATATTTTCATAAATTCCAAATGTGCTCATGATCAGCCAGATATTTTGCCCACAACCTTTTGACTATGTACGCTGAATGTTGATGATCTAACTGGCTAAATCCCTTTGGGATGTGAGGTGTTGATCGTTGCTTTTCACTGATAAGCAAAATATTTTCCAGAGCGTGAAGAATCTTGTAGTGTGAAAGAAGGATAAACTCCAATCTGCATTGGCACACTGAACTTGTCTGCTGCTATTTGAATTGGAAATCAGGCAGAAGTTATGCTAAGCTCTCTATTATAGCCTCATGTATGTGAAAGGTCTTCCCCTTGATTTGAATATTGCTTCTGATGCATGTGGGAAATAAAAAACATTTAAAGGGGGCATTTGTTTAATTACACTGCCTTTTAGCAATGAATTCTTAAATATTGTTTAATATGTTAAATTGGGTGATGTGTTCGTCACTAGTCATTTTACATTAAGTAGCTTGGTGTAAGTGTAAGTTGTTTAATGAATTGCAAAAATGCTTAATAGATTATGGTGCTTAACCTGCTTAAATAAAATTTAGATCACAGCCTGCATGAAATGACAAAAAGATTTAACTTAAATAAAGGATCAAACAAATGGTACAGAAATTATGCTTATTTCCATAAAGATTTTTGAATATTTAAGGCCAATTGGAAATTTAACACTTAAAGCAATTGAGTCAAAACAATGGACGGGAAGATTTCTTTATCATTATCACAGTACAAGATGTCCTTTCCCTTTTCCCAATATGGTTTACATTTGGGCTAGGTTTCATAATGTTTCTAATGAAAGAAAGAAAAACACAAATGCAAATCATAAGACAAAGATCTGTGGATGCTGGGGATCTGAAACAACCAAAAACAGAAATTGCTGGAGAAACTAAGCAACATCTGTGAAGAGAAAAAACTCAACATTTTGAGTACAGTGACCCTTCTTCAGAGCCATTCTGAATTAATGGGCATAATTGAGTAAAATTACACATTGGATTTTCTGACTTTTTTTACAGACAAGCATAAAACATGGCTTCCTGGTAAATCTATAACTGGAAGAAAATCAAAAAGAGGACAAGCAAATTACACAATTTATTTTGCAGCATCATAAATCCTATTTGTGCCGAGGCAAAGTTAACTCATTTTTCATTCTTCTAGGAATTCAGCTTGCTTAGATTAAGAAAAAGGTGAATATTATTAGATTAGGTAAGGCAATTAAGGCAAGTCTACATTTTATGTGTTTTTAAAAGCTACAAATTATTGATTTTCACTTACATATAACAAAGTAAGGAACCTACTGAAAGGGCCAGAATGTGTATATGATATGTGGGCTTACTTTGATACATAGATGTCTACTTCTATACAGCTTTCAGATATATGCTAGATATATTGGAGTTACCAAGGTCTTTAATGATGAAATCATAAAAATCTAATGATATTGTAAGATTTTTGAAAACTAGTTATTATTTTGTAAAGAATGGCTGCAGTGACCACAAATATATAAAATATTCAATCACTCCATAATTTGTATTGCCCTGTTCCTTCTCACGAATTCTGAGCTCAAAATCATGATTCTCGAGCATGAGTTAAGTCTAAGTTACATGTTGCAACTGCAAGTGCCCCATTTTCTTTAAAAAAAAGTCCAAAATGGTTTGTGACCTACTTAAACTCTATCTGTTTCAAAGGTCGAGTAGATCATCCCTCAGGGCATTTTTGTGCTTCCATGTCAATTTAATCAATTCTGATCTGACTGACATCCATCAGACATCGAACTCTGGAAAAGTAAGATGTAATCATTCAGGATACGGTCAGCAGTAAGCTGCCACTTGAATTATGGTGCTTTTCATTATTTAGTCAGTTACAACATTCAGCAAATGTATTCTTTCATATAACAATGGGAAAAAAGAGAATCAATTAAATAATGCAGTATTTAGTACAACTTGGAATATGATATATATTCGTTAGCATTCAATGAAAAGGAAATTCAAAACATGTGAAATTTTCAAATAATTGGAATTAGGATAGATAACAGTAAATTGTAAATCACTGGCCAAACTTTTCTATATTTCAAGACACATATCTCCAATTTTCTGGTAACTTGTGGCAAATTGTAATTGCAGAAAATCATAATTCTCATAAGGTTTGACTAGAAAGGTTCTTTATAAAATTATACTGAAAATACAATAAAATACTAACAGAAGTATTGGTGTTGAAGTTTGCATCTGTGTTTGGATGTCACACCTGGGATTTTCACGAGGCGCTGTGCAATGTCATGTGTTCCAAAGGTACAACTTTCTCTGCTCCCTAGTGTACCTACATTTATAGATCCAGGTTGCATCAGCAGGCTGGGATACTTTTTTTGTCCAGACATGAAATCTCAATTTGCAAATGTTCCAATTGCAAAACCTCATTCAATTTGAACCAATATCTGGCAGTCTGACTTTCACCTAAGCAGTGTTGCATTTATTTTGCCTTCTTTCAGCTAGACGTATAAACTGTTTGCCTGACAAAGAAGTTGAAACAGAGCTGTCTCTCAAAATCACCACATCCAAAGAACTTACATTTTCCAGGTTGCATAGTGGGAAGGGAAGCTAACTTTGTAAACCAGGTTAACACAGCAGTGAATGTGGAATCCATTTGATTGTGTTACCATCCCCATTCTCAAATTCTCTATTCAAAACTGTTTTGCATTGCAATTGAGAAGATGTTCTAGAGTTAGTTGAAACTATTGTCATATACACCACTCAAAATTAATTCTGAATGTCCATATATCAAGTTTCTAACAATCCATTTGCATTGTACAGTTATGCTATGCCATCACTTAGATGGGAGATTGAACATTAATTTATTATGTGCCAATTTATGGAACTAGCATGAGCCAGCATGCTGTGAAGCATAAATTTGTTTTTTTTACACAGTATTATTAGACAGGCACATTTGCAAAGAAATAGATTCTTTTTGCTGCTTCTGTTAGATTATACAAGAATACTTCATAAAAATGAATAATAACTGGCATGGACTTTGCATGTGGAATACATTTACATTATCTGTTTTCAGCCATTTTAATGAATTCAGAATTGGAGTAAGTTGTAGTTGGGTTTTGACTAATAAAGTTCTGTTTAGCTGGGCATGTATATGAAGTAGATGTGTCATCAGCCTCAAATTAAAATAGTTGCCATAATTCATAATGTGGATGATATAACACTTCAAATTTAAATTTGTTTTTGAACAGTATTATAATTTTCAATCAAACAATATATTTTTATAATGTAAATTATATCAATAATCACATCAATTGAAAGCTACTCTTTACTAAATCACAAATGGCTGTGAAGCATGATTTCCAAGATTAAAGATAAGCATTTAACATGTTCGCACAAATTAACCTGTCCATCATTTTAAAAAGGAATTAACTCAACTGTGTTTTAACTGGATAGACCGCAGAGGTATCCAGGGATCTCAAAGCACTTAACAGCCAGTGAAACACTTTTAAACAGTACTAACTGTTTATAACCTGTTGGAATTGAAAAATGTGGTGGTCAATTTGTAGACAGCAAGTTCCCACAAATAGAAACATGATAATTGGTCCTTTTGTGATGTTAATCAAAAGATAAAAGTTGCCCAGGACAGCAAATATAATTCCATGCAGTTCTTCAAAATAACTTCAGGGACTTGTTTTGTGTCCATTTGACAGGCAGGTGAGGTCTCAGTTTAACTTTTCATCTGAAAGATGAAACCCCTGCCAATGTAGCACGCTCTCAGCAGTGAATAGAGTGTCAATCTTGATTTTTATGTTCAAGTCCCAGATGAAGAATTTAACTTAGAATCTTGTTTTTCATATGCTTGCAGCTCAGAGAATGGCATCAATTGAATCATGGCTGACAAAAGTACATCTAAGAATTTGATATTAATGTTTCTTAATAATATTATGCATCAGAATTTCAGACATATGGAGAATATACATACATGTGAGGGAACACATGTCAGCAAGATCTGTTAAGAATTTGTTTTATATTTGTGAGTATAGGAGATGCTGTTAGTAAATTTGCAGATGACACCAAAATTGGTGGTGTAGTGGACAGTGAAGAAGATTATCTTGATCTGGGGCCTTGATCTGATTGAGTCATGGGGAGAGGCTGAATAGACTGGGGCATTTTTTTCCCTGGAGCATCAGATGCTGAGGAGTGATCTTAAAGAGGTTTATAAAATCATGAGGGATATGGTGAATACCCAAGGTCTTTTTCCTAGGGTTGGGGAGTCCAAAGCTAGAGGCCACAGGTTTAAGCTGAGAGAGGAAAGATTTAAAAAGGACATGAGTGTTAACTTTTTCACACAGAGGGTGATGTATTTATGGAATGAGGTTCCAGAGGAGGTGGTGGAAGCTGGTACAATTGCAACATTTAAAAGGTGTAGGTATATGAATAGGAAGGGTTTCGAGGGATATGGGCCAAATGCTGGCAAATGGCATGAAGTCAGATTGGGATGTCTGATCGGAGCAGATGTGTTGGACCAAAGGGTCTGCTTCCATGCTATATAACTCTATGGCTGTTCAATATAACTTTCAATGGAATGCCCCGATGGTGCTGTTTTACTGTTCGTCCATTTGCTAGTTGTGAGTATTATGAAGATCTGTTTCCAGCAAGTAGTAACAACAGCCAACGTTAACTAATGCCTGGTAATGTCTTGTTCTGACATAAAATTGAATAACACAATAACTCTGATTAACCAAAATGAGTCATAGAACTAAGTAAAAATAATATTAAATAAAACTGAAATTTTAGCTAAGTTGAATTCTACATGCAATAATGAATATTAAATATTGTTTACTAACCTGTAACTGACAATATGCAAGTGAGGGAGTTTTGGTATCCTTTACATAATGTCATATAATGTAGGATACTACACACTTTGTTTCACTGTTATTCTCACCTTTGCTGTCCTGCAGAACTGGGAGGCCTTACCTTAGTAATTCTATCATGTGTGGGTGGAAACAAGTTACATGTTTAGTGATTAGTGTCAACAGTTATGGTAATAAAGGGACAGATGCTTTCAAAAGTCAATAGGTTAAATACTTAAATGAACTATTGAAATGTTTAAACTGTTGGTACATGACAAGTTCTCTTGTTTTAATTGGATTAGTAATATCTCAGTGTTTGCTGTCAATCAATTGTTAATTGTTGCCAATAAATTGTAGTGAAGTAATCACAGTTATTAATAAATCACTGTGAGCATTATTACCATTTAAATAATATGCAGCATGCTACAATCATTTCTTATTATTGTTGCTGACAAAATGTTGTAAAGTGAAGTTTAAAGATTTTACAGTATGTATAATATTTTATAAATGTATAATGACAAGAAGAAAGTTATAAATTATGATATTATGATCTCTTTACAGGGTGCTTATGATTGCCATCAGACTTCCAATTTTTAGAAATTTCTAAAATATAGTTTATTCATAAAAAAACTTTGTATACATACATGGATACTAAGCAAGTTGGTTCTGTACAGAAGAAACAAACTAACATTGGAATTTGACTCTATTCAACAGACCAATAACTGAATAGACCCCCATTTAACTTTGGCAGAAAGACCTTAGATGGTGTTTTTCCCCCATTGTGCTTTCCCGGCAGCTGCCCCAAGCTTTAGTGAGTGCCTCAGCATGTAGTCCTGTACCTTGGAATGTACCAGTCTGCAACATTTGGTCGAAGTCAACTCCGTGCTCTGGAAGACCAACAAGTTTTGGGCAAACCAAAGAGCGCCAGATTTCCATTACTATCCAAACAGTAGTACTTCAAGTGTTACATTATTCCTTTAAAGTTTCATAAAAGCATCTTTCCCCATTAACTGAAACCATTTCACTCTTAGGTCTAATATAATAATGATGGCATGCAGCCATCTTCCTTGTCACATGACAGGAAGCCATAATGGAAAATTAAAAGTTAGACAAACTACAAAAGTATATATAAAAACAATAATTAAAAATATGAGAATAGTCAATGTTTTTTTCAGAATTCTGATTAAGTGCATCCAAGTTTATAACAAACAATATTCAAATTTTGTTTTACATGTTATGATACTGTAACTTAACAGATGTTTTGCTCTTGGGGTATTCCTTTGCAAACATATCAGTAGTTACAATCCAAAGAATTATACATTACATGAAGTTATTTTTTTCAAATTCAACTTATTTTACTAATCAACCTGTTTAGAGATGTTATTACATACCTCTGGAACAGATGGGACTTGAACCAGGGTGTCCTAATCCCAAGGCAGGGATGCTGCCACTGTGCCACAAGAGTGCCTGTGTGAAGTTTTTTTTCCCTTTTCTTAACCTATTTTTCTAATCAACCTGTTCAGACATGTTATTACACACATCTGGAGAGGGTGGGACTTGAATCCAAGTCTCCCGGTCCAGGGGCAGGATTACCATTGCGCCATGAGAGGGCCTGTGAGAAGTGTCTAGAGATTTCCATGATGTGATTCAGGTGCTAGATAAATGCTAGCACTTCAAATATACCAATCTAATAATGAATATCACACTTTATCTGGATACCACATAACTCAGCAGTGTCTTTTTTCCAGAACCGAAAAAAACTGTGGATACTGTAAATGAAGAAGGGTCACTCACAGAAAAGAAGATTTCATAGAATCCCTACAGTGTGGAAACAGGCCCTTTGGCCCAACAAGTGCACACTGACCCTCAGAGCATCCCACCCAGATTCATCCCCTATAACCCACCTAATCTACACATCCCTGAACACTATGGGCAATTCAGCATGGCCAATTCAACTAGCCTGCACATCCTTGGACTCTGGGACGAAACCCAAGCAGACATGGGGAGAATGTGCAAACGCCACACAGACAGTCGCCCAAGGCTGGAATTGAACCCGGGCCCCGGCACTGTGAGGCAGCAGTGCTAACTACTGAGTCATCCTAAAAATTTGCCTTTCCTGACTGGGAAACAAACCTGGGTGGTGGTGCCAAATCTTAACCACTGGACTATCAGGGAAGGCTAAATCTCACCAATTGGATTTGAACTCACAGACTCAGGATAGTAGCCTAAGTCCCTGATTTATTAGCTCAGTGATATTACCATTACACCACCAACTCCCTCTCTTACTACCTCTTACAAAACTCGAGTTAAAACATTAACTTTGATTTCTCTCCACAGATCCTGCCAAACCAGCTGACCTTTTCCAGCAATTTCTGTTTTTTTTTCTGTTTTTCAGAATCTTGCTTTCTCTTATTGGCACAGTTTTCTTTTTTCTCATTTTTCTTCCCTCTTGGCTAAGATTACATGACTGCACAATGATTGGGCATGGGGCTGCTGGTAGGCAAAGTAAAAGGGAGTTACTGTTGTTTACTGCTGATGTCTCGTCAACAAGAGTTACAGTAAAATTAACGCATGTGCTGGCCTTTGCCTATTCATCAATTTAGATGCTCCTACTATGACCTAGAACTTGGTTTTTCACCTTTTCAGTCCTGTGTAAATATGAGATCCTATACTTCATATCTTCACCCTTCCATGAAAGAAAAATTTAATAATGGGCTAAATTTTACCAAAAATCAGCTGAGTAGCAATTTTCATGGCGGGTTTCTCTTCGTGATCTCTCATGAATTATCTCATGTAATTTTTTGCTGGTGATCTCATTATGGATCTATGCTCATGCCAATATGCACTCACTAGGAGTGGAATTACTCACCACTGCTGGAATCTCCAGAGAGTTGTGATGCCAGCACCATATTTTAAAGCCAGTTCTGCACCAGCTTGATCACGGCCAGCCGTGAATAGCCTTTCACGATATGTACTGAGAGTGAAACAAGAAAGAAAAGCTGCTGGCACATAGGAGACCTTCATTGCAAATAATATTTCAAATTTGTGAATGTATTGCTATTTTGCATTGCAGCTACAAGATTCCAGCTAAACAGGCTATGCACCAAAAGCACCATACCATGCTAGAATCCTATCGAAAGGAGTGCTACTGTTTCTTTACGGCACAGTAGTATAATATCTTGCCATTGTTCAATGTGGGAGAATCCCATGCTGGAAAGAATAAAACAGTTGAAAACATTAAACTTTTATTGAACAACAGCAAAGGCAAAGGAAAAATAAACAAACCGAGACAACAGAGTGTGAAGCTGGAGGAACACACCAGGCCAGGCAGCATCAGAGGAGCAGGAAAGTTCATGTTTCGGGTCAGGATCCTTCATGCATCTGGGAACAAATACGGACCGGTTGCTCTTCAAGCAACAACAAATTCACAGTTAATATATAAACACTGCACCTAGCTCTTGTCTATTAGAACCAAGTAACACTGCTCTGTTCTACATCCTGAAGGTGAAATTCCTCCTGCTTAATATCGTCCTCTTCCTCCCCTCCCACTCCCTCAGATCTTTGCATCCATCACATACATTCTTTGCTTGCTTCAGTTGTGAAAGGTACAGCAAACAAGGATTATGCAGCACCCTCAATCTGGACTGCTCTGTAAGGCCCCTCATAAGACTGATCCAAGAATTGGAACTACATCTTCAGGAGAGCTATCATCTTTTCCACCATGGCCCTGTTGGAAGAATGGGCAACATTGTATCTAGGATTGATCTTGGGGTAATTGAGCCATCAGCATTGGCCGCAGACAGTAGCTCCTGTTTCCTAGTATCCATTCTTGTAAGGCATCAACCGTTGGAAAGAATCAGGAACATGAGAGTTCTCAAGGATACAGTCATCATGGCATTTTGTGGGTACCTGACATGGACTTGTAGGACACGCTATGGCTTGTACATTAACGGAGATGTACCCTTCTCTGCTGCTGAGGTCAGCCACAATATGGTATGCACTTTCTACACTATGTGTGTATAGTTTATAATGCATGGACCTGAGAGAAGCTAGGTTAAGCTTAATGACAAAGTTTGATGCAGGCTGCACTAGTGATGTCATCATGGGAAAATGAGTTGGATCATAGTGATCTGTCACAAATTGAATCGGTATCAAGCTTGATATAATTATGGGCTGAGTATTCAGAAGTCCTTTGTAGACTGAAAGTGAATCCTTAGAAGGAGCCTGTTGAATGAAAGATTACCACAGTTGTCATCTTGATGGTCACCCATAAAGAACGGTCATATCTTTGTCTCTAATTCCCACTGAAGCAGGTGACAGATTCTGTGACAGTGTCACAGAACTTTGTCAGTCCATGAGGACAATGCGCCTCAGTCATCTGGAGGAAATGGCATTGAGAACAACAGACTTTGGGTCTCCTGGACCTCCTCCCCACCCTGAGGGATCTTCAGCTGTGACCTCTTCATGTGAAGGGTATACATAGTCATTGGAGGTACCTGCTACTACTGGGCTGGTTGACATCTGTGTTCCTCTTCAATTTCCCTGTGCTTCATTTCATTGCAGCACAGTGATGATGAATTATGCTATGGCTGGAGCCCATAAATGTATCAAGTCTGTTAATGATGCAATGTGTACCAGGTCATCAAGATTCATTGTGGAGCCATTGATCCAGTCTGCCAAGGGCCAGCAGCAAGCTTCAGGGGCTGCCAAGCACCCTGCACATGAAGAAGACATGAAGTTTATCAAGAGGAGTTGGAGTTAGATATAGTTCTTAGGACTAAAGGACCTGGGAAACAGTGGTAACAGGGTACTAGTGTTGACTGATCAGCCACGATGATATTGAATAATAGAACATACTCAAAATGGCCTAGTCCTGATCTTGTTTCCTTTGTTTTAAAGTCAAATCAGAGGAACTCCTCAAGGTACAGAGGATACTTCCACAATGTAATTTCCTGTGGATGAGCAAAGCACAATGTAACTGCAGAGGGAGGATGTCATAGTGCAGAATGAGGCCATTCGGCACCAACCCTCCAACAAGCATCCCAACCAGACCCAGGCCAGATCCTGTCTATATAACCCTGCATTTACCATGGCTAACCCACCTAGCCTACAAATCCCTGTACACTGTGGGGCAATTTAGCATGGCCAATCCACCTAACCTGAACATCTTTTGGACTGTGGGAGGAAACTGGAGCACCTGGAGGAAACTCCAGGGGAGAACGTACAAACTCTACGGTGGACGGTCACCCAAGGCTAAAATTGAATTTGGGTCCCTGGCGCTGTGAGGCAGCAGTGCTAACCACTGAGCCTCCGTGCCATGTCCTAAGATACTGTCACAGAAGAATGCTAACTACTGAAGCAGGACCTGTGACATGAAGGAGTGGGTGGTCATCCTTTCCCAATGGTTATCAAGGCGATGGCTGAGATAAGTCTGAATGCAACTTGCTGCTGCCAAGGATCCACTCAGGATCTGTTTGGGATCTCACAACCCTCGACCCATAAATGTATCAAGTCTGTTAATGATGCAATGTGTACCAGGTCATCAAGATTCATCTTGTCTCCCTGTGATAAGGTCAGTGCCTCAGCCTTGTCCTCCTCAGTTCACAATGTTTCAGAGTTTTGTGCCATCCACAAATTTTGCATTTGTAGTCTGCATACCCAAGTCTAGTTCATTGAAACAAAAATCATGAAAAACAGGGGTCCTAGACCTGCCCCTTGTGGCACATGAATATGATCATGTCTCATGTCCAATAAACAAATTCGTTTCTATTCTTCGTTTCCTGTAAATTGGAGAATTTTGCATCTGTGATACTACTGCCCCTTTTATTGCATTCACTTCAATATTATTGTGGCACCCTATCAAATACCTTTTGGAAATCTGTGTACATATCATGAATCCTTTTATTACTCTGATCAAACCTCTCTGTTAACTCATAATGTAACTCAAGCAACTTGCTGAAACAAATTTGCATTGTTGGTTTTATGCAAAAAGTCTACATTTTTCCAAGCGACTGTTGATGTTTTCTGCATTATTGGCCAAGACTTTGCCAACACAATGTCATCCCTAATGGGGTAACTGGAATTTCTGCTTTCTTCCTTTTTGTCATTTCTCATGGGATTATAATTAAAATTCCAAATACGAGCACCCTGCATGCAAAACCTGTTTAATTAAGCAGCAAGGAAAATGTTTAATTGGTGAACAAGATGGTCATATCAATGCTACACTTATAAGTGGCCTGTTACAGAGTCTCCCAGCTAAAGCTATCTTAGTTCTCACAGTTCTTCAATGTGAAGATTAGGAATTGAGTTTGTCCTAGTCACTGCCTTTACTGTCCAGTGGTAAATGTGGAGCTGCTTTGACCCGTCTGGCTCTGGGACCCGTGCCACTTTGGAATTCCAAATGGCTTGGAAAAACTTAATTATTTCATTGTGTGGCAAATGCTGGACTTCCTGCCTGGTCTCTTCCCATGGCTCTACCAGTACGGCCTTTGATTCATTGCTTAGGGTTCTCATACATCCACATCACGAGCTGTCTGTGGGGTGCATCAGTGCAGACCCCTGACAATTTCTTTAAATTTCCTGAGCACGGTCGCCACAGTCTCCGACAACTGATTGATCAGGGGTGTTAAATGACCTTCTCAACAGGGAAGGCTCCAGTTCCCCCTTCTCACTTATCTCCGTCTGACAGCCCTCAGATGTATTTGTTTCTTTTTTATTTGATTTGATTTATCGCTGTCACACATACCAATGTAGAGTGAAAAGTGTTGTTTTAAGTACTTTGCAGGAAGATTGTACGATACAAGTGCATCAGGATAGCAGAACAGGGTGCAGGATATAATGCTATGGCTACCAAGAAGGTACAGAGAGAGATCAACATTAACATTAAAGAGGTCCAGTCAAAAGTCTGACAACAGCGGGGAAGAAGCTGTTCTTGAATCTGCTCATACATGTATACAAACTTTTATATCTTCTGCCCAACAGAAGAGAGTGGCAAAGAGTATAACTGGGGTGGGAGGGGGTCTTTGATTATGTTGGTTGCTTTCCCAAGGCAGTGGGAAGTATAGATGAAGTCAATAGATGGAAGGCTAGTCTGCATGATGGACTGTGCTCACAACTCTCTTTCATTCTTGAGAACAGCAGTTGCCATACCATGCTGTGATGTATCAAGATTGGATGCTTTCTATGGTACATCTTTAAAAATTTGGAAGAGTCTTTATGGACAAGCCAAATTTTTTTAGCCTCCTGAGGAAGCAGAGTTGTTGTGTTTTCTTGACTGTAGTGTCAACATGGGTGGATCAAGACAGATTGTTGGTGATCGTAACTCCCAGAAACTTGATGCTCTTGACCATCTCCAACTCAGCACCATTGATGCACATGGGGGTGGGCCCTCACTCCGCTTCCTAAAGTCAATGACCAGCTCTTTTGTTTTGTTGATGTTGATGGAGAGATTGTTGTTTTTACACCATGCCATTAAGCACTCTATCTCCTTCCTGTACTCCATCTTCTTGCTGTTTCAGATCCGCCCTACAACAGTGGTATTGTCAGTAAACTTGTAAATGGAATTGGTGCAGAATTTGGCCACATAGTCATGTGTGTGTGAGGACTATAGTAGGGAGCAGAGTACACAGCCTTATAGGGCACCAGTGTCGAGGATTATCATAGAGGAGATGTTGTCACCAATCCTTATTGATGCTGTCTGTTGGTCTGGAAGTTCAGAATCCAGTTATATAGAGGGGAGAAGAGATCTAGTTCCTGGAGGTTAGAGATGAATTTCTTTGGAATTGTGGTGTTGAAGGCAGAGTTGTAGTCAATAATTAGGACCCTGGCATAAGTATTATTGTTGTCCAGATGTTCCAGTGATGAATGTAGGGCCAGGGAGAAGGCGTTTGTTGTACTGTTAGGCGAATTGCAGGGGATTAAGATAATCTATGAGGCTGAAGTTGACGTAAGCCAAAATCAACCTCTCAAAGCACTTCATAATTACGCATTGATACCGTGTGGAGCTAGAGGAACAGAGCAGGTCAGCATCAGAGGAGCAGGAGAATTGACGTTTCGGGCTAAGAACCTTCAGGTGCCTGACCTGCTATGTTCCTCCAGCTCTACACTGTATTGATTCTGACTCCAGTATCTGCAGTTCTTGCTATCTCATAATTATGGATATTAAAGCCACCAAGCATGCACATTGCATGATTTTTCTTTGGCACTGGAATGATGGTGGGTGAATCCACCTTCTGGCAGGCAGTCACTGGTTGATTGGGTTTCATTCTGTCTTATCTGCACTTGAACTTGTCTTGTGGCAGTCACATATGCAGCAGAACATCAGGGTTATTAAATTTCCCTGACTTGCTCATTTGGGGAAGAATTCGCTCCCATCCTGCGTCATTTTCTTGAGAACACCACTGCTTTCAAGTGGCTATCTTGCTCCTGCTGCATTGGCCTGCAGTTCATCAACCAGATGAGGAACTTCCCAATTGCAGCATTATCTGCCCACGTTGTCTACACCTGTCCTCCCTCCAAGGTAAGAAAGATGCTGTTGGCTAGCCAGACCTTCTGTTTATTCAGGATTTGTATGGACTTCTTCCTTTTCAATTGTTCTGCTTTGAGACATTCTGCCACGCATCTTTGAGATACTCCAACACAGGTGTTGGGCTAGCTTTGGCTGCTCTGCCCTACAGCTCTTCACCTGAGTAAGACAGCTTCTTGACCGATCTTGGGCAATCTTAGAACCTCCAAATCTTTGATCGGGTGTTGGAGATCGAGGGGAGATTGTGCGGTTTTGGGCTCAGCCAACAGAGGATCATGTTTCTTGTCTTTTAAGTCTGAGCCAGATAGTTTTCTCACCAACTGTGGATCTGTCAGGAACTTGCTTGGCATAGCACTTAATGAGACAGACTCAAAACATTAACTCTGTTTTCTTTCCACAGACTTGATGAGTTTCTCTAGCAGTTTCCTTATTTTTCTTTCAGATTTACAGCATCCACAGTTCTTTGTTTTATTTTAGTTACTGTGGGAATGAGCTTATCCCTATTAAGTCACATCCTTTTTGGGAACTCTCGTACAAATCGGACAGGCTAAATTCAACTGCTCTGCCTTGTGGCTTTGCGACTGTGAGGGCGTAATCAGTAAATCAGCATGGGAAGTGCCTGGATCCTTGTTTAATCCATCAGGGAAGTGTTTGGCAGTTCAATATTTGCCTTGGTCACCATCCCCTCTTGAAATCTGCAGGACCTTTCTTGATCCTATTCAATTTTACTGTCCTCCTCTCGGCCTTTTTAAATCTGGCAAGCTGCTCCTGAGCTACCTTATTCCTGATATAACACAGTGTGGAGCGGGAGGAACACTGAAGGCCAGGCAGCATCAGAGGAACAGGAAAGCTAACGTTTCGGGTTGGGACCCTTGTTCAGAAATGGGGGATGGGAACGGGGACTCTGAAATAAATAGCGAGAGGGGGGACATGGTGATAGCAGGTAGATAGTGGAGTGGATAGGTGGGAGAGAAGACAGACAGGTCAAAGAGTAGGGGATGAAGCTAATAAAGGTGAGTGTAGCTAGGTGGTGGTGGGGATTGGTCAGTGAGGTGGGAGGAGAGGATAGGTGGGAGAGAATACGGTCAGATCAATGAGGCAGGGATGGGGGGAGTGGTCTTGGAATGAGGGCGGGGGTGGGGAGATTTTGAAGCTAGTAAAGTCCACATTGAGACCATTGGGTTGTAGGCTTCCAAGGCGGAATATGAGGTACTGTTCCTGATGGTTTATTCCTGATGGTTTATTTTGCCCACTGCAGGGCCCCTGAACAATCCTGGAGAGCTTCACTGAGACTATTTAGTTTGTACAGCCTCATGAGACTGTCTTCCATGTTCTATCCTGGTAGTTTTAGACTCACTTGGCATTTTTTTAGGACTTCCTAGTTCCTGTGGGTTTTATCATCACCACCTTTGACTCAATAAGCTCTTTTTTGGACTTTTTAATTCCTGTGAGTTTTAACCTAACCCCTTCTACTCTGACAGGCTGGGACTTAGCCTCATTATACTATTATTATTCTTCAATTTTTTTAATATCTATTTGATCTCTCATCCTTTTTGGGGTGTTCAAGACCTCTTTCCCACTCAGAAATCGTCCAGAACATTTCTGATTACCTTTTGTGTTTCCATTCTCCTTAGGCTTTTCTCTGGTAACAGGGGCTTGGGACTTTATCAAGCCATTTCCCAGTATTGAAAAAGAAAATGCTGAAAAAACCTGGAATAGTAAGTGTTGCAGCATCTGTAAAGAAAGAAACAGAGTTATTGTTATGAGACCAGTAACTTTTCCTTGGAGCTGAAGGGGCTGAGAAATGATAACCTTAGACTATTATCAAAGAGAGCTGGTGAGTAAGAGGAACAGATGCTCAGGGTACCTAGAGCAAAGGGCAACGGGAGTGCTAATAGTAGGAAAGGAAATATTTAGAAGCAAAATGAGTGTTAATAATAGTTGAGAATACACCAAATTTTTAACTTCAGGGGATAGGGACACGGACCACCCCTAAATAACATCAAAGACTAGAGAGCACTCTAATAGAAATCTCCTATACACTACGAAAAACCATGCAATCTGCCAGGACCTGACAATTAGAAAAAATTTCGGATCTGAAGCTGACCTCATAAGTATGCAGATCTGTTGAAAATAGGTCAGCTCTGTTGAGAGCAAGCCCATGCATTTCCCAGTAATCTAGCTAATTGCTCTTCTTTCTGTCTAAACTTCCAAAACTAGACTATGACAATCTAGAAGGAGAATCGCCACAGATACATGGGAAACCAATTGCCTGCAACAATTCCCAAAGCTTCTCACCCTTCTGACTTGGAAATATATTGCTGTTCCTTTAGTGTTGTTGTTTCAAAATCCTGGAACTCTCCCAAATGGAATTATGTGTCTAACTACACCAGGTCGTTCAAGAAGGCAGCTCACCTCCACCTTCTCAAGGGCAACTAGGGATCTGCAATAAATGTTGGTCCAGCCAGCAATGCACACATCCCATGAATGAATAAAGAAAAACAAAATTATTGGATTATTTTGAAAACTTGTCACATTTGGCAACAATGTAAAGCTGATGAACACAGTTGAAATATGAAAGAATAAATATTTACCATTCTAAATAATCCCAAGATAAACACCAATTAAAAGTTAAAATAAAGAATAAAGCATAACTTTTACTGCAAATATTAATTTCGTTGGAGAAATGTTTTAGCAAAATAATGCTGAGTTCTTGAAGGGAAAAGGGATAAAGTATTTAATTTCTCTGCTCCTATGATGCTGCTTGGCCTGCTGTGTTCATCCAGCCCTGCACCTTGTTGTCTCTAATTTTCAAGAGTGCTTTTTTCAGGAGAATAGCAGCATCAATTTTTCAGGTTTCACACTGGATTCTCCAAAAGAGTTTCCTCAGAAAGGCAGAGGAAGGGCTGGGTAGCTTCAATCACTTAAGAGTCTCTATCTCTGTCAATGATACCAGGCTATTCCCACTTCCACTCCTCCATTCCCCTGACTTAACTCCAACAGCCTCTTATTACTGATTCACCCTTGCTGGTTCTGAGCATCCATGCAAAAGTCCATTCACCTGCGCTGATCTTAGTCATAGCTGCACAGATCTAACCGATGCACACAAATTTTAAATATGAATGAAGTGTCATCAGATTTCCCATTGACTTTGTCTTGATGTATGTCATTTTTCTAAAAATGCGAAATAGCATTCATAGCATGCAAAGACATTAGAATAATAGAACCATTTAAAAAGAAGAGAACAATAATTACTGGGGAATTTAATTTTCATGTTCATTGAGTTAATCAAGCTGGAAATGGTAGTTAATACAACAAATTCACAGAGCACGTTAGGGATAGTTTCTTTGAGTGATTTTTCATGGAACCAACCAGGGAACGGGCTATCCTGGATCTGGAAATGGATAATGAGGCAGGTTTAATAAATGACTTCAGAGTAAAAAATCCTCCAGGAAGTAGTGATCATAACATAATAGAATTTAGTATTCAATTTGGGTATGAGGAACTTAGGTCAGAAACCGTGTTTAACTTATATAAAGGAAATTATGATGAAATGAGGATTGAGTCAACTAAAGTGAACTGGGCAAATAGATTAGCAGTAATGACAGCAAACAAGCAGTGGCAAACATTTCATGATTTTCAGCAAAAATATATCAAAGTAAGGAGGAAAGAGTCTAAGAGAGAAATAAATCAGCAATGGCCATCCAAGGAAGTTGAAAGAGAAAGCATATATGGAGGCAAAAGTCAGTAATAGCTCCAAAGACTGGGACATACTCAGCATCCAGCAAAGAAGGACTAAAAAACTGAAAAAGTGGGAAGGAAATAAACTACAAGAGCAATTTAGCTAGGAATATTAAAACAAACAGTGAGATCTCCTTTAAATGTATAACAAGGAAGAGAGAGGTCAAAGTGAACATAGGCCCCTTGGAAAATGAATCTGGGGAGATAGTTATGGGGAGCAACAAAATGGCAGAGGAGTTAAACCGATATTTTGCATCAGTCTTTATTGTGGAAGATACTTCAAAAATCCTGTTATTACTCAAGAGGAATAAAGTACCATCACCATCACTGGATACGTGGTATTAGACTAAAGGCCGATAAGTCCCCTGGCTGTAATGGTTAGCATCCAAGGACCCTAAAAAGAGTAGCTGCAGAGAAGTTGTAGGCATTGGTTGTAATTTTCCAAAAATCCTTGGATTCTGGAGAAGTGCCAGAGGATTAGACTGCCAGTGTGATTTCCCATTCAAAAAGGGAGGGAGGCAAAGTGGCAGGTGGGGAGTTTGACTGGGGTAGTACACCTTTCACACCATAACACGGGTATCCTATGGTGAGCTCAGGGAGAACAGAAACCTTCAGGGGAGCAGAAGGGCAAAAGCTCACTTGACCTTGATTTTCAGTACCAATTATCCCAACAGCTATTGTTGGAAAAATATTGAAATCAATTATTATGGAAGCAACAGCAGTACATTTGGAAAATCAAAACCTGATCAAGCAGAGTCAGCATGGTTTCATGAAAGGGAAACCATGTCTGACTAGTTTATTAGAGTTTTTTAGAGAAAATCTCAACTCATGTGGATAGAGGGGAATCAGTAGATGTGTTGTATTTGGACTTCAAGAAGGTACCTCTCAAAAGGTTAAATCATAAGATAAGAGCCCATGGTATTGAGGTAATATGTTGATGTGGACAGAGAATTCGCTAATGGGAATGAAACAGTGAGTGAGGATAAGGGCCTTTTTTTCAAGTTGGCTACCCGTAACCAGAAGGATTCCACTGGGTTCAGTGCTGGGACCACAACCATTTATAACATATATTAATGAATTGGAGGAAGGAAGCAAATATATTGTAGACAAATCTGCAGCTGATGCAAAAATAGGTAGAAAGACATGTTGCGAAGGAGATACAAACAGTTTACCGAGAGATGTTGATAGGTTAAGTAAGTGGGAAAATATTTGGAAAATGGAGTATAATGTGGAAAAAGCGAACTTGTTCATCTTGCAAGGGAAAACTGAAGAACATAGCATTGTTTAAATGGAGAAAATAGCTGTAGAAACTGCAACACAAAAAGACTTGAGGGCATACGCACAAAACACAGAAAGCTAGCAGCCGGTAATCAGGAAGCCCAATGAAATATTGGTCCTCATTTCAAAGGGGTTGGAATTTAAGAGTAGGAGAGTCTTACTGCAACTGTACAAGATGCTTGTGAGACCATATCTGGAGCATTGTGAGCAGCTTGGTCCCCTTATTTGAGGGAAGGTAGTATTTCATTGGAGGCAGTTCAGAGAAGGTTCACTGTTACTATTTCCAGGAGATGTGTGCCTGCTACCCTGGCAGATGCTACAAATTTTACATTCTGACACATTCTCATGTCCCTGGTATACCTGAGGCTCCAAGAACTTTACAAGGCTGGTTACTGGGAGTTAAGGGCCACCCATTGTAACCATAGCTCATGACCCTATTGCACAATTCCCTGACTGAAGTGGAGCACAGAGACTATCCTACCCATTTTTCAAACAGGGCCATGGTGGAGCAGATGATAGGGCTGCTAGAAATGTATTTCTGCCACTGGGATTGGTCTGTGGGGCTCCTCCAGTGGAGTCCAGACAGAGTGTACTATATCATGCTGTTATGATGAGCCTGCACAATTAGAGCAGGTAATGAGGCATTTGAATGATGCTGAGGAAGTGTGGGAATGGTGCAGTCTTCTGAGGATGACGACAAGAACATTTGGGAGCCTATGACAGAGTTTGTCTGTCACAAACTCTACAAGCCAGACAGGACCTGACTGACACCCACTTCCAGTACATGAGGGTAGATGGTTCCAACAGACTATCATGGAATGTAAAATGATCATCATGTCAACATTTGGTTTGCGAAGTGGAGGCAAACTGCAGTCTCTATTCATTTTGTTTGTGTTTGCATTTGGTGGCTGTAAATAAAAGCTCATTTTTGGAATTGTCCAATGGCTTTGCTACATGTGATTTTCCCCTTTTGGACAATGACAACATGTGGGCCACTGGTGAGAATTAGGATAGAGTAGCAGTGATGTAGAGAGGGTATTGAGACATTATGCAGCAAAGGAGAGGTAAACTATATGGCCTGGTGGTTAAACAGCAGCTAGGGGTAAAGAATGAAGTTGTATGTGTGAGTGATATCAGACATGCCAACTATGGGCTATTACGTTGCTGGTGAGAGATTACCAATTCTTATCCATGTGCACAGCAGCTTTTTAAAGGTGGCATGAATGCCAGGGATGCCAGTCTTTGGGTGGATATCACCTGATGGCAAAAATTCCATGAACAATTTGTGGTAGATGGGCTGAGGTATGTGTGAATTGGGTGCTACAGTTGAGTAGATAGTTCATGAGGCAAGGTTTCTAAAATATGGTGGGAAATTGAGTTTGGCCTCATGGTGGGAAGTCATCTGTGTAACACAACAACTGATCTGAAAAAAGCCACAAGGTTCAGTCCAATATCACCACTACCAAGGTTTAACTGACTGGCTTGTGGTTTCTGCAATTCTCCTTAAACACTTCTGTGAATATTAACTAATATTCCAGCCCTCTGGCACCAGCCTTGTAATGAAGGACATTTGGAAAAAAATGGCCAGTGCCTTTGCAATTTCATACTTAGATGCCTTGGCATCCTTGGATACATCTCATCCAGTCATAGTGACTGAGCAATTTTAAGTGTAGTTATCCTTTTAAATATCTATTATTGATCAATGTTTAGCCCATCCACTGTCTCAATTACTTCCTCTTTAGCTACTAAATGAGTAAAGACAGATGGAAACTATTCATTATGTAGCATAATCATGCCCCTACACGATGCATAAAATCCCTGTCCTGATCTGCAATTAGCTTAATTCCTTTTTTGCCACTCTTTTTCTGTTTATAATTCTACTTTTAAAAAATCTGATTTTCCATAAATGACTTCTGAATTCCCTGCTATGTTAACTGATTGTATCTCCTCATATTCTCCCATGGATCTTTTATAAGTTTTCACTTTACTGTGAACCTTCTACGTTATCCATGTGACATCTATCATATTCAACCTTTCTCCATTTCTGTTTTACTCTCCATCAACATATCATCCAGGGAGCTCTGGTATTGTTTGTCATACCTTTCCTGTGGAAGTGTACTGTGACTGTACCCAGACTATATTCCCAATAAAGGCAATCAATTATTTGACCAAGGTTTTGCCTATCAGTCCTGGATTCCAATTTACCAGGGCCATATCCATTCTACACCACAAAACGTTGACCCTCCCCATTCCCCAAAACTAGTATCAGAAATCATTTCATCTTCATTGGACTGACAACATGCTAATGTAGGAAATTTTGTAACAGAATTCAGCTGTATCTCATCCTCCAGTGAGATGGGCCACAAGCTATCCTTTTCCTTAGCCTGGCTGAGTTCTGCTTGCACTAAGATAAGTATCTCATGCTGGTCTCAGTTTTGAACTAAGTTAAGTGGAGTACCTGCATTTGAGCTGGAGGCTGAAAACTGCAGATCAAATCACAGAGTCTCTTCATTGGTGTTATGTTTTTGGTCTCTTCCTTCCTACTGAGTGTGCTGTGGATGGGCAGGTGGCAATTCCTGGAAGTCTACAAACAGAAAGCCAAAAAGGGGCAGGAGGTCAGGCTGGGAGGAGGATGTGGGATGGGAAGCTAGAACTCAATTAACACATTAGCTACAGTTTGCTATCTGGCAAGATGAGAGTGCTCTGGGAGAGGAGAGGTGATCTCCTAATGGTACCATCACTAGACTATTAACCCAGTAACTCAACGGATGTTCTGCACAGCATATGATGGAATCTGAATTCAATAAAACACCCGGAATTAAGAATCTACTGATGACCGCGAAAGCATTGTTGGAACAACCTATTTGGTTCACTCAGAGATAGTAGGAACTGCCGATGCTGGAGTCTGAGATGACAAGGTGTGGATCACTAATGTCCTTCAAGGAAGGAAATCTGGCATCCTCACCAGGTCTAGCCTACATGTGACTCCAGACCAACAGCAATGTGGTTGACTCTCAACTGCTCCCTGAATTGGCCTAGCAATCCACTCTGTTGTATCAATCACTACAAAGTCTCAAAGAAGTGAAACCGGACAGATCACCTGGTATTGACCGGAAAAAAAATTAGCAGAAACAGCCCTGTCAACCCTGCTAAATCATAGATCATAGAATCCCTACAATGTGGAAACAGGCCGTTCAACCCAACAAGCCCACAACGACCCTCAGAGTATCCCGCCCAGACTCATCTCCCTATAACTCACCTGATCCACACATCCCTGAACACTATGGGCAATTTAGCATGACCAATCCACCTAGCCTGCACATCTTTGCACTGTGGAAGGAAACCAGAACACCTGGAGGAAACCCACGCAGACATGGGGCGTATGTGCAAACTCATCACAGACAGTCACCCAGGCGGAGATCAAACCTGGGTTCCTGTCACTGTGAGGCAGCAGTGCTAACCACTGAGCCACCGTTCCGCCCGTGGTGTCCTCCTCACTAGCATATGGGGGCTAGTGCCAAAATTGGCAGAGCTGTCCAATCCTGGAATTCCCTTCCTAATGGCATTGTGAGTCAACACACAGCATGTGGACTGCAGTGGTTTAAAAAGGCAGTTTACCACCATTACCTTCTCAAGGGCATCTAGGGATGGGCAATAAATGCTGGCCAGCCAGCAATGCCTACATCCCAAAAATGAATAAGAAATGAATTACAGCAGGAAAATACCATTGGATATGATCTGGTCCATACTATTGTGTGAAAACTGTGTGCCAGGTTGATTAGAAAATATCTACCTGTGAGAGAGAAAGAGAGCAAAGTATGCCAATAACTATGATGAGCTGTGTGTGATATACCTTTCACAGATGAACAGCTGGAAATTAATAAAGGCAGCAAGATGTGGAATTCAAGGTTGAACAGCTGATAGGAGCATGAAGGTGATGTGATTTTTTTTGAATGTTAGGTATAAGTCTCACATGTCAGGGGGTGCTGCTGTGTAAATGTTGAGATTGAGGTCCATTGAGCAGAGCAGTGTGTATAAAGTAATATGCAAAGTTTCATTCAGTTCACACAGCAGACTGGCTGCACCATGTGGTGCAGGTTTCGCTGTTGAGAATAGAGGCAGTTAGCAGCATGGTAGATGCTCAGTCCCACATTAATCAGACATGAGGTGGCAGCAACAATTTGGTGTGCTTTCTACTTCCACTGGAAATGGCAAAAACAAGTCTTAGATCATGAGCTCGACATTCATGAATGGTACGAATGATTTTAACCCTATTTTAAAAAGATCCGTCTCTGTAAAATGTCATGGCTCTTCCTTAAGCTCATCACACTTTTTATTGAGCTACATTAAACTTCTGTGCCTTTTATTGTAAAATAAATGAACAATATATTATTATACATACTAAATAGGATAGCTTTACAAATTGCACATTATGGAAGTCAAGATTGCTGCTACTTTTTTCTTCTATTATTAACTCTGGGAGGCTTGATAACTAGATATAGTTTTTCACTTTATTCACTCTAGAAGCCATATTAAATTTTTTGTGTGATCAGTCACCTCCTATCACCATTATTATTATTAGTAGCTGGAAAGTAAAAGGCTTATTTGAGGGAAATTTTAAAATATTAGGTGTAAAAGCTAAAAAAAATTAGAACGATAGAAGGTTTTAATTTGATTTAACTGGGCAATACATCCATGCTGACACCCTTTTATTTAACATTGGGCATTAGTAGACAAAATAATTAGTGAATTTGCTGAGAATGCCAAACCCTAATTTCTTTCTCCTTTTTCACTGATTAGCTTTCCATCCCACCTTTCTTGAAGAGATTACTTTTTGGAAGCAGAGGAGCTTGCTTGCACATGTTCCCTCCAGTACTTCATCCCAACTGCTATCTAAGAATTAACTTAAGCTTAATTTGTGAGACACCAAATCTATTGGAGATGAAGATGTCAGTAAGTATGAATTTCATCTGCTTGGAATGAAATTCACACCATGGTCTCACTCTGTTTGCTGTGCAACTTTCAATTCTGTGGTGGAAAGGGAATGGATAATATTCTTCAGCTATTTCATTGAGACATGTCTGGAGGAGTTTGCATGTTTTTATGAAAATACCTCCCAACTCACAAAAGGTTCAGTCATAAGATAAAAGCCCATGGTGTTTGAAGTAGTATATTGGGATGGATAGAGAACTGCCTCATGGGCAGGAAATAGTGAGTGAGGATAAGGGGTTCTTTTTCAGGTTGGCAACCTGTGACCAGTGGAATTCAACTGGGATCACTGCTGGGACAGCACTGTTTACAATACATATTGATGACTTGGAGAAAGGAAGTGAATGTATTATAGCCAAATTTGCAGACAACACAAAAATTGATGGAAGGAGATATAAACAGTTTACAGAGAGATATTTATAGGTTTAGTAAGTAAGCAAAAAGTTGGCAAATGGAATATAATGGGGAAAATGTGAGTTATTCATTTTGGAAGACAGAACAGAAGAACAGAGTATTGTTTAAATGTAGAAAAATTGCAGAGAGCTGCAATGCAAAGGGACCTGGAGGTACTCGTGCATGAAATGCAGAAAATTAGCACAGAGCAGGTACAGCTGCAGCAGGTAGTTAGCAGCAGGTACTCAGGAGGCTAATGAAATGTTGACCCTTGTTTCAAAAGGGGTTGGTGTATAACAGTAGGGAAGTCTTACTGCAACTATACAAGGTGCAGGTGAGACCATATTTAAAGTTCTGTTCTGAGGAAGGGTCACCGGACCCGAAATGTTAACTCAGTTTTCTCCTTCACAGATGCTGCCAGACCTGCTGAGCTTTTCCAGCAACTTTGTTTTTGTTTAAAGTATTGCGAACAGTTTTCTCTCCTTATACAAGAAAAGGTTTCATTTCATTGGAGGCAGTTCAGAGAACCTTCACCAGGATGAACCCTGGTATGGAGGGATTGTCATATGAGCAAAGACTAAACAGATGGGTCTCTACTCACTGGAATGTAGAGGGATTCTTAAGAGTCTTGAAAGTGTAAATGCTGAGAGGATGTTTGCCCTCATGGGAGAGTATAGGACAGAGTGTGAAGAATAAAGGGGTGCAAATTTAAGACTGAGATGAGGAGAAATTTCTTCTCTGAATGTTAAGAGTTTTTGGAATTCCTTGCCACAGAGAGCTGTGGGAGTAGAGTTGTTGTGTATATTTAAGGCTGAGGTGGATAGATTTTTGATCAGTATGAGAATCAAAGGTTACATGGAAAGGGCAGGAAAGTGGATGTGAGGAAAGTTGGATCAGCCATGACCCTATTGAATTGCAGTGCAGGCTCGCGAGGCTGAAAGGCCTACTCCCATTTCTGTTTCTATATTATGCCGTTCTGGGCCCCAGGGTACCAAGTGCAGACCTTTCATGTGGTTCTTACCTTCACTAGAGTAAGATGATTGATGCAGCCAGACCTCAACTATCATCATATGATAGAGCTAAGGATGTTTTGGAAGTTTTTTTACCAGATTTTCTTTTTAGCTAGGGGAGTCTTGAGAAATCTCAAATAGAAAGGCTGTGAGCTCCTCCACCTACTGGCTATTTTAGGGTAGATGATGCTCTGGGACTCTCAAGGCTACAATGCACCAACCTATCTATGAAAATGGTTATATTCTAGGAATTCTTTGTTCTTTGACTTGGAGTCATTGAGTCATAGAGTTATATATCATGGAAACAAACCCTTCAAGTCATCCATGCCAACCAGCCACCACAAACTGGCCGAGTCCCATTTTCCAACATTTGGCCCATATCCCTCGAAACTCTTCCTATTCATATACCTGTCCAGATGTCTTCTAAATGTTGTGATTGTACCCACCTCCACCACTTACTCTCGCAGCTCATTCCATATATGCACCACCTCTGCATGAAAAAGTTACCCTGCAGGTACTTTTTAAAATTCTCCCCTATCAACTTAAACCTATGTCCTCTAGTTTTGGACTCCCCTACCCTAGGAAGAAGACCTTGACTAGTCACTCTAGCCATGCCCTTCATGATTTTATAAACCTGTTTAAGGTCAGCCCTCAGCCTCCGATGCTCCAGGTTAAATAGCCCCAGCCTACTCAAACTTTCCCTACAACTCAAGCCCTCCAGTTCTGGTAACATTCTTGTAAACCTTTTCTTCACCGGATCAAGTTTACACCATGATCTCACTCTGTTTGCTGTGCAACTTTAAATTCTGTGGTGGAAAGGAAATGGATAATATTCTTCAGCTATTTCATTGAGACATGTCTGGAGGAGTTTGCATGTTTTTATGAAAATACCTCCCAACTCACAAAAGGTTCAGTCATAAGATAAAAGCCCATGGTGTTTGAAGTAGTATATTGGGATGGATAGAGAATTGCCTCATGGGCAGGAAATAGTGAGTGAGGATAAGGAGTTCTTTTTCAGGTTGGCTACAGTGCACCAACCTATCTATGAAAATGGTTATATTCTAGGAATTCTTTGTTCTTTGACTTGGAGTCATTGAGTCATAGAGTTATATATCATGGAAACAAACATCCTTCCTGTAGAAGGGAGACCGAAATTGTACACAGCATTCTGAAAGGAAGACTACTTTGTTTGATATTTATTACCACAAAAGCAACATATTTATATGGTATATTTGGTGTAACAAAACATCCCAAGATGCATAACAAGACTATTATAAAGTAAAATATGACTATATCTGATATGATACGAGTGTATATGAGTATGAAATTTAGAAACATACATAATACAAGGTATTTGGTTAGATGACTAAAAGCTTGATCAAGGGGGGAAACTTTAAAGCTTTACTTTACAAATTATTTTCCAATGTGACCCCATTTAACACTTGAAAATTAACATTACCCCAGATGCCAACAAAAATAACACAGCGGTACGGCAGCATAGAAACATTCAACCTATAAGTATTAAAGCTTATTTAATCTGGTGATTGTTTTAGGGTGCCCAGTATTATATTGGAGGAAATTTCTGCTTATCAAATTCTGGACATCAGAACAAGAGTCTGATAATTTAGTAAATGATAATACAGCACTTAAATATGAAAATCTGTGTTAACACATGCACAGACACATACACACAGACACACACAAACAGACACACACACACACAGACACACACAAACAGACACACACACACACAGACATGCACAAACAGATACACACACACACCTTCTCTTCATCATTGGGCAAACATCTCTTCTGCAACTCCTCATTCAATCACTCACTCATCTGTGACATCTGCAATCCCAATTTGAGACTCCTGTTTTAAGGACTGTCTTAAAGGAAGAAAGTGAGATAAAGGCAGGGTGGAGGTGGAGGAGGAGTGGCTAGGGAGCTAAAAATGTGGTCATCAGTGGTGATTAAAATCAGGAATTTTCAGGAAGCAAGAATTAGACAAGCATCGATGTCTCAGATCATTGGAGAGCTGGAGGACATTACAGAGACAGGGAGGGACATGACCTTGATGAGAAACAAGGATGGGAATTTAAAAATCAACAACTCATGGAATCCCTACAGTGTGGAAGCAGATCATTCAGCCCATCAATTCCACATCAACTATCCGAGGAATATCCCACCCATATCCACCATCCTACCCTATTCCCCCTGCATTTCCCATGGCTAATTCACCTAACCTGTACACCTTTGGACTGTGGGAGGAAACCTACACAGACACAGGGAGAATGTGCAAACTGCACACAGACAGTCACCCAAGGATGGAATCAAACCTGGATCCCTGGCACTGTGAGGCAGCAGTGCTGCTCACGTTGGGCCAATTCACTTCTGTGAACAAAGCGGTACTAGTTGAATAGGAATTGTGCAAATGGGAAATCATCCAGGAGTACATTGGAATAATGTATGAATAAAGATAAACCTCGATTCAAACTGTTACAGTATGAAGATTTCACCAGCAGATAGGTTGTAGCAGGGCAGAAGTCAAGAAATTTTAAAGAGATGGAATTGGGTGACATTAGTCTTTGTGAGAATATATGCTTAGGAGCTTATCTTGGGTTTAAATATGACACCAAGATTGTGAGCTTACTATAGCCATGGAGAGGGATGGAGTCGGTAGATGCAGAATGCAGTTTGTGTGGGGCTTAAAATGATTGTTTTAGTCTGCCCAATATTAAATTGGAGGAATTTTCTGCTTTCAAATCCTGGACATCAGAAAAACAGTTAGCAACATGGTATGAGCCTAGAGAAGTGTTGATGAGTTTAAGCTGGGTGTCCACAGTGTGTATGTGTTAAAAATAATGTTATGCTTGTCCCTCAAACAGCATGGCTAAAAAATGGTTGCCTCATTTTCTATATTACAAATATACTCCCTTAGAAGAAATCTTTAAATAGTTTTGCAGGATCTCCCAGTGGAGACAAGAAGGGACATATAGGTCCTTTTCACATCTTATTTACTGTGACCTACTTTGAGATATGTTAACACAGCTACGGATTAGTCAGTGGGTGCAATGGTAACATTGTTGAGCTGGTAATCTGTAGATGGAAGTTAGTGTACATGGACATGGAAACTGGTGGAATTTGAATTCATCTAGTAAAAAGAAAGTCTTGGTGATAGTGGCCATGAAACTATCACCATTTGTCATAAAAACCCAGAAGACTCGTGTGCTTTATCGGTTGAAATCTATTGTTATTACTGGGCTAGTCTACAATAACTCCAGATCCATTAGCAATGTGGTTTACTCTGAAATAGCCTAGCAGGCCCTCGCAGGAATGATTTCTTTTTAAATTATTCCAGGTAAGGAGAAGATAAAAATATCATTAGATCAAAGCATTATGAAAAGATGAAATGCCTTCCTGCCACATGAGGGTACAGATAACATTAGGTTTTTAAAAATTGCAATGTTTAAGGTAATTGCTGATGTTAAGTAATGTGCTCACATCAGATGTTGAATGTATATCATTCTAGTCTCACTCAGTCTTAAATTATTGAACAAAAGTTTAAAGCAAGAAACGCTATATAAAATCTACCATTTAGAGTTGAGTGTTGACTACAGTCTGCACCTATGTGATTCATCATGGTAGCCTCATCTGCTCTGTCACTGTGGTATCATTGAGAGGATATGCATAACATCCTCCATTCAAATTATCTTTCAGATCAATCACCCACAACAGGTCAGTATCTTTATGTGCTGTCTGCAGGTGGTTAACATTTGAATAGTCCTGACCATAGAGGATTCATGCCTTACTTTGACAGATTATGGTCAGAAGTTCTACTTAGTTGGTGTCCTTTTTGAAATGCGCAATGAATTGGCTGCTGTGCTGTTGAAATACAAATTGTTTTTGCTAATTGCATGCAGTTTTTTGCATCAGTCATGCAGAGACATCTTGTGATGCTTTAGTCGTGGAGTTTGATGGAAATTGTCAGATTCACTCCCATTTAAAACCCTATCATGGAGCTTTGCCTTTGAAAAGTGATTTAAAACAGAATTTGTAATGACAGAGAATTACATGAAACTGTGTGAAATTGTGCAGATAATCATTTAAATCTCGCTACATGAAAAGATAATTGCTCTAGAAATTAACTTTACCTGGGGTTCATTCATTTGGTCATGGCTAGTTTCTTATATAGTGATGATTCGATATTAAAACTAATTAAGATCAGGTCATAGTTGCTGAAGGTCAAGCGTTAACGCAAAGGATCACTGAAATGGTAATTATAAACTGATTAAGAAGTTACGGTCTTTTATAAGTGACTATTAGATAATTACTTTTGGAATGTGAACGTGTAGTCCTTGGACATAATGAGATTTAAAAAAGAAAAAAAAATACCACTTAGTTAGATACAAAAGTACATTACATGTGAGAGAGGTTATATCAGTGATATTCACCTGAGGCTGCCATTTTCTGCTTTAATCTATAGCTGATTTTAATCAGTAAATTGATCTTTCTACCAATGGCTAGATCTTCCTCTCCAATTTTGAAATACAGATAATAGGGAGGATGGATGCCTTTCTTTCCTTCGTGGGAAATTTTCTTACATTTGTTAATTTGGTACAGCACATCCTGGCAAGCCAGTTGGATTTAGTGTGCATTCTTGTAAAGTATACTGCATGAATTCTCTTCATATAAATAAATGGGAGAGAAAACAATAGGGCCATCTTTAAGCAAATGTTTGCTGTGCCTAATCTTCCGAAAGTTGCTTCATTCATTTGATGATTGGTGTAGGGAGAGGAATGCCTCCCATTTTCTTTTCTTCATCATATGATAGAGTACATTGATCTAAATCTTGGGACTCAGGGGAGCTGAAATATGCTGGGCTGGACCCTCAAATAAATGACCATAGGATAGCATCTGCAAAAATGCTGCAGACGCTAAATGACTTGCCATTGAACCCCTACAACTAGCAAAGGGATTTTAAATCAACTTATGGTGTGTGGTGGTGGACAAATAATGTAAAGGAGGCAGTGAAAAGCATCCATTATTAATAGTATACATTGCCAAGATATGATAACAACATGTCACCCTAGCAATAACTGCTAAGTAAATGCATAGATTGTCCACAGGATTTAATGTTCCTAAACATTGTGAAAGAGGGAAAGAAGTGGCATCTGTATAACACCTTTTGTTGCACTCAGGACAAATCAAAACACTTCGCAACTAATGAATTATTTTTGAAATGTAGTCACTGCTGTAATGCAAGGAAACACAGTAAGCAAAATTTAACAGACTAGTGATGACCAGACAATCTGCTTTTATTTAATAACGTCTGTTGAGTGATAAATATTGGCCAGGACACATGGGATAAATCCCCCGTTTTTATTTGAATACAGCTATCGGATCTTTTGTGATCACCTGAGAGGACAGACAAGGCCTCAATTTAATGCTTCATCTAATAAATCAGTGCCACACTGAAATGTCAGCCTAGATTACGTTCTCAAATCCTGGAGTTTTGGTTTGAATCTATAGATTCTGAACTCAGCGGTATGAGTGCTATATTTAACCAAGGCAGGTGCTACTCAGTTGCTACTAAAATGCTCAGTTTGAGTTAAGTTGCTAAAACTGGAACATTATGTATGGTGTACACAAATTGTAGCAATACCACAGACAGCAGCATGCACAGTGTGTGCAACTCTTAATAGAGGTTGCTGATGTTGTTTACTCAAAATGTCACTGATTTTCTTCAAATGGAAAAGTTAGGTCCTAAGGCTAGACTAAGCAAGATACAAAATGCCTTCTTGAAGTGCCATTTCAACAAGCACTAGATGAGAGATACAACAGCTGGAGGTCATCATTTGTGAATATTGGAAAAGACATGGGTTGAGGCACATGGGTGAGTATTGAAAGTTGCAATTTTCAACAGACTGTCAAACTATTGGTAGGCACACAGGATCAGCTTGGGATTCATTTTCCTAGATGCTGGTTGTCAAAGGTGGATGGTGCATGGATGCGAGCATCTTTATAAGTGCCTTGCTCCCTGGGAAAGCACACTATAAACTACTGTGAAGAAATCTACACCCTTATTCACACCCCAACCACCACTTCCAAATTCACACAGGCATGCTTTTCAGTCTACTGAACAACATCTTTACTCTTTTTTGATAGTTCTTGAGAACAGTTGATTCAATACATGTTTTTGCCTTGCCTGATCCCTATTAGATGAAATAATCAAGTTTCCACTCAACACTGCATCTAGTGAGCTGATTAGTCAACAAAGGGGAGAGAAAAAGAAACCTCAGGCTTTAGTTGTGATACAAATCTGTCAGGTTCAATAAATAAAATTGTATAGAATAACCACAATATTCAGTTTTGATGGTGCAGTTGCTGAGTAGCTGTCAAATATTGGTGAATGCTGATAGTGAAGAAGTAATATGGTGGTTGAAATAGATATCAAAGCTGCATAACTGTTTAATTGTTTATTCCGTGTGCTGATATTTGTTTTAAAATACACTTCACAGCATTATTTTACTCCCAAAACAATAATAAATCACACACATGAAACAACACAGAAGCAAGAGTGGTAGGACAATTAGTGCAGTGGTCAAAGGAAATCTTTACTGGTTCAGGTGGTTGGGATGTCAGAAGACCACTGTTTGACCTTTGAAAGTGGAATTCAAATTTAGTGTAGGCACTGGGGGATGAGGCACTGGTCTCTCTAAGGGATGTTAAAACTCCTAACTGAAATTAATTTTGACAGTCTGAATCAATTCCCAGTGGACTGAAGTGCATAGTAGAAAACAGCCTGGACCATGCAATTAACTGGAACATTTCCAAACAAAAATTGTAAATGCAATTTTAAAAACAGTAATTGCTTGTCAACTAAACTCAATGGAAAATATTGAATATTAAGTCTCTGATTGTAACTATCAGAATACTGGTTATTTTCTATACAACAGCTGTTCTTTTAAATACCTGACCAGACATTTCCTGGACAGACTCGTTCAAATTCTGACCTTGCTGATGTGAACCATGTGGCTTAACATTTTAAAAATATCTTTTGGAGCCTATGTTTCGTGAGTTATTCTGTTTCATGTTAATTGTTTTCAGCCAGGTAACAAGTCTATATATATTTTGATTCATGATGAAGAAACTCAGCAGACCAAAGCAATGGAGCAATTCATGGAGGTGATTCATTACCTCTTCTCAAGGGCTATTAGGGATATGCAGCAAATTTTGACCTTTATAACTGAGTCTACATCCCACGTAAGAAAAAAAGTTAGACCACTTCCATCTCCATGAAAACACTCAACCTCATGTTTGTCTTTGTAAATCTGCATTCCACCCATGATTTAATTACTTCTAAACCTGACTACTCCATTGCATTGTTGATGGTGTCTTTTCTTTAATCCACTGTAAACTTGAGATCTTGCAAAACTTTGTTGTCAATGTCCTAACATGCAGCAAGTCCCGTTCTTTTTCACTGATGTACTCATTGACATACATTGTTTCCTGGTCAAGCAAAATCTTGATTTTAGAACTTTCATCTTTATTTTTAAATGCCTTCATGACCTTGTCCCTCCTTAGCCTATTAATTGCTTCTAAGCCCTCATCTCCTCCAATTATGGAATTTTGTGTATTGTGAATTAAAATTGCTCCACCACTATGTCTTCAGTATCAAAACATAAAGCTCTGTAACTCTCCCCCAACAACCCTGTGCATCTCTAACACCCTTTCCTCCTTGAAGATACTCCTTAAAATCTCTTTGACCAAGATTTTAATCACTCGACCCCAATCTCCTCGTGTGAAGTATCTTGGGATGTCTCATGAAGTTAAGGGCATTATATAACTAAAAGTTATTGTTATTCTTGTTATTGCTCCCTGTCATTCAGTAAAGCACACCTCTTCTTCTGTGTGGAGAAAGCAGAGCTAATGTTTTGGGTATGGTGACTTTTCTTAAGAATAACAGTAATATAAGCCTGGTATCTCTGCCTGAAGGGGTGGTGAATAAAAGGACAAGGCAAGCAAATGCAATGCTGTGAGTATCCAGGTAGGGTCAGGGTGAGTCACTGTTATAACAGGAAGTGAAGATCCCAGAGATGCAGTCTAGTCCAGTTTGCGAGCAATGTGCATGTCCCTGAGGGCATAGTGTCCTTGCTGCAGCATTACAAGGATAATTACTGATGCAGTCTGAGGTACATTGTTGAGGAGCAGAAATATCCTGTAAATGGATCAAATATGTGGCATGAGTGTTCACAGAAGCTAGCACATATTAGCTGCCAGTATCCGTGGATTTGGGATCTATGAGGTCTTTAGGACCATGTAGCAAGTTGAAACTGCTAAGAATACATTCTGTTTTCTATGTTGAGTTTTCTGATGGCTAGTTTGGATGGTGAGTTCAATTAGATCTTAACCTGTTGAAAATTGAGCTATTAACAATGGTTTTTTTAATAACAATGCTGTGCATCAAATGGGAACTCACTGCTCCCTGGCAAGAATCTCACTACACCACTTGAGAAAATTGTTCAAGATGCAAAAGATGATCTGACACTGAGATCGTTCTCACTGAATGTCTTATTCACATCACTCGAAGACTGGTAAGATTCCACCCTAAGAATTTACCATACAGCCAAAGCACTGTTCTTATTAACCATCCATCTAAGCAAATTAAATGGCTTCTTAGACAGACCATGGAACAGGCCCCTTCATTGTCAATAGAATTGATAATCTTTTCATAGTTAACCACTATTCAGACTATTGGGTGTTAAATCAGCTAATGTCAATGATTACCAGTGAGCTTGTAAAATATCTGAAGGTGCAGTTTGTTTGTCGCACTGTTCTCAACATTGTTGCGCAAGAAAAAGGCCCTCAATTCATGAGTAATGTATTTAGACATTTCATGAATGATTGGGAAATTCAGCACCACACATCATCTTCACACTATCTACTGTCAAATGGAAAGGTTGAGGCAGTGATGAGTATTGTTAAAAGAGCCATAACAAAACTATTAGATTCAATAAAAGAATATTCAAGGAAATCCTTGAATGGTGAAACACCCCTATTGAGGGTATGCAAAGTCCAGTCATTAATGTTATGTAACACCCAGGTTACTTTTTGAACAAATAAACAATTACTGGAGCAAGAAATTATGTCAGGATGAGCGGCAAGATCAAAAGTAAATCACATTAAGCCAAATTTCATTTTGAAAAGCAATCAAATGATTGACGGTGGTGAGATTTGGACGGCCAGTCAGAATCCTAACATTCAACACACTGAATAAAAATCAGCCAACTTGAACTTACAGGGTGAAATTGTGATCTCACTGATTCAAGGTAACAGTGAATAACCAAATCTGTCATTGAAACCATCAACATCTATAATCATCTATAGAAACTACATTTTCACCACAAACAACCGATGAGAAATATTTGATTCTACATGCTAAACAAGGAATAAAACTGCCATTAGCAGCCACACCCACCGCAGCAGCAAAATTCACTGCAGCAGCACCATTCTCTAGAGAAGCAATACCTGCAACATCATCCAAAGAAGCAGTAGACACAAGACAGGCAATCATCAACAATTTGCATGTGTACCATAAAATGTCTGAATACTTAAATGATTATTTTTAATTAAAGATTAACTCTAATGGATGTGGACTTAACTGCAAAACAATTTTGTATACTTCTTCTGATTTAAAGGAATGTTTGGAAAAATACCCTGCATACTTAAACTTACCATACACCTGTAACCACTAATGTCCATGTATGAAAATAAAGGCTTTGGATATTTTGTGCAATGCATGGAATACTCCAAAACACAGGGTTTGATTGCATGCAGCCCCCTTTGTATATTTCCCCTTTTTGATTAGCATCTGTTTGCATATGGCATCCGCTAGTTCAATGTCTCCAACTGCATGGGCTCCCTTTCGCTCAGTACCCATGTATAAACAGCACCTTTTGCATTGCCCTACCCAAAGTCTACATATTCTCTGTATTTACAACATTTTCGGTCTTTATTTCAGATTTCCAGTAATCACAATATGCTGCTTTCATTGCATACCTAGCCCAGTTGTGTTATTGTTACATTATTACATAATAACATAACACATTAACCATAAGTACCACAGTTCACAAATTAAGTGTTAAATGAAACCATATTCTGGAGCAGATTCATCAATAATACAAACTCACCTCAATGAATGAATTTGTAACATAGAGTAAATGTTTTGGAAAAGAAGCTTTCAATATCAATTAAGTAAATATATGCTGCAATTGACTTTATGACCTTGTCCTATGGCTGACTGTCCTGATTCAACTTTTAACCCCAACCACCTTAATAAAACGTTGGACTGAAATTCCAGGAGGTTTGCTCAGCTGGTTGATATGTGAGCAGAACTCTCAGCTGCCCATGGAAGTTTCATTTGATCCTATCCTAAATTGGGGAATAGAAGATCAATAAAGCAGCTTATCACGAACCAACAGTTTCTCTAATGGTGCATCTGTACTGCAAGAGGTCCAGAACATCTGACAGGTGTTGCGCTGCTTTGAAGATCCAAGAAGGGTCAACTGAGATGCTGACCTTTCAAAATAACAATCGCTGTCATCTCTGGAAAGTAATCAATCCCTTTCAGAATTGATTACTCACTATGTATTGCATTTTCAAATCTTTGGGACTTAGAACAGAACATGAGCAAGCCCTTCAAAACCCTTAGCCACACTTCCTTGATTCTTCGGATCAACAGAACCACCAAATCTCTCACTGTCCTAGAATCTCTCTGATTTCTCTGAGCAAGTTAATATTCTATCATTATAATTACTAATCTTCCAATTCCTTTCCAGCACTTATACGAAAAATGTTTTCAAATCTGGCTTTTCAAATCAGGACTTCACCGGCTTTGTATGTGTTTCTGATGTTTCAACAAAATTACACAATTTGGCATTTATTTTGCCTGAAACAGTGACCCATTTTCTGTTCTGAAGATGAGTCACTGGACCTGAAATGTTAATTCTGCTTTGTCTCCATAGATGCTGCCAGACCTGCTGAGTTTGTCCAGCAATTTCATATTTTGACCCATTCTTTTAGTGTGCAATGTTTAATGAAAGAGTGACTTTAAAATATTCACCCGAAATTAAGAAGGTAAAATAAAATCATCTTAAGTTAGCAGAATGTGTCGGACCAAAATTAAATCAGAAGTTTTGATTTTTAAAACAGTTTCTGATAGAAAGGCTCATAATGCTGAGTAAACATTTTCTCTTAACTGTCTGGACTGCTGTTAGTCAGTCTTTCAAAGTGGATGTTTTTCTTTTGTGACCTATTTTCTAAATCATCAATGTGGACCATACAATATTTGAATGTAGCCTTTAGCTCTGATACTTACTGTAGGAAAGTCTGGATATTGTCTTTATTATTAATCATTTCACCATGCTGGGGTTACATGTTAGAGGTGAAAAATGTAATTATATTGAGTTTACTTTCAAATCAATAGCAGGAGTTCAGCTATGTATTAATTGTTTGTTAGTTTTTATGCGATCTTGTATGATTTTTTTCTTTTATTAGTATGGTTTACTGCTGACATTTATGTTGTTGAGTTTTATAGACAATGTGGCTCTTCTAACTTCACCAATGAATTAGGTCAAAGAAATTCTCAAGCTAGTTTCCTAAGAAATATCGTCAGGGCTCAGTAAGTACATTCCTCTTCCTAACAATTGCTCATGTGGACCTAGAAACTTGATGTAATAGCTTCTATTTTCCATCTGAAGAGTGAGTGTTAAAGCGTCTGCTAGGCAGATGGCCATTGACTGTCTTACCCACAGATCAGAGCTTGTTCACCAGCTGGGATCTTACTACAAATATGTAATTAGGTCTAAGTCTTGAAGATATGTTGGGAACCACATATGTATAATTCAAATGGGAATTAACCATACTATTCAATATTCCCCAACTAATGTGATCATAGCAGAAGATTAACCACTACAGTATACTTTTGCAGTAATAAAGTCAGTCATAATCTGGAAAATCTTTGCATCACTTTAACAGGACAAACTCTCATGAAATATTATTGTGTGTATCGTGATGTGTGTGATAATATGATTCAGAAAACATGTAGTTTCACAGTGCAGTCTGCTTCACACTTGCTGGAAGATTTTGCTGTTGTTTGGTTCTTTGATTGTTTTCCTTATTCTGTCTTTCTGCAGGTTTCGTTTCACTTGTCTTATTTCAAAACATGGGCTTTATTTCTTGCTCCAAGATGGTTAGTTGAAAGAAGCCACCCCATTACCAAAATTGATAAAATCAATCTCAGTGTCACTATTTGTCGAACCATGTGGCTGATTATTGAAACTTAATGCCAGTTCCTGTCATGCTGTTTGGGCTGGCTAATAGAGAAAGATGAAGAAGAAATCCCTTTGTTTAAATATCAATATCACACTGAACATATTTAGATACAGCATACATTTCCTATAAATGTCATGGTCACAACTTGCTTTAACTGTGACATCTCATACTTCAGATTTCAGATATTGCACTTTAGTTGATCCTCCAACTCACAATGAGAAAAGCAATAGAAGATGTAATTCAGAGTTAGTAGGAACTGCCGATGCTGGAGAATCTGAGATAACAAGGTGTAGAGCTGGATGAACACAGCAGGCCAAGCAGCATCAGAGGAGCAGGAAAGCTGACGTTTCGGGTCTGGACCCTTCTTCAGAAAAATTCAGAAGATGCAATTGCTGTGATGTGACACTTTCTTTACGTAAAATTTTCCTGTTCTGATTTTGTATTATGCTAGTTCTATCGTTGTCTTCTTTTATGTGGTAATTTCTCTATTTATTATAGCTGAACTGTGATTCAGTTCTATCGGCTAATTTTGCACATTGAATGCCCACTATTGCTTCAATGCATATTTAAGTGTTTAAGTTGATGATATGGAATGAAACTGCTGCAGATCTTACATCTGACACTAATGAGTTGTGAGAGTAACTTCAGTACATGAGATGAAGGGGAGGTGATATTAACTCTCCATTTAATTCCACCCACCAAGCTGCCAGTCCCCAGAATTCTTCTCCTAATGCCACCAGAAACTGGGACACATATATGAAATCCTACTAAGTGTCAAGATTTTCTACAGCACTTTTAGGACCTGGATGCTCAATAGTCAAAATAAACTGATTGCATTGCAATTTGGGTATCCTGAAAGACATTATTGAAATGCCAGTCTTTCGTCTTTACTCCATTGCTATCAGGATGCATACATCTTTCCACTGCTGAAAAACAGCTCCTTTCAACAACTACCCTGAGAATCAATAAGGCCCTGACTGACCAACCTTACTGGGAACATTAAAAATCCAGGTGAAATGGAATGTTGGACTACAGGCACCCCGCTAGCCACATCAATCTACTCCCATTACTCTCCAGGTCTGGATAAGGAATTAGAGAAGAAAATAAACCTAAGTTGATAAGTACCAGCTATAGCAGGAGAGGGGTTTGGGACGGAACTGAGGACAAGAGAGAATCTTACTCTATTTCAGATATTGGACATCCCACTTCCTTTGAACCTTCTCCACCAGGACCTCCAATTCACATCTATGAAAATGTGTGTCCTCTCACTCAGTCACTGAGTCACTGCAAAATGTTTTCTGTGTCAGCGAGCGAATTTGTCATTTGTGGAAGGGGATCTGCGGAGACTGTTCCTAATCTATGCTTGACCAAACACTTTGGCTATTTGTTTAGTGCCTCCAGGCATTTTAGAATTATGGCAATCACCATTTAGCCCCAAGATTGCAAGCTAAACCATATCATTAAACAGCCAGCCTTATCTGTACAGCCCTTGCTTAGTGCCAGTATTCACGATGACCACAATATTTTATTTTTCTATTTAGTGTAAATGGGCGGCACAGTGACTTTGAGGTTAGCATTGCCACCTTACAGCACCTCAATCCTGGGTTTGATTCCACCTTTGGGTGACTGTCTGTGTGAAGTTTCTCCCCGTGTCTGCGTGAGTTTCTGCCAAGTGCTGCATTTTCCTCCCACAATCCAAAGATGTGCAGGTTACGTGAACTGGCCATGCTAAATCATCGGTAGTGTCCAGGAATGTGTAGGTTAGGTGGGCTAGCCATTGTAAGTGTGGGGGTAGGTGAATGGCTCTGGGTAAGATGCTTTTCAGAGGGCTGGTGCAGTCTCAAATGGCCTCTTTTCACACTGAAGGGATTCTGTATATGTCCAAAACACACCACACAAATCAAATAAACATCAAATAAAAATACACTCACACATTGTAAAATAAAACTTTCAAATGCTCTGTGCTTTAGAAAATCTCAAACATCCATATGATTATGAAACTCACACCTTAAATTTTCATTAAAGTTCCATAATAACTCTTGTTGGAAATGAAATGTGACTATTTGGTTGCCTATGTTCAACAAAAAGGAGTTGGTTTGTGAAGCAGTGTGATGCCAACAGCAAGGGTTCAATTCCGATTACCAGTTGAGGTTACCATGAAGGACTTTCCTTCTCAACCTTTCCCCTTGGCTGAGGTACAGTGGCCGTCAGGTTAAACCACCAGCAGTCATCTCTCTCTAATGAGAAAGCAGCCCTATGGTTTGGTAAAACTATGGTGACTTGACTGGATTGAATGCAGCAAGTGTGGTAACGTATCATGTATTCATAGAATAATAGTGGGCACCCTCCTACTATGTTAAAAATCAATCTTGCACTTTTCATGTATTTTCCTCCGATGGTGTTTGTACAAAGAATCATTACCGCAGACATCTTTGTTGCATGAGGCTTTCTCTGCTCTGCTCATGACTGAGTTTGGTTTACTGCTACCAGTCTCATTTAGGGTAAGGATTTACGTGGCCTGCTTGGTCAGTTGTCAAATCTGTGAAACGACTTGGCAGTCTAATAAGAAGAGTGAAATAACTGCACAGAGGCTGGGATCCCATTACCAAGTCACCGTTTATTTACTTGTGCCCAGTACACTGGCTGTGGCCAGCCAGCTCGGAGTCAGTCCCCTGAACTGGACTGTGTTCTAACTTGAACACAGTGAGAATAAGGGTCTAACACTGAATTCTACTGAAAGCTATGAGTAGCATAGCCTTGTCTTCCTTCAGTAGCCATAGCAGGGGTTTGTAATCTGTTACTATGACAAATTCCCATCAGTAAAGGTACCGGTAAAACTTCATCACACCAAAGATGACCGCCAAACCTTCCTTCTCTATCTGGGCATATTTGCATTCAGCATCAACCAAAGCCCAGGAAGCATGTGCTGTCGGGCATTTATCTCTGTTGGGCCACCAGTGAGGAAACACTACCTCGATACCCTACAGGGAGGCATTGTATGTCAGCACTATGTCTTGTTTCGGATTGTAGTGGGCCAAAACCTCAGATGACAATAGCTGCATTTTCACTTCGCTAAAGGCTGTTTCTTGGCTTTGCGACCATTTTCAAGGCTGACCCTTTTTCAATAGCAGGTGTAAAGGTGCCAAGATGGAGGTCAGGTTTCGTATGAATTTTCCATAATAATTCACTAACCCAAGGAAAGTCCTAAACTCCAGTACAGATGTGGGAGCTGGGGCTCCTTTGATTGCCCTCACTTTCTCTTCCAATGGATGTAACCTGGTTTTGTCGACTCTGTAACCAAGTAGGTCACTTGGGGTCCTGGAGCACACATTTTTCCCATCTAAGGCACACATCCACCTGGGAGAAATATTTAAGCACAATGTCCAAGTTCTCCAGTGCTCTTTGTTGGTCTTCCCTGTTATTAGTACATCATCCAGACAAATGGCAACCAGGGGTAGCCCTTGTAAAATGTTTTCCATGGTCCACTGGAAAAGGCACAGGCTGATGATACCCCAAATGGCAGTCTTGTATATTGATATAAACTCTTATAGGTATTAATTGTGGTGTATCTCTAGGACTCCTCTTCTAGTCACCATTGCAGGTTGACGTGGCTCATGTCCAACTTCGTAAAGGACAGCGCTCCCATCAACTTTGTGCACAAGTCCTCTATGCAAACGATCAGGTATTTGTCCAGCAGTTTACCATTTGCTAGAAATCCCCACAAAGGCAAATTGTGCCAACAGGCTTCACAATTGATATAACCAGTCCTGCCCATTCTGCAAACTGCTCTGGTTTGATTATCCCTTCACTTTCCAGCCTCCTGATTTCCTCCTCTACTTTTGCCTGCATGGTAAATGGCACTGGGCAGGCCTTGCAAAATCTTTGAATTGCTTCTTGGTCAACATGTGAAGTGGCTTTGGCCCTTTTGATCATCCCAAAACCTTCCTGAAAAACCTCTGACCACTTCACTGGGACTTCACTGAGGCAGCCAGTTTCTAATCAAAAAATGTTGAGCTGATCTGGTTAATCTTTCTCAACCAATTCCACCCTAAATAGGCTTGGTTCCGAGCCCTTTATTGTCGTCACTGGTAACTGCACCAACTGCTTCTCTGAGGAGACCAGAACCGAAGTCATACCCTTAATCTGCAATGGTTCCAAGTGTATGTTCTCAGTCTGGCTGAGGTCTTGCGCAAAGTTAAGGACTGGAGTCCCAAGCAAGTGTTGCAACCAAAGATACAGCTGCACTGGTATCAACCTCCATGGGAACCTGGGTGACTATTTAACCAAACATTAATTTTAATTGTTTCTGATTTGGAAGTCGCTAAGCAATTTAATTGTTTCGACCCACATGTACCATGGCTTTCCAGGGTGTACACTCTCCTGCATACCAGCCTACTTGTTTTCCTACTCAAATCAGGCCTTGTAGGACTTCTTTGCTGTCTTGAGTCCATATACCAGCAGCAACTACAATGGCTTGTCAGCCCAGATCCTGAAGTACCTTTTGTTGTGGTGTTCTGCTGTGGGCTGGCCTAGGGTCCCTCTGCTCAGGATATGCCCTGAGTGAGGCTCTGCGATTGCCTAAACTCAGTGGTGCTCCCCAAGCTCCACTTCCATTGTGATGCTCTGTAGTTCCCATGCTCCACTTGCTGCATTTTCTAATGACAAAACCAGTTGAAGTCAGGTTAGGTTTCAGCTAGTAGGTACTTCTGCATGGTTGTCTTTAATCCCACATATCAAATGGTCTCTCAGCATTTCATTCAGGGTTAACCCAAACATGCCTCTGCTAGTTGTCTTAACTTTGTCAAAAATCCTGATATGGATTCCCCTGGTTTTCTAACAGCTGAATGAAATCGACAGTGGTTTGGGGTCATAATATTCCTTAACCAACTGCATCCACTCTTGGAAGGTTTTGGTGTCTGGTGCCTCTGGGAAGTTAAACTCCTCATAACTGTAAATGCTGCAGGTCCACAAGTAGTCAGAAAGATTACACTTTGCTTTTCATCTGCACCAATGTCATTTGCCTGTAAAAAGTATTGCATTCTTCCCATATACTGGGCCAGTATAGCAGGATCAAATGAGTCAAGATTCCCAAATAAAGGCATGATGCCAGAAATGCTTACCCCAATCTGATGACTGTCGAAAGCAAATGTTCTTCAGGAATGTACTATTTTCTCCCATCGCCACTGAAATAACTGCACAGAGGCCAGTATCCCATCACCAAGTCACCCTTTATTTACTTATGCCCAGTACACTTGCTGTGGCTAGCTAGCTTGGAATCAATCCCCTGAACTGAGGAGATTCTAAATCTCCTGTTTATACTTTTCTTGCATGTGTGGACAAGGTAAAAACACCCAGGTGTACAAATAACTTTATTAATGTGGCACTACCAGGAAAGACACCCATGTGACTGAGGAACAGGACCAGCAAAGCCCCTGGGGGCAATGCCTGTGTGAGCTGAAAAAAACTGAAGGGAAGAGTAGGGGGTCAAAACATAAATCTCCTGTTTATATATAATTTTTCTTTTCTGATTATATTTTTTTCTTCTTCTTTTGTGTAGGTGCGAGACACAGTAAAAACACCAAGTGTGTAAATAACTTTATTGATAGTCCACCACCAGGAAAAACACCCATGTGACCAGTGGCAAGCAGAGGCCCGCTGGGTGCAATGCCTATGTGAATGAAAAAAGTGAGGGGAAGCCAGGGATCAAATCATAATAGAGTTCAAGGGGGAAACAAAGCACTCTAAATCTCCTGTTTATATTGGTCAGCCAGGGCTTTCCTGATTGGTTAGTTGCTACTTATTGCCTGCCACTTCAACGCACCACCTGGCTCCCTGGCCAACATCTCTGTCTCCGGCTTGCTGCAGTATTCCAGTGAAGCCCAGAGCAAGCTGAAGGAAGAACACCTCATTTTCCGTTTGGGGACCCTACAGCCCTCCAGACTCAATATTGAATTCAATAATTTTAGGGCCAAAACTCTCCCATGTCGCTGCCCCCCACCCCACACACCGGACCTTGTGACCACATAGCCTGCCATTACACACCTCCTGTTGTTAGTCACTAACAGTCCTCATTAACAACTATTCACCCTCCCAACCTGATTGTTAGCAACTCCTTTGTCTGTCCAACTGTCTTTCTCTCTCTTTGGGCTCTATCCTATCGTTTACTCCCTACCCCACCCACCTCCTTATTACTTGCATATAAACTGACGTTTTCCTAGCCACCATCAGGAAGGGTCACCGGCCCCGAAACGTTAACTCTGTTTTCTCCCTCACAGATGCTGCCAGACCTGCTGAGCTTTTCCAGCAACTTTGTTTTTGTTCCTGATTTACAGCATCAGCAGTTCTTTTGGTTCTCATTGAATGTGAATTCCCTGATTGGGATTGTTCATCTGTCTAATCAGGGACCCCCAGCTGGCAGATAAAAAAAGAAGTATCAAAGATTCTGACACTTTGGTGCTGGTTCTGGCAAGGCTGTGCCAGAGTCAAGGATTTTCCATATGTAAATAAAGGTTACTTGATAATGGGATACTAGCCTCTGTGGAGTAATTTCAAAGACCCGAACAATATGCAGTTTTGGGCTGACAGGTGGCAAATAGTATTCATGCTGCACAAGTGCCAGACAGACAAAGGCCATTTCCAACAAGATACAATCTAAATTTATTTGTTTATTGATTTGCCACATATACTAAGTAAAAGAATACATAAGTACAACGAAAAGTGCACAAAATCGCCATTCACTGGCGCCCACTTAGTTACAAAAACCAGAATTAAAAGATTTTTACAGAGCAAAAAGGTAAGAAAGAAAAAAGGGTAGGTCCAGATCTCAGAGCCCCAAGTCCCATCTCCACAATGGTGCAGGCGCCACTTCGATCGCCATGACGCCCAGGAGGTCGCCGCCACCACTGCCATACAAAAAGCCCATTCTCGCCGCTGTCACCGCATTACCGGCCCACTCTTGCCAGTGACTGCTGCCTCACTGGCCTGCTCTCACTGCCGAACCGGCCCACTCTTGATCCGCCGCTGTCATTCTGGCCCATGCTCGATCCGCTATTGCTGCAGGACACAGATATGTGGCTCCCACTTGCAACCTGACTCCTTAGGGTGGTAGTTAAAAGGGTGGGGGATGGGGGCAGTAGAATTACTGTGAAGAGGAGAAAAAAGAAGAGAAATAGAAAGGAGAAGGAAAGGGAACTGGTGAGCAGAGTGGAGTTCCAAATGAAGCAACATGCCCTGCCACCATCTTGCCAGTCTCCTAACCATTATCCCTTGGCATTCAATGGCATCACTACCACTGAATCCCACACTTATCAATTTTCTGGGGTTAACATTGGCCAGAAACTGAACTGGACTCATGATATAAATATATAAGAACAGGTCAGAGGCTAGGAATCCTGCAATAAGTAACTGACCTCCTGACTTTCCAAAGTCTGTCCTCAATGCACGACATGCTTGGTTGAGTACAGCTTCAACGACACTGAGGAAGCTTAACACTATCCAGAACAAAGCAACATTTTTGATTGGCACGGCATTCACAAATGCCCACTCCCTCCAACACCGACGATCAGTAGTAGCAGTGTGTATTATCCACAAGTTACACTGCAGAAATTTACCGAGTCTTCTTGGACAGTATGTTCAAAACCTTATCTTAAGGACAAAGGCAACAGATACATGAGGATACCACCATCTGCAAGTTCCCCTTCAAGCCACTCATTCCTGACTTAGAAATATATCACTGTTTGTCAGTATTGCCGGGTTTCTGGCACACTTGAATCTCCTAACCTATTAGCATTTTGGGTGTACTTACTCTAAATGAACTACAGAGATTCAAGAAGGCAGCTCATCAGTAGTCTTTGAAGGGCAGTTAGGGATGGGCACATGTGATGCTTACATCCCATGAATGAACGAATGGTGCTTAAGGCATTCTTCAATATTAATGTTTTCAGACCCTTACACACTTCTACAACATACTCGTGCTGGAATTTCAATTTCTCAGCCCTGTGGGCAATGAGCTGGGGACTTCCCCAATTTGGATGTCTCCTTTACTGATTCCATCCTCTGGGGGGCTTTTCCAGGGCAGACTGGACACTTCCTATTCCAAGGAGTTGGATAGCAAATTGGTGCAATTAAAACCCCCACTCAAGGTACATTTTGTGCCAATATTTGTCAGGTATAAGAATATCACAATTCAGCCATGTTTGGAGACTTCTACCTCCAACAAGACAGGTACTAGATAGTAAAATCAAAGGTTTAATGTCCCACTGCCCCTCTGTGAGCAGTCCTGAAGCTTTGGGCCCCCGTCAGTTTATAACTTCTGTGCAGACGTAACACCTTTCTACAGAAAAAATGTTATTAGATGAGAGAGGGGGCAGAAAAGATTTACAAGGATGTTACTGAGACTGGAGCATTTGAGTTATAAGGAGAGGCTGGACAGCCTGTGACTTTTGTCCCTGGTGAGCAGGAGGTTGAGGGGTGACCTCATAGTGTTTGTAAAATCTTAAGAAGTACAGATAAGGTGAATAGCAAAGATGTTTTCCCTAGGGTAGGGGATTTCAGAACTAGAGGGCATATTTTTAGGGTGAGAGGGGAAATAATTAAAAGGGACTTGAGAGACAACATTTTCACACAAAGGGTGATGCATATATGGAATGAACTGCCACTGGTGGTGGTAGATGCAGGTACAGTTACAACATTTAAAAGATGTTTGGACAGGTACCTGAATAGGAAAGGTTCAGAGGGATATTGGCAAAATGCAGGCAAATGCTCCTGGATTAGTTGCTGTATGACTCTATGGCTCAAATGTTCATCCACTCCCATTATCTCCTAAATCTCTGCATGGTACCCATCTTTCTAGGTGGGACTGGCAGCCTGACACCACTGCATACCCTCTGATTGGACCTACAACACTAGGAACCTATCCAGCATCATTTAAAGAACAGTGAGTGTGAAGGAGTTAGATAAGTAGAAACCTCCAGTAAGGTTATGTCATCTGGCACACTGATGACATGGGCAAGGCTTGGGCACCTACTGGGCAACCGTGATGATGGCATCCTGACATTCTTGGGCAAATCCAGTGCACTCTTTATGTTAGATGCCTGACATTAATTCCTTATGCATGTCTGATATTTACATCTCAATTGGGATACATGTTTGTCTGGGCCCATTTACAGTTCCAGGTTGAGCACAGTGTAAGTAAAGAGAACAGAAACAAAAAATGCTGAGACTATCCTGAGACTGGGCCTCAGAACTTGTTTACACATTGGGGAGAAGCTAACATTAACAGTCAACCTTTCCCAGGCAGGTTAGATCATAAAAAGAAACATGAATTTATTCTGTTCTGAGGAAGGGTCACTGGACCCGAAACATTAACTCTGATTTCTCTCCACAGATGCTGCCAGACCGGCTGAGCATTTCCAGCAATTCAGTTTTTATTTTTGATTTCCAGCATTTGCAGTTTTTCAGTTTTTGTGAAATTATTCTCTTCTGCAGAAGAGAATGCATCACGCCAGACAGGAAGCAACCATAAGAGCTGTGAATTTAGAGTGAGCATTCCACCCTTATTATGATCCACAGAAGGCTTAACATAAAAAATACTTTTATTTTGCAGCTGTGAGACTGCTCAGCAGAAAACCATACGAATGTACAAATTGAAAAAAAAAATCAGGCCATTGTGTCCCTTGAGCCTGCTCTGCCTGCCAATAAGATCATGGCTGTACTGAGTACTTCACAGTCCTATGTATCCCAATAACCTTTCACCTATAACTTATCAAAAATTTATCTACTTTTAGGTGAACAATATTCAAAGGCTCTGCTTCTACTGCTTTTTGAGGAAAAGTGTTCCAACAACTCATGACCCTCTGTTAGAAAAGCTTCTTCTCATCTCTGCCTTAAATGGGTGACCCCTTCTACTTGAACAGTGACCCATACTTCTAGATTCTCTCACAAGACGAAACAACATTTTCACATCCGCCCTGTCAGGACCCCTCAAGATCTTTTATGTTTCAATCAAGTTGTCTCTAATTCTTCTAAAATCCAGCAGATATAAGCCTAGCCCATTTAACCTTACCTCATAAGACACTCCACCCATTCCAGATATTAATTTAGTAAATGTTCTCTGAATTGCTTCCAGCATATTTACTTCCAGTCTTAAGTAACCTGCACTGTACACAGTACTCCAGATGCAGTGTCACCAATGCCTATATAACTGAAGTACATCTCCCTTATTCTTTATTCAGTCCCCCTTACAATAAATTATAACATTCTAACAGCTTTGTTAATTAATTGCTGTGCCTGCATATGAACCATTTGTGATTCTTGCACATGAAGATACGAGGATATACAGGTTTCTCTGCAAGTTTAGAGCTCTGCAATATTTAGTATATTTTATTTTTCCTGCAAGAATGTAGAATGTCACATTTTCCCACATTATATTGCATTTTCCTTTGCCCACTTATTAAACCAATCTGTATCCCTTTGAAGGATTTTTTTCTCTCAGAGGGTTGTGAGGCTTTGGCACTCCTCACCACAGAGAGCTATCGGGCAGATTCCTTCTAAATATTTACAGCTGAGATAGATAGATTCTTAATCAGTTGAGAGATCAAGGATTAGGGTGAAAGAATAGGACAATGGACATGAGGAGTGTTGGATCATCCATGATCCTATCAAATGGCAGAGCAGATTTGAGGAACCAAATGGCTTACTCCTGTTCCTATTTCTTATAGTCTTATAGTCTTTGCATACTTCTTATGTCCTTTCCACAACCTACTTCCCTAACTAACTTTGTATCATCAGCAAATTTAGCAATCATTTCTTCAGTCCCTTCATTTAAATCATTCATCTAAAATGTACAAAGTTGAGGACTCAGCACTGATGCCTGTGTCTGACCAATTGTGGCATCGTGCCAAGAAGAGAGATGCCTATTTATGCCTACTTTCATTTCCTGTTAGTCAGCCTATCTTCCCAGCATATTCCCTTCTGGAAATGTGAGTGCATCCAACAGTTCCCCTTTAACCAGCTGAATGTTAATTTCTGAAAAAGTGCCAATAAACTGGTTCAACATTTATAGTCCTTTCACAAAATCATGCTGACCCTACTAGATTACCTTAAATTTTTCCAAGTATCTTGCTGTAATAATAGCTTCTACCATCCCTGTGGCAGGCTTCAAACTGCCTAGCCTGTAGTTTCCTGCATTCTGAATCCCTCCCTTTTTGAATAAATGAGTTAAATTTGCAATTTTCCAATCTAACGGAACTTTCCCCAAATCTAGGGAGCTTTGGAAAATTAAAACAGTTATATCAATTATCTTGTCATGTCACAACTAATAGTGGGGATAAGCAATCACTGGACTTTTTGAAGTAGGAGATGTTAGCAGGGGGACCCTCTAGACAACAGGTCTGATCTTAGTTGCCTTAAAGCACTTGGTCAGTCCCATTTCCCTGGTGACTACAATTGAGTTTCTCTCTCCCTTCTATTTATTGATCTATTTCTGGGATGTTACTTGTAACATCTATAGTAAAATAACTATTCCATCCATATACGATTTCCTTATTTTCTTCTCCACCCCCCAACTTGCTTTTTAATTGATCAATGCTCACTTTGTTAGTTACTTTCATTTTAAAATATTTATAGAAACTCTTACCATCTCTTTTTACATTTCTATCTAGCTTTTTCTTGTATCCTAATCTTTCTATCCTTGTTAATCTTTTATTCATCTTTGCCTTTTAACAGTCTGTCCAATCTTCATACCTGCCGTCCGTGCCTGCATAATTACACAGCTTTTCTTTAAATTTGATATTATCTGTAACAGTTCTGTTTAACCGCAGATTACATATCTTCCCTTTGGAATTTTGCTTTATCATTGGAATGTATCTGTCCCATGTACTCTGAAGTCTCCTCTTAAATGCTTGTCACACAATTTGTATTGACCTGTCACTTAGCCTAACATGCCAGCTGTTGGATCCACTCTGAAACTGAATGCAAAATTCAATCATGTTAGATTATTATGAAGAACCTTGAATTAGTTTTGTTATCAACAGAAGAAACTGATGTTTTTGAGGAGACCTACACTGATATAGGATGGAATATCTTTTATGGAGATCCACCAAGGTATCTTAAAAATCATCTCTAGTAACTTAGCAGAATGAGAAAAGCCCATCCCACTTTAAAATTGATATGCTAACATTTGTTTTACATTGAAAAAGTGGTTTCAAGGCATCTCAATGTCTCCCAGATTGAGTATCCCCATCTCAGTCTCTAAGTCAGATGTTATTGTTTTCTCAATGCCAAATGCTTTAAGGCAACTAAGATCAGACCAGTTGGCCAGAGGCTCCCTCTGCTAACGTCTCCTACTTCAAAAAGTCCAGTGATTGCTTATCCCTACTATTAATTCATATGCTTTGTGTTTGTGATTTACCTGGTTATACTCCTGAATTATCCTGTTTCTTGCTTGGACCTATAAACTGGGAGTTTTAAATCGATTCAACAGGGTGCATGACAATATTGTATTTCCACTCAGCAACAAAGCCATAGATTTTGTCTTCCATACAAACAGGAGAAATGTGCTTCCTTTTTGAACGCACTTAATCCTTCCAGAACAGACCCTGTGCCTGTTTAAGCTAATAGTAAAGGTAAGTATTGTGACAAAGTTTCTTACTGATTAAGTTGAACTGCTTCACAAGCTTCAAAATCTCCCCTCCCTCTACCGCATCCCAAAACCAGCCCAGCTCGTCCCCACCTCCCTAACCTGTCCTTCCTCTCACCTATCCCCTCTTCCCACCTCAAGCCCCACCCCCATCTCCTTCCTACTCACCCCCTCCCGCCCCCCTGGCCCTTTCGACCCACCACGCCTAAACCTTCTCCCCCCCACCCCCCCCCCTACACTCACCTTTACTGGCTCCATCCCCACCTCTTTGACCTGTCTGTCTCCTCTCCACCTATCTTCTCCTCTATCCATCTTCTATCCACCTCCCCCTCTCTCCCTATTTATTTCAGAACCCCCTTCCCCTCCCCCATTTCTGAAGAAGGGTCTAGGCCTGAAACGTCAGCCTTCCTGCTCCTCTGATGCTGCTTGGTCTGTTGTGATCACCCAGCTCTACACCTTGTTATCTCAGATTCTCCAGCATCTGCAGTTCCTACTATCTCTTGAACTGCTACTCCTGGATTGGGTATATCTGTTACTAAAAAGCTTCAAACTATCTTCTATCTATCCTTAAGTGTTTCCCTTCTGGAAATCTAAGTGCCTCCAACAGTTCCCCTTTAACCAGCTGAATGTTAATTTCTGAAAAAGTGACAATAAATTGTGTGCTGAGTCCTCAACCTTGTACATTTTAGATGAATGATTTAGATGAAGGGACTGAAGAAATGGTTGCTAAATTTGCTGATGATACAAAGCTTCAGTTTGTGTGTGTGCACCAACAGAACATTACATAAAATTCTGATGCAACAATTATTGTTTTACAGTTTCTGAAATATTTTTGTCTGTATAAGATCTTTGTATTAGAGTGCTGGCAACTGCTGGGACTACAGGCAAGTCCCACCATATTAATGAGTCAAGGTTAATCCAGGGCAGGAGACCTTCATGAGGTGGGGAGGGGATTGAAAAGGGAGGAATGTGAGGGAGTAAGTTCAAGAAGCCAGGAGGAATGACCATTGTGGTGTCAGTCTGTCATCTGCCCGTGTAGTCGGCAAAGAAAATTCTCCTCATGCCACACATCAGCCCACCCTTCTAGACGATTCTGGTTTTCCTAAAGGAAGGCAACAGGAAAATCACTTGCTGGATTTTGTGTGCCCCCAGCTTCAGACCTGTCAGTAAAGTGATGGTGATGGGTGTTTGAAAAATCCAGTCTGTTTTAACTTTATACAACATTCCTACGTCTTTACAGCTTATACCACAATAATCTGAATAAGTACATATTAATAATTAAAATGAGCATAAACTTGAGACTGCCAATGTCACAAAGTACAGATTATGATGTTTAAAAGTTCACCCCAACAGAATTTATTTTATTGCTTATAGCTGAGCTCATAAATTTATTAAGGTATTGACGAGGTATCTTCAAACTTCGGCAGTATATGTACTTCATGTGCTGTTTATCTCTTCTTTTGAATCCTAGTATATATCCATATTCTGAGGTTTCCAAATATGACCTTGTATTTATGTCCACATCCTTTTTGAACCTGAATTTTAATACAGATGGGTTACATTTCAAGAAAGACAAGGGGCTGCAGCATTTAAAATGAGAGCTTTTATTAGGAGGTTTACTTGATGAAGCAGGAAGCTAAACTGCGTGGTCTCTCTCTAAAATGGCAGATGATGTTATCATGATGTCTCATGATTGGGCTCTTTTAAAGTGACCATCTAACATGAATATAAAAGATGTAACCCATAAGACAAGTTATTGCAATCAATTGTAATCTATATTTATGTCATAATAATTGAACCTTTTAAAGATTACTTGCTCTGGTAATTTTAAAACAAGGCTGGAAGTTGCTTTTGGCATTTACTGTATATTCCTGACAATGTTGAAATAGAAGTACATTGCTCAAACTGTATAACTTGCTCTCATTCTTATTTAATAGTCATCCCTACATTGTTTTCAAAGTGCATCAAATGAAACCTCCTTGGCTACCTGATCTTTAAATATGTGGACAAAGAATTGTATGATTGACTGTGTTTGAGGTTAATTGTCACACTCTGAACTGCTCAAGTGAAATCCACTTTGTCCCAGTGTCATCAGATTTCTCACTTTATGCTTTTAAAACAGAAACTTGTCCCATGGATGGAACTGTCAGAATAAACTTGACTTTTGAAAGTCGCTGTTTAAAATGTTGTGAAAACATTCACTTCATCTGCCGCACCATAGTGTGTGGTCTGACATCTGCAAAAGTCACAGTGGTAACTAATGCCAAGGATCTACAACAGCCACAGTTTGCATAATATTTATTGGAACAGGATGAAATAGCATCATTGCTTTAATATTGCGTGGAGCTTGCCTGAAAGAAACTGCTTTCAGTTGTCATGCACATCAGAAGAAAAATTCTACCTGACTGATTGGTAGCGGCACTTAGATACTGCATTTCTGTCTGTCAAAGAGAGGACTAGACACCCTAGGTTACTGAGGCCGGTGCTGTCTTTATTCTTATTGTGCTTCAGTGTTGTTAAGAGCATGAAAGAATTTGTAAACCAAACTTTTTGAAGTGAAGGAAAAACAAAAGTTCTGAACATGTAATCTAAGTCAGCCATCGCACATTTAATGGACTGCAAAACAGTAACTGGAAGAAGGTGGATAGATCTACTCAGTAGCATCAACAATCAGGCATTTGATACCAAAACAGGAAATTGGAATTTTGTGTCCCAGCACTCAACCCACTTGACTGCCCTCAATTGGCTATTTTTTTCAGTTCTTGGTACAATTGTTTCCAAGCTAACAGAGTAAATACTTCACAGTCTTGAGAGAAAATTCAGTCTCTTTAAAAACAATCAGAAAAATACTTGCACTTTATAATTTTAATACTTAGTATATGGTAATAACATTTTTCTTGTTCATTGTTAGTTTCAAACTGATAATCCTATCTCATAGTTACAAACTACTATTCTAATGTTGATCATTCTTAATAATCACCTATTGTTGACCCTAATCACATGTATATTCACCATCACTCTCATACATGTCCTTCTTGTTACTATAATTTAGTATCAATTTTAAACACATCTTCCCTGTCACATGGTTATTCACTACTACTCTCACACACTCTCATCCTTCCAGTAACATCATTTTTCACCATCACTCTGTCACATCCTTCCTGACATATGGTAATTCTGCATCAATTTGTATTGATTTGCAATAGCAATTTCTCCAAATATATTTAAAAATCTGCATCGGGCTTAAGTATAAACATAAATAACTGGTGATGCTATTGTGAAATTCATTATAGTCAGACATGAATGGCATTTTGGTTTTGACAGAAATAAAATGGAATATTTTTTATGGATGATTTTTAGATTAATATAATTAGTTTTGTTCTCTTTTTTCTATGAATGCAATCAAGGAGATATCCACTTGCATCTATTTTAGTTTTGTAAATTTGTAAGTTCAAACAAGTTATCTAAACATCACATAGTTCCTTATTACCCTGTCTTTTCACTTTGATTTGTATCATAGCAAAAAGTAAGTTGTTTGTTTTAAAGCTAATAATCAGATTTTTTGTCATATTAGATTATCTACAATAAAAATTTAAACATCTAAGTGTAACTCTCAAAATATTTCTGAATTAGGTGAGCATTGTCAGGAAGGTATGGTTGTACAAACCTCAGAAAATAAGGTACTAAGAGTATGGACACAAGTCTGCCTATGCTAATTTCTCTGATAAATTTACTTTTATGCTATAACTCTCATAATTAGTGTTGTTAAGATACTAAACAGATTTTAAAAATGATGTGGAGCATTGAACATTGAGTTGGCTTTTTCTGAAAAATGGAGTAGTGCAGAGTGATGGTGGGTTTAGATAATTTTGCATATTGACATGTCTGATAATTCTGCAGTACAAAGCCAGAACGCATTCAGTCCTGTTTCCTCGAATTTTTGACAAAAAACACAATCCCCTTTGAAGTGTACAAGTTTTACCAGTTTTTGTTCAATACTTGCTTCTTCATTTCCTGAAAGCAGTGACTCATGATGAGATACAAGTTCCAGCAACTGTTTGGTATTTTTCTCAAATGGATATTTTCTATGTGTGAACACAGTTATTCTGAAACCTGTAGCTAAGCTGAAATCTTGACTAACAAACTGCAATCAAACATTGTCATGACAGGAAAATAAGAATCAGAAAAGTTCTCCTTCTGAAGTGTGCATTTTTTAAGGAACTATCTTTTGGGAAAGCTTTTCAGTGTTTTTCGCCTACTCAGGTAGGTTTCAAGGATCACATGTCACTTTTGGAAGAAAACTAGGGGTGTGCTAGTCACGAAAGTGTGTGAGAGTGGTGGTGAATAACCATGTGACAGGGAGGATGTGTTTGAGATTGTTATAAATTATAGTGACAGGAGCACAACTAAAAATCAAATAACTGGTCTTTCCAAAAATTGCTGATGTGGGACTTTGCTATGTGCAAATTGTTTGCCAGATTTCCCTACAAATTAGCAGACACTATATTCCAAAAATAATTAATTAGCTGTAAAGTAATTGGGTACTTCTTGAGAATGTGGAAAGTGCTATACAGATGTTAAGCTTTTGCATTCTTTTAATAAGAAATTGAGTTTTAGCTCTGATAGTAAATTAAAGCAAATTGGATCAACATTTCTGATAAGAATAGAAATTATAGGTGGCAATGTCGTTGTTCATTATTTTTAGCAGAAGTATTAACATATTTAAACATATTACTTAATATGAATCTTAAAACACGGACCAAGTTCATGATGAGGTTAGCTAATAATCAGAGTATATTCACTTTGCTGGGATCAAAAGGACTAAAAGTCTTTGATGATACGAAGTTTGAAATAAATTTGAAGCAGGGTTCTGCAGTTGAAGGTTTAGAGTGTACAGATCTTCCAACCCATTACATTCTGTCCACTTGTTTAATTAAATTGTCTCATAGCCAATCATGTGTGTACACACAATTGTGTCTGTTCTTCACAAACCACATTAAATCTCCTCTATATTATTCTTGTAAATAATTAAAGAGTAGAGTTATAAATTTATGCTTTGCCTAACACAAAAACATCTTTAAAAATCTCAGAAGAACCCATTAATAACATTAGCAATACAAAAGCCTTCCCAACTGTAAAAAACATATTTACATTATTGTTACTTGTCAGTCTGCTATTAAAAATTTAACATGTAACCTCTTGTGTTGTAAATGGCTCAATATTTTAAAATTTATGCAAATGTGATTAAGAATATGCTTATATTTGTGACATTTACATTGTCCCATTATTAACTTACTTGAATGATGATTTTGTCCTTCCAGATTGGAGGATGTGCTTACACTTAAATGGTTGTTACATCTATGCCATGGTGAATTACAAAGCTAGAGAATTTTTGCAAATAGGTTTTGTGAAGTCAGGACTACTAAAGTTTATCCAGCACTAAATTTACTGCATATTGAAGAAAGGTGGACAATATTTGTTCTGTGTATATGCAGGTATAATGAAGCAAAACTCTTAAAATATTTGCACAGCTTCTTGAAAATCCATTTCCTGTGTGCCATGTTTGTGCGTCTGCTACGATATTGCCGGTTTGGATTCAAATGCACTAATGCGTTTGTTTTAAACTGCAAACATGCACTTTGAATTTAAGAGAACTCACATGAATATCCTAACTTTTATTTCTGTTCCTGGTCCAAAATTATTGTGATTTTAGCTAATTGGCACTGATCTTGGACATTGACAGTGGCACAAAACAGATCTTGCACTTTTTGCTGCCTATTATACCATACGCCTGATGTTTAGCCGTAAGATTGTGACAATTGAGAAATGTAACTTTCTGGACAATGTGAATAGTATTTGTATTACGACAAGTATGCACACTGGTGTATTACACTTTTCTTACCTTTTCAAGATACAGGGAGGATAATGAAATAGTTCCCATACACGACATACAATTCGGTCAGCAATGCTGTCCAGGTAAAGAATGGAGAATGCCACCTAATGGAAAATCATTTTTGAATGAGAACACTGGGCTGTGTTTTCATTCCAGTGTTGAGAATATGACTTCAGGATCATTTGTGTTTTTTTTTGCTTGATTTCACTGTCAAACATCAGAAGGCATTTTGAAGGATGCAGGCAAGCAATGACCCATTGTCAAATTATGAATATATTGATGAAGCAGAATGTTGGTGTGGCAGTGTTGATTGAAAGGGAACCTGACCTTTGTAAAGTGTTGACATCCTTGGTGATAGCACAGACTGGCACACAGTGGAGTAGCAGCATGATGTGCACCCATAGAAGAATTACCCTTTGATATGCTGATGTCTGCCTGCATACACCGTTAGAGAAGGTAACAGCTTGGAGGCAGGAACAACAACTGTTCATGTCCCATATCAACACATCATGGGTGCAGAGCAGAAAGCACTTAAACAAACTTCTGAGGTGTGAAAAGGTTAGTCGGATGTGACACTCAGATGACAAATCTCCAATTTTGGGGTAATCAACACACCTATGAATGGAGATATGTTGAGGGTACATGATGCTATGGGACAATCAGGATACCTGTGTTAATGAGATAACAAAGTGCAGAGCTGGATGAACACAGCAGGCCAAGCAGCATCAGAGGAGCAGGAAAGCTGACGTTTCGGGCCTAGACCCTTCTTCTAGGCCCGAAACATCAGCTTTCCTGCTCTTCTGATGCTGCTTGGCCTGCTGTGTTCATCTAGCTCTACACCTTGTT
>NC_063333.1:104469430-104515591 GCF_021869965.1 Rhincodon typus | reverse complement strand
TCTGATGCTGCTTGGCCTGCTGTGTTCATCTAGCTCTACACCTTGTTATCTCAGATTCTCCAGCATCTGCAGTTCCTACTATACCTGTGTTAATGTGCAGTTTTGAGCTATGAGCAATATTCTCACTTAGGATAACGGTGGCACTGTCGAACTGGACATTGTCTGTGAATTAGCCATGGAATATGTTGAAGAAGAACACCGTAGCTATAATTGTCTCACTCTTGGTTTTTCTGAGCAATCAAACATGCAAAGTTTCAGAAAAGTGTGGTGTAGTAGCATGGAGTGGCAGAGGAGGAGGTCTTTGAAGTCCTTGTTTATGTAATTCATGCCATTACAGGCTTATTATAAGCTGCTGCAGCTCTAAACCAGCAGCCACTGAGCGGGGAGAGCTTTCCAACCAGTGTCCTCTGTCATCCACAAAGGCAGCCTTACTACACCACCACCATCATGATCAGAAAATGAAGGCATACCCAAAATGCTATCATTACAATAGTCAAGCATACTCACCTCAAAGAGACCTTACTCAAATCAAAGTGGGTGACATCAGCTTAACCACAGTTCACTTTGGTGAATGCAGAAGGTGCCATCTTCTGGGGATGGGTGACTGAGCTTGCCTGATATCCTGGTCAATGGGTTGATACCTCAGCTTTCAATGTAGAATCTCCATGCCACACATTTCTTACACATTCTCCAGCTTGAAGATATGGGTCGCTCTTCAGCATTTTACTCTCAAGTTCCACACCTCTCTGGAGATCCAGGAAGTACAGAGTTCAGTGTACTAACACCATGTGAGAAAATGTACCAGAGGACATCTTCCAAGTGATTAAGGGATTGGAACTGCAAATTTATTTTTTTAAACTAAGTTCACCAGCATCCATGGTGGGATTTGAACCCTACCACTAATGAATTACTCTTCTATCTATTTTACCATTACACCACAATCTTCTCTATTAGAAATCAACCTTGAGATTTAAAGAGTAGCATTTTTCACTTCTGCACAATCACTTTTCAGGTATAAATTGCACTGACTATCAGAAGTCTAGGATCAGAAGGCATAATCTCAGAAAAAAGGTTGCTCATTTAAGGGAGAGATGAGGAAGAATTTCTTCTCTCAGAGGGTTGTGAATCTGTGGAATTCTTGTTTGCTGAGGGCTGTTGAGATGGGGTCTCTATATACTTTCAAGCCTGAGATGAACACATTTTAATCAATAATGGAAACAGGGGTTTGGGGGAAAAGATGGCAAAGTAGAATTGAAGATTATCAGACCAGTATCTAATCTGAATGACAGAGCAGTCTTGATTGTTTTCTTTGTCATATTGTCTTAATTGGTTGTTCTCTAAGGCCCCACACAAATTGTTTGCATATCATTGATATTCTCAGACCCAGATATTCTCATTGCCACCAGAACAGATCCAGCAGTCCTGCTAAACTCTTTGTGATCTTTTCCTGAATGCTACACCATAGGAAACCAGCTAGGAATCTACTCAGCACAGGATCAGAATTAAAAGCTAAGACATTGCCCCTTTTTACAGAAATGGTATTCCAGTCAGTTAAAATTTTTAAAGCTCCCAAAGCCACTTTGACAATTGGTGAGACAATGTTGCTGTATGACATAAGTGGGAGATAGAATAGGGTGTCAGGACAGTGGGTGCAGGGAAATTGGCCAGGTAAATGATAGATAGGGTAGGAGGGTAATGTGGTACATTGAAAGGCTGCAGAGTGCCATGTTAGTGTGGCTCTAAGCCCAGTGTAGGTATTGGGATAGCGTGCCCAGTGGTTGAGGACACAAGTTGCCAAGTGAATGACTGGGTAGGGTCGAATGTGAGTGAATGAGGATTAGGATGGTAGGTGGGTGAGGGGTTGAAGTGTCAGCTGGGAGTAGGGTGGTGTGGCAGATAGGTAAGAAAAGAGGTATGTTGGCAGATAGATAAGAGGGTAAAGTGCCATGTGGGTAGGAAGGTAATTGTTGCAAATGGATGAGTAAGAAAATAAGCACATGGATAAAGTGGCAAACTGGCAAGGCATCAGGTGTCAGGTAGATGAGGGTAGGGATGACAGGAGAGTGAAACAGTAAATTGGCAGGTGAGTATGGGAGTACAAGAGCTAGGTAAATGAGTGAGAGGTTGGGTGGGTGAGGTGCTGAGGGGACTTGTGTTCAGGTGTCTGTTTGACACAACACCTGGGAGTCTATGGAGGGCTGTCAATCAGATGCCCATCGAGAGGCAGCTTTCAGGGATGGGGTGGGGGCCCTGTGATTCCAGATGCGTGAGACTGTGATATGTGAGTTAGGGTGTCAGGTAGTGGCATGGGTATCTGTGGAGGTTAGTGCACATGATTAGGTGTCAGTTCTACAGTTAGAGCAGGCTTCAATTCCTCTGAGATCGTAAGAACTGCTGATGCTCGATTTTGAAGAGTTTCAGGGCCGAAGACATTACCTGAGGGTTGCAGTGGGAGAGAGATCCACTGAGGTCTTTCTGGAGGGAGGAGGACAACTTCTTCAAGGTGGACATCCCTAGAAAAGGCTTTGCAGTGGGGTTATAGCTCACTCAGAGATAGTAAGAACTGCTGATGCTGGATTTTCGAAGAGTTTCAGGGCCTTTAACTTTGTTTGACGAAATATTAAGGTGAAGCAAAACTGCCAGACTCTAACTCAGAGTTGGGAATTTCTTTGGATGGTTACAGGTGCCGAGTAATTGCCCATCAGAAGTTTCAACATCCCAAGCAATTCGTATGGAGTCAGGGTGCGGAAATTCCCAACTCTCTAGATATAAGTATAATACATAATGTTGGCCATGAACCAACACAGCATTTTAAAATGTAATCTTTACTTTAAAAAGAAAAGGCTTTTAAAAATATTTCTCAATGTATTTTGCGATGGTAAGTCAATGCTGATGATTAATACAAATAAATATGGGCTTAACCCCCAGCCCCTAAAAATAAGCAGCATAATTAATGTAGGCACACAACTCCGGTGTAACCTGATTTTAAATTTCTCAAGACAATTTTAAAAAGTATTATTTTCCAGTCACGATGGTATTCAGTAGTTAATTCCTTACTAAATCAAAAGAAACTAAAGCTTTCTTAAGTTGCCTGATCACATATTTGAATCTAAGATAAAAGGGTAAATTTAGGAGACTCTCCAAAGGAAAAGAACAATAATCAGAAGCTTGCATTGGTGAATAATTTGATTTGAGGGCCTGGCAGTTTTGTAGGTGGGGACTTCTAATGCAATAATTTTAAACTTGTGTAAGAATGCATACACATTTACATTGAATCTAACTTATCCTTAAAACTCCCCAAACTTCTGTTCTACGTTTGCTAAATTTGAGGTGAATTGTACTAAAGCAACCAGCATAACTTTGTGCAAACTTCCAGAAATGTTTTTGAAATATTATTTTCCTTGCAACAATTCTGCAGCCCTTTTTTTGCTATTTGTTCAAGGGATGAAGACATTATTGCTTAGGCCAGCAGTTATTGCTCATGCATTTGCCCTTGAGAAGGTGGTGGTGGACTGCTTTCTTGAACAGCTGCAGTCACTAGCAGGTGTACACATAGTACTATTAAGAAGGGAGTTCCAGGATCTTGACCCAGTGACAATGAAAGAATAATGGTATATTTCCAAGCCCAGATGGTGCATGATTTAGAGGGGAATTTGCAGGTGTTATGTATTTGCTACTGTTGTCTTTCTAGGTCGTGGTCATGGATTTGGAAGGTGTTGGGGAAAGGAGTTTGGATGAGTTACTAGACAGCAATTTCAAGAAGTTACACAATGCTGCCAAAGTGCATCGGTGGTGGAAGAAATGAAAATCGATGGTTTTTCATGGAGTTCCAACTCAGCAGGTGCTCTGTCCTGGATGGTGTTTAGCTTCTTGAGTGTTGATGGAGCTGCAATCATCCAGACAAAATGAGAGTATTCCATCACACTCCTTACTTGTGCCTTGCAAATGGTGGACAGGCATTGGCAATTTAGGTGAGTTACTCACCAAAGAATTCCTAGCCTCTAACCTGCTCTTGTAGCTCAGTATTTGCATGACTTTTTTTTTATTTTTGCCTCAAAATAGGGCATCTGCCTGTCTTAATTTGCAGCTTTTGATTTCCACTTCACTTCTATCTGAATATTTTTATAATCCAGAAGATGAACAATAAAGACTCTGGCAATTAGTTGACTCATTGATTTTGCAAAAAGATTGTGTTAAAATCAAGATGAAACTGTCAGGCAACACTGTGATTCCAGGATTTTTATGGTGCTGAAATCTTCAAAACTGTTTGTGTGAAATATTGCAGTAGACAGTGAATGGTACAGCAACATGAGATTTGCTGCAGGTTTTTCAATGGTGTGCAGCTTCACATCATTTTGCATTAAATAACTCATTACTGTGTTCAGTATGTGATTTTCAGTATTGTTATTTCTGCAGAGGTACCACTGGAAGGATGATTGTAGTTCGGTCGGCCTTCATCATGCTCCCAGGCATAGGACAATTAATTTCTGGAGATATAATGAGGATTGTGTTGTAACAAGGTCTTACCACCAACTAGCCCCTTTCCCCAACCATCCAGCTCCAAAATCAATGCAGAAGTCTTTGTGCCATTGGCATTTTGAATCAAAGCCAAGGTAATACAGTTATTTGCATGGTGATTAGTTGCAATAAATGCACTTAAATAAATGCACTTTTCTGCTTTTTGGTTTAAAGCAAAATAAAAATGTATCAAAGATAATGTAGAATCAATGTGGAAATGCAGGATGTAGAAACTGCTGGCAGTTTCACGGTTATCAGCATCACATTTCATATGGTATTGCAGCTTTGAAATGTTGATCAATGTACATAAATAGTGTTAGTTAATTCATGTTTGATTATTACAAATTAATTTTGTTGCATTACTATACAATAAGAGCACCACATTGTGTCTCAATGCCATTTAAGGACAATATAAAGGAGTGAAATCTATAGAGAAACCATTGCTTATTCCACTTGCATGTCAGTGGAAGGTAGATGATTATAATGAGGGCAATTTGTTGGTAAGTTTTGCAATAAGGAAGAATTGTAACAAGAAGTAACGTAAGGAATTGGTTTACACTGTCTCTCTGAGTACATTTGCAATAGGAGGTTTGGCAAAACAGGTGAGATAGATTTCAGACAAACAAAATTGGAATCTGTGTGTGCACAACTTGACTAGAGATGAACCCAGAAAGATCTGGGTCCTGCTCAGATATGGCTGAATCATAGAATCCCTACAGTGTGGAAACAGGCCCTTTGGCCCAAAAAGTCCACAGTGAACATCCTACCCTCTATAACCCATCTAATCTACAATGCCTTGAATGCTACAGGCAATTTAGCATGGCCAATCCACCTAAACTACACATCTTTGGACTGTGGGAGGAAACCCATGCAGACAAGGGGAGAATATGCAAACTCTACACAGACAGTTGCCAGAGGGTGGAATTGAACCTAGGTCCTTAGTGCTGTGAGGTAGCAGTGCTAACCACTGAGCCACTGTGCTGCCCTAAAGGCTTTATTTGAAAATCAATTCTCTGAATCAGTTCCACAACAAATCATAGGTATGGTACATATTGTTCAAACTGAGACCAACAGCTGCTGGGAGCAGTACAACATTAAGGTTTGTCTGTTTGAATTTATTTTTCATATAAAAGTCCAGCTTTACTAAACAACCGAAATTGGTGATTAAATGAAAGTGATAACGTACTGCTCATATTAGGATTATGTTTCTGCATTGGGAACAAATCAACAACCCACTACAAATTGCATTCAGACTTGTTCAAGTTTTCAGGAGGATATTTTTTGTCCAAACTTTTGTTCAAATTCATTCCCATGTCATGAAATCTAAATTCTGCAATAAACACTGTAAATGAGCAAGTTAGAATGCAATTTAAAAATCAGCTGTATTTTTAAAAAGTTCTTGGTACTTTAAAGAGGTAACTATGCAGAGTTTTACTAAGACGGCTGCAAACAGGAACTGTATATCAGAGAGTTCCCTGTTTAAAAAGTGGCTCATCCACCAACTATGGTTAACGTAACATTAAATAACTGAAAAATGACTTTAGAAAAACTAAGTAACTAAAATTTACATTGGGAAAAAAAAAACAGAATAAGGCGAGGTGATGATGAAATGGTAATGTCTTGTGAATTTAACATCAACAAATTTACAGTCAATGAGTAATCATTACAATTAGCTGACATCTATTAGAACTGGGTGTCAATTAAGTCAAATCTGGTGATTGTCCTTCTACTTGATATGCTCATTTTCCTCCATGGAAGACTGCTGCCACTTTTCCAGCCCTTCAGTGGCCATCCCATCCCTTCTTTCCCTTTTCCGGTTGTACAGAGCAAGGTGTATGTGGTACACTTTGTCAGAGGTATACTGCATGGACCCCACCCCCAGACCAATCTGGACATTGGATCCAATCTTCAAGAGATCTATCATCTGCTTCATCATAAAACTGGTCGAAGAATAGGCTGCATTATATCTACAGTCAGTCTCAGTCATGGGCTTGTGTGTTGGAGTCATCAGCCATGGTTGCAGTGGGTAGCCCCAGTCACCTAGTAATGATCCTCATAAGGCATCTGGCCTTTGAATCAAAACAGAGGCATGGGAGTTTGAAAGAATGTGGGCATCATAGCAGCTCCAAGCATACCTGTCACACACTTCTAAGATGTTGTACTAATATTGAAAGATGAATTGCACATTGAGGAATGGAAGACTTTTCCCTTGATGAAGTCAACCACATTATGATATGGGACTCTTAATGTGTGTGTCTGTGTACAGTCCATAGCGCCCTGCACCTGGGATTGGACAGCTCTGTTGGCAAAGCATATCGGCTGCTCTGCAGAGATAGTAGGAACTACGGATGCTGGAGAATCTGAGATAACGAGGTGCACAGCTGGATGAACACAGCAGGCCAAGCAGCATCAGAGGAGCATGAAAGCTGACGTTTTGGGTCGAGACCCTTCTTCAGAAATGGGGGAGGGGAAGGGGATTCTGAAATAAATAGGGAGAGAGGGGGAGGCAGATAGAAGATGGATAAAGGAGAAGATAGGTGGAGAGGAGACAGACAGGTCAAAGAGGCGGCGTTGGAGCCAGTAAAGGTGAGTGTAGGTGGGGAGGTAGGGAGGAGATAGGTCAGTCCAGGGAGGACGGACAGGTCAGGGGGGCGGGATGAGGTTAGTGGGTAGGAGATGGGGGTGGGGCTTGAGGGGGGAGGGATGGTTAGGGAGGCAGGGTCGAGCTGGGTTGGTTTTGGGATGTGGTTGGGGGAGGGGAGATTTTGAAGCTTGTGAAGTCCACATTGATACCCTTGGGCTGCAGGGTTCCCAAGCGAAATATGAGATGCTGCTCCTGCAGCTTTTGGGTGGCATCATTGTGGCAATGCAGGAGGCCCAGGATGGACATGTTGTCCAAGGAGTGGGAGGGACAGTTGAAATAGTTCGCGACTGGGAGGTGTAGTTGTTTGTTGCGAACCGAGCGTAGGTGTTCCACAAAGCAGTACCCAAGCCTCCGCTTGGTTTCCCCGATGTAGAGGAGGCCACAACGGGAACAGCGGATACAGTATACCACATTAGCAGATGTGCAGGTGAACATCTGTTTGATGTGGAAGGTCTTCTTAGGGCCTGGGATGGGGGTGAGGGGGGAAGTGTAGGGGCACGTGTAGCGCTTGCTCCAGTTGCAGGGAAAAGTGCTGGGGGTGGTGGGGCTGGAGGGGAGTGTGGAGCGGACAAGGGAGTCACGGAGAGAGTGGTCCCTCCGGAAAGCAGATAAGGGTGGGGAGGGAAAAATGTCTTTGGTAGTGGGGTCAGATTGCAGATAGCGGAAGTGTTGGAGGATGATGTGTTGGATTCGGAGGTTGCTGGGGTGGTACGTGAGGATGAGGGGGATTCTGTTTTGGTTGTTATTGCGGGTAGGGGGTGTGAGGGATGAATTGCGGGAAATGCGAGAGACACGGTTGAGGGCATTTTCGACCACTGTGGAGGGGAAGTTGCGGTCCTTGAAAAGCGAGGACATCTGGGATTGCCTAATCTCGGGAGCAGATGCGGTGGAGGCGAAGGAATTGGGAATAGGGGATGGCCTTTGTGCAGGAAGGTGGGTGAGAGGAGGTGTAGTCTAGGTAGCTGTGGGAGTCGGTAGGCTTGAATTGGATATCGGTTTCCAGGTGGATGACAGAGATGGAGACAGAGAGGTCCAGGAAGGAGAGAGAGGTATCAGAGATGGTCCAGGTGAACTTAAGGTTGGGGTGGAAGGTGTTAGTAAAGTGGATGAACTGTTCGAGCTCCTCGTGGGAGCACGAGGTGGCGCCGATACAGCCATCGATGTAACGGAGGAAGAGGTGGGGGATAGGGCCAGTGTAGCTTTGGAAGAGGGATTGTTCCATGTATCCTACAAAGAGGCAAGCATAGCCTGGGCCCATGCGGGTACTCATGGCCACCCCCCTTGTCTGTAGGAAGTGGAAGGAATTGAAAGAGAAGTTGTTGAGGGTGAGGACGAGTTCGACTAAGCGGATGAGGGTGTCAGTGGAGGGGGACTGGTCGGACCTGTCTTGGACAGGAAGAAACGGAGGGCCTATAGGCCATCTGCATGGGGAATGCAGGTGTATAGGGACTGGTCATCCATGGTAAAGATGAGGTGTTGGGGACCAGGGATTTGGAAGTTTTGGAGGAGGTGGAGGGCGTGGGTGGTATCACGGACGTACGTAGGGAGTTCCTGGACCAAGGGGGAGAAAATGGAGTCGAGATAGGTGGAGATAAGTTCGGTGGGGCAGGAGCAGGCGGAGACAATGGGTTGACCAGGGCAGTCAGGTTTGTGGATTTTGGGAAGGAGATAGAAACGGGCGGTGCGGGGTTGGGGAATGATGAGATTAGAGGCTGTGGGTGGGAGGTCACCTGCTGCTCTGCAGCACTGATTTCATCATGGGGAAATGAGATGAAGTGGCATGATCTGACACAAATTTCATTGGCTAACAGCCATTGTATATTTGTGGGATGAGGTTTTTTGAGATACCCAGTGAATCCTTGGAAGCAGCTGGTTGCAGCGTGGTTTAGTGCACCTGTCACCTTGATAGCTACCGGGTTGGGATAGCTACCCAACCCTTCAGGTTACAGTTTTTGCTGCAGCAGTCAGTATCGTCCTGTGACAGTGACCCCGTGACATTCTCAGTTTGCAGCAACACTGTGCCTCACTCATCTTGGGGAAATGTCATTGAGGCCAATAGACTCTGTGTTTGTTCCACATGCTGCACTCCTGAAAGGGACATTCGGCTGGAACTTCTGCATGTGGAGAGTGATTAGTAGCCATTGGATGTTGCTGCTGGTCCTATGAATGCTCACACATTAATTCTTCTTCAACATCTCTCCACCTTCATTGTATCACAGCAGCAGCGATGATGACACCTGCTGTTGTTGAATCCATTGGTCATGATTCTAAAGAACCTGTATGAGGAATATCAGAAACAGAGCAGGCCCTTAGTAATGTGAGCAGTCAGTATTACTTCACTCATAAATGATAATTTAACATAGTCCTCCATACCGTGAGACATAGAGGACTCCAACAAGGAGGACGATGTGATGCCTGTACATGGACCTGTGACAAAAGGGCTTTATCCCAATGAATGCATCACCAAGCCAATGTTGCACAAGTACAGCAGGAGATTGCAAGTGCTGTATGTTTACTGAAACCTTATTCCCCCATATCACCCAAGAAAGACAATATTACATGTTGGCAATTAATCACAGCTCAAGGTGACAGAGATTCAGCTCCATGCTCCTTGTACAGCCTATGAGGTCATGAATTTTCTTTGTAAATTTAAAGTTGCTTATCATTACTTCTGCTTCACAGAGATGGCAATGTTCGATCTGTAATGACCAGGCATATGGTCAAGATTGCTTGTGATCATTATTTGTATCCCACACAGATGGTCATTGTATACTTTACACATACAGGGTACTACGATTACAGATATTTTCAACCTGTACTTTGAGAATGCCTGATTACTACATTGCTCCTTGAAGGCTCACACACCATTTACAAGTTGAACTTGTGCACTCACATGGAATAAAAACTATTTACTCTGGATGTGTTCACAGCCACTTTTCAATTTCAGTGCACATTTACAATTCCCATGAAGATGGAAGGTAACACAGGTCATGCTTGGCACTGTGAGTTGCATGTCAGCCTGGTAATCAAGGAGCCTGCTTGAACCTCAATGTTGCTGTCTTCATTGCACTCCCTGTCATGCTCATCAGTGCTGAGCTTTCAAGTGCTCCCATACACTTCTTTGAATTCTGACTTCAGATCCCAACATTACCTCCTGATTCCAGCCCCTACTGCTTAGTTATGTCAACAATTGTGTTACACTGTTGCCCAAATCGACGCCAGAGTGTTTGAGACTCTCGCTAACTCCCATCCTGTAACAACTTCTGTCCTCCAAACCTTACTGTCTCATTATTGAGTTTCCTCCTTCACAATTATTGTCCCCTCTACATCCCAGCATGCTTCCTCCAATACTCAAAACTGACTTCCCCAATATCCCTACCACAAAACTGGCTCCTGAAAGCTTCCCTTGACTTACATTGAGCTGACCCCAGGATTGAATATGACTCGCTCCCCTGTCCAGCTTAGAAAAACATGCCTGATTTACGAGTAATTGGAACTCCCAACAGATTTCTAAAGAGCTCATCAAATGATTCATTGTGACTCCCTGGACTGGTTGCACTAGCCCTGCGGGATTGATTGTGGCTCATTCTTTGGTCTGTGGTGATATAGACCCCCAACCCTGGATTCAACAAGCAGCTGATTGATCATGTGCAATGCCTTGGATTGAAAGCAGGCAATACCCTAGATTTATCGTGCCGGGACCATCCCTTGCTGAGCACTGCTCCCCTTGGACTTTGAGACTTGGACATTATAATAAAGAACATGTAGTATGTTTGCCACATACACTGCTGGCACATGATGCATGGTAGCATTGGCTCACTGCAATATGTCCACTTCCTTCACTGATAACTGCTGACAAGCATGAAAACTTGCATGGTTTTATGTCTGCAATGAAAGGCATGTCATGACAGAAGTACTGTGAGCCTTTAAGCTCTGGCTGAGGAGACCAAACACAAAAAGACAAGGCAAGGCAAGGTAGAGATATTATGAGCATCCAGATAGCTGTTAAGTGAATAAGGGCTAAGAGAGTAAGCAAGGACCCTGAGATGCACTCTGGTCAAATCTATAAGATGGATGTCTGTCCCAGAGCACAAAATATCCTGGCAGCAGCTGTTTAACAAAAGGTTCCTGTGCATTCTAAAGTGTAGCATTGAAGTGCAGAACTATATTGGAAGATGGGTCTGGGTGAGATGCTGTTCAAAGGGTCAGTGTGGACCTGTTGGACCAAATGGCCTGTTTCCACACTGTGGGGATTCTATGGAAATTCTATGGAAAGTGTGTTGTTGATGTGCTATAAGCTTGCAGAGAGGCTGGTAAGTGTCCAGTGCCAGCATCCATGGATGGGGTTGGGGGGATACAGATGATCACTGCCAGTAGAAAGTTCCTTGAGATGTTAGTGGCCAAGATGGAGGCTTATTGGAGCAAGTAGTGAACTGGAATCGGCACATATCCACTCTGGCTTTCATGTCAGGAATTGTTACCATCTAGTTTCTATCCAGCATGTGTGAGAATAAGAAAATGCATATCAATGAGGTAAGATTAAGTAATAATGGCATGCTAATGCATAAAAATAGGCCTCTTGCCATGCACAATTGAGAAATTCATCTCACTGTTAAAAATCTGGTTGTAGAGCTGGAATTCCTTTCCGGCACATGAAAAATTCTATTCTACCGAATGCATCGTATTTTCCTAACTGACTCATCACTCACCCACAGCATTCAGGGGCTAGGAATATTCTACCAATCATCTGAAAATGCAGAGGCAGAATAACATTTGATTTCCATTCTTTATGGTTGCCCATACTAGTGACTGATTGTCAAATCTGGTGTCATACAGTTTCCAAATGCACATATACATTGCAGACGTGAGACGGTGTATTTGCCTCTGTTTTTAGTAATCTAGCTAATGAGTAGTTTTTGTACAGAGGCAAATTAGGACTGCACTCCCTATCTTGCCATCCCAGTATCCAGTTCCATATGACTTAACACTGTCCATTATATTTGTATTAAAATATAAAATGAAAAAGAGAAAGTGCATTTATTAGTGCAGACCGAGTTTTTTTGTTTTATGGTTCTCCATCAAGAAAGATGGATGTTTAATTGGACTAGATTTTGACCTTTCACCTTCTAGACTTGAGGGTCAAATTCAGTCCAGACTAATGACATGAAAGTTGTCTCTGACTGTTAGCTATAAGGTTCATTGTGAAATGAATTGGATACTCACGATCCATTTCCTAATGGAATGGACGCTCACAATTGTAATTAATTGATTGTGTATTAGAAATCAGAGTTAGAAAAGCCATATAATGGCTGAATTTAAGAAATGTGTAAAAATCATCAGAAAAAATGAATCAAAATAGTTCAGAATGTTGTTAGAACTCAATGGAGGGTGATGCAATTTTCAAAAAAATCAGAAAAATGTGTAAATATTGACAAAAGGTTTGCACTGGAAACATGAACTCACCTACACCTTGACTGATTTTTTGCGTCTTTGCAGCAATTTTTTTTACTTTTTTCAAATACCAGGGCTTTGATATTTTTGCTTTTTGTACATGTTGAGTTTTACACAGCTGCAGGCTAGACTCCAGTTGATGCTGACTCCCTGAAATAGAAAGATTTCTACCACAAGCACTATTGCTCCTCTTCCCAATGAGCAGAAACTTTTAGCAAGAGGCTGTCCTCATTGAATGACATCAAAAATGGGTTATCTTCTAGAGTAAATTATGAAGTTAGGGTTTGGAATATCGGCCATGGACCAATAGTAACAATCTCTCCTTTTAGTCAGTTGTTGGGCCGTCCCATTCCAGTAGTTAATTTTTTTTAAAAAAGGCTTTTATTCCAGTGACATATGAATGAGAAGGAGGAATAGGTCATTCTGCATCTTGAGCCTGCTCTGCCATTTAATAAGACTGTGACAGATGTGATTGAAACCTCAAATACCCATTCCTGCCTATCCCCAATAACCTTCACCCCCTTGCTTACTGAAAATGCATCTATTATTGCCTTAAAGATTTTCAAAGATTTGTTTCCACCACCTTTTCAGAAAAATAATTACAAAGGTTCATCACTCTCTATGCAAAAAAAGACTCATTATTGTCTTGCATGAGTGACATCTTGATTTTTAACCAACAACCCCGAGTTGTAGATTATTCCACAAGATGAAACATCCTCCTCACTTCTACCTTGTCAAGACCCAACAGAATCTTATGTGTTTCAATCAAAAATCTCTGTGATCAAGGATGCTGTCTTCTGGATGAAATTTTAAACTGAGGCCCTGCCTGTCCTCTCAGGGTAGAGTAAAACTCATGTTTATCTATCAGTTAGCCAGACTGAAAAAAACAGGTTATCTAGCCATCATCACAAAAGATTACAAACATATTCCTTCCTTAAACTTGTGTTATCGTAATATGTTGTGCTCATCATTCCTCAGGGCCTGTACCGTTTGTGGGACCTGATCCAAGCAAATTATAACTAACAAATTTTAAAAGCACTGCAGTGACTGCAAAAAAGTTTCGATACAGTATAAAGTCATTGAAGGCTCCATAGAATTTCCAGCTTTCTTTCTTTTTGACCATTGCAATTTTGATGCTACAACCAGTGGCATAATCGAGAAGAAACAGAGAAATGGTCAAGTTAATTAGATTAGATGAATTAAAATCAAATCAGATGCTGGGATAGAAATAAAGAACTGGATCTTACATGTCCCACTGTGTGTATTTTCAGCAGGGGCATGTGAAATAGTTTGTCTAGCTAGACCATCACCCTCTAACCCAAACCTATGCTCACCACCAGAACACAGAGGGTTGGCAGATACTGATATCAGGGCAGAGAAAAAATAAACAAAGAGTAACCTAAGAAAAATGTTGAAGGTAAAATAATTACTTTTGTTAAATCTCTAAGAAGAATTTATTACATACAAGAATGATATTCAAGTATTTAACTAGTTCCCTTTCTGTACTGGAGACATTGATTGGCATGCATACTTTATTAATTATCACATTGGTGAAAGGTACATATGTGGTTAAATATAAGCTGTAAGCTTCTTCAGTGAGATTTTTGTTTAAGGTTTTTTCAAATTTAATGTGCATATCCAGAGGTCTTTACCAAAAATGGTGAAATGCTATTTATGCGAGGCAGTTGCCAAGTGACATAAATCAACTAGCATGTAATGACAATTCCGTTTCATGATGTATCTCATTTTCACGAAACTATCTAGACAATTTACAAATTGATAATTGTGAGTGTCATGAACTCACTATTATTTTTCCAGCATGAGTTGGCCCATTGTATACTGTGGAAGTGTGTGTTGAAGATACAGCGCTTTCAGGTAGACCTATTTAATTGATTGAAACTTGAAGGTTTTTCTTCATTTTATCAAATTGTCAGATGTTCAACCAATTGTCTCTTGATTAATTGAAAGTCTTGGAATAATATTAAGCTAAACAATATTGCAGAAAGTAGATTTCTCTATGAACGGGAGTACTTGACTTATTATTCTGTATTAATTTTGGTTATAGCAACATAAATGAGCATCAGTAAATTGTGGAAACGTCTAATCACTCTGGAAAATTGGCAAAATCTATGAGATCTTGAAATACTTAATACTTTAAAAGCAATACACCTTTAATCCACCAAGACATGCTCTTTCACAGGTTATGTAGGATCCAAAATACAATCTCTAATTGATCATTTAATCACACAAAATGTATCCAAAACCATTCTTATTTTCCTACTATTCAAATCTGATCTGTTGCCCATAGAGGACATTGAATCTTCTCTATGCAAAACCCAGGAGCAAAAGAATTATAGTGTCCCATTAAGCATTTGGTTATCTCAATGCATTTATATCCTTACAGTGTTCAATCATATACACAATCGAATGCATGGTTGGTACCTATTAAATCATTCTTTACACATGAATGAAGATAATTTAGATAAATTAGCAAATCTAGCAAATGAACAAAGATGTTGTTTCAATTTAACGGCCTCAATTCCAGAAAAAACGCTCAATTTCAGAAACTGAATGATATACATATAAAAGTAGTGTTGAAAATATGTGAACGGATCTGCTGTGAAAGGAATGTCAGTTGGTGTGTTTGAGTTGAAGATGTTAAAAAGTTGCCTGCTTAACTGTTCTATATAACACAAGCCTCTTGACCACTAAGTAACATAACCATGATATTGTCACATACTGTGTAAAAGGCTTAAGATAAGAAATCCAATACACTTTAGCTATGTTGCTGTTATATTGTATGGGGTATGGGTTGGGGAACCTTACTTTAAGATATTTAACAATGGTGCAAACCAGGAAACTGAGCAAGTATGAGGCAAATTAGGGGACAAATCAAATGCATTATCAAAAGTTAGGTAATCTTAAAATCTTCAGTTATATCATGCCAGCAAATATGCAATGTCTGCACTCATCTGTGATAATGCACCACTGGCCCTTCTCAATTATGTGAAGCCTGTGGGAAGTGACCCAATTTAAATATCATTGGCCAATGCCTACACTAGTTATATCATATTTCAGTTATCTGATTGCATTGGAGAACTACAAAATAGAGTGTTGTAAGTCAAATTGGGAATCATTTAGTGGAGATGGAATGAGGTGGGAGGAGTGCCAGGAAACAGTTAGCTTTCCCTCCAATGTCAGCTTTTGTAAGAAAGTGCATACTAACAAGAAAAAGCTTCAAGTTAAAAGAACCATCTTGTTTTGAAGTCTGGACTCCTAAGATAACCCTGGACTGAGGACAAGTCTGGTATGTTTTTTTTTATCACTGGGTGTACTGGACCTTATAAATGCTTTAAATCTTCATAAGACCAGGTCAGATAGATTCCCAAAGTAAAAAGCTTCTGTCATACACTCCATATTCTTCAAGTCACTGGATCTGTGAGGGCCAGGTGACAGATGAAGCATCTTAAAAGTCCAAGTGGGAATTCTGATGTAACACTCATATTTGAAGCAGCTAAGGCTTGCTTGTTTTAAAACCATTTCACCAAGCACCATCATGTTATTTTCATTATCCATTGTTAACAATGGATTGACTGGCCTAAGGATGACTGTGTGAAAAAAAAACTTGCATTTAAATAGAGCCTTTCACAGCCTTAGATATCCTTAAGCACTTTAATCCAAAGAAGAATTTTTGAAATGTAGTCACTGTTGTAAAATAGGAATTACAGCAGCCAATTATAAACCAACAACCTGTTTTCATTGTTTTGATTGACATATAGGCATTAATCAGTTTATAAGGGATGACTTGCAGCTCTCCTTAAAAATAGTGCCCTGAGATATTTTATGCCCCCTGAGAGAGCCAAAAGCCTCATTCTGGGGCAGCACTGCAATATCCCTCAGAACTGCACAGGAATGTCAGCCCAGATTCAGTGTTGAAACCTCTGGAATGGTACTTACCACCGACGCAGAGATGATAATGCTACTGCTGAACAATGGTTCACCCATAGCCAGGGAGAGTGAAGTCATAAATCATAAAACTGGGGAATGCAAAGGCAATGGAACATGGTAAGAAAGAGTATATGGGAATATATGTGGAAGACTTTAAGTTGCAGAATTAATTGATGCTTGTATGGTTTGTAAAAGACAGGGCTTTGGGAAAGGCTAGAGACTCAAGTATTCCAGAAATCAATCAAATACCGTATGGTTCGACTCTAGGTGTGGTGATTGGAATTTAAATATGTTAGATTTGAATCAGATAGAAAAAAAATGAACTGAAATATGATGCTCCTACTTCCTGCAATATACCTTATGCATTTGTTTAGTTTTTCATGTCATTTTCCTGGATTTAGCGCCAGCATAAACTCAGTCAGACTCATTAAGCAAGGGTTAAGTGGGTCTTTTATGGCTTTTAAGCTGTTTAATTTGGATTATTTCATTTAACATTTCATTGGATGATTTAGGTTGCCACTGGCAGTAAATTACCATGGAGAATGTAGAAAATACTACATTAAAGATTTGAACATATCTGTACAGGACTGGGACTCAGTGTATGTGTTGAGTGAGATTAGTGTGGATCAACAGTCAGGTTAGGAAAACAGAGGGGAATGCAGAGGAGGTCTGAGAATAGAAATGGCAGCTGACCAAGACGGGTAGGATACAAAAGATAGGTTGTTGAGATGGCTGAATATGTTTGAGGTAAAGAAAAGCTGATTATGTCACCACCAAAAAGCAGGTAAATGAATGATTGGTGAGTTTTTCTCCCACTGTCTCTTTATAAACTATGGCATTGGTTGAACTGAGAGCTGGGAAATTGAAAATTTCAATTGGCATAAGTAACTGTGCTCATAGGCATAGATCAGGTCTAGAGGCATTAATTAGATCACAAGTTTAAGTAAGGTAATAACTGGATTTTAAAAGAGGGTATGGAGATTTTTTTGAGATTATTGATTTGCAGTTGACACCAGTTGCTTACAATTTTTGCATGTGCAGGAATGCAGGAGTCACTTTGCCTTGGGAATCTCATGTGAAAGCAAGAAGTGCAGCATTCTTTGGGGCTTGTGTCAATATCAAACTGGTCTTCATCATTGGATACTGCTGCCAGTGCTGATACTTGAACGAGTTCAGTTCAGTTGATGTTACCAATGGTCAAGAAGCTGCGCAATGATTTGCAGTGTGGAGTAACACAGTCATTATGTCAGATTCCATTGTACAAGGATAGACAGGTATTTTTCCAGCTGTCATTAAAGGTTCTGCATGGTGTGTTGTTTCCCCATTGCCAAGGTAATGGATATTACAAAGAGGATACAGACTATTCCACACAGAAAGGGACTGAGCCAGAAGTTGTGGGAACAGCATAGGAAAAGAAAGTTTTGGAGACTTTTGAGTCAGACGTTCCAGAGGTTGGAATAAGTTAAAAAGAGGGACTTTGAATCAGTTATCAGTAGACTTTTTTAAAATGCTACTTGCCAGCAAAAGTAAAAATAGAAAGTTAGAGAGCATCAATGTGCAGCTTGAGACATGTTGCAGGAGGAAGAATTTCAGATTTTTAGATCCTGACTTTTAGATCAGTACTGAGGCCAAAGGCACCTATCCAAAGGAAATAGATTGCACCTCAAAAGGACTGGGATCAATTTCCTTACAGGGAGATTATTACTTTTAAAAATTCATTTAAGCGAGGTGGGTATTGTTAGCTGATCTTGCGATTATTGCCCATCCTTAAATGTCTCTTCATCTGAGTTGTTTACTAGGCCCATTTCAGACGGCAATTATGAGTCAACCACTTTGCTGTGGGTCTGGAATCATGTGTAAGCCAGATCAGGTAAAGACAACAAATTCATTCTTTAAAGGATATTAATGAACAAGATGGGGTTTTAATGATAATCAATGATCATTCACTGGTTACCATTAGCCCAACTTTTAATTCCAGATCTCCACTGAATTTGAATTTTAACATGCTGGAACTCGAAACCATGTTCCCTAACCACAGCCTGGGATTCTGGATTACAGATTAATTAATGTAGCTGTAGAGGATTCAATTTAAATCGGCAGTGGCATGGGAACCAGCATATAGAAGTAGAAAAAAAGGGTTAAAGTGCATAAAAGAATGAGGGGGTAGGGTATCCTATAATTGGGGAGGCAATGGCCAAGTGGTAATTTCACTGGACTGTTAACCCAGAGAGCAAGATAACATTTTGGGTTCAAATCCTGCCACGGCAGATCGTAAAACTTGAATTCAATAAATAACTGGAATTAAGAATCTAGTGATGACCAGGAGACTGTTGTTGATTCTCCGAAAAACCCATCTGGTTCACTAAGGCCCTTTAGTGCAGGAAATTGCCATCTTTACCTGGTCTGGCCCACAGGAATGTGGTTGATTCTTAACTGCCCTCTGGGCAACTGGAATGGGTAATAAATGCTGCCTAAAAGCGACTGATCCTCATTCCATGAATGTATAAAAAAAAAACTAGAGAAGGAAGCAGTAGCATATTACTTCACAGAATCCCTACAGTGTGGAAGCAGGCCATTTGGCCAATTAAATCTCTGAACAGCATCCCACCGATTCTCTGAAGAGCATCCCATCAAGCCTGCACATCCCTGAATACTATGGGCAATTTAGTGAGGCCAATCCACTCAACCTGCACATCTTTGGACTATGGGAGGAAAGCAGTGAACCTGTAGGAAATCCATGCAGATGCAGGGAGAATGTGCAAACCCCACACAGATAGTTGCCTGAGGGTGGAATCAAACCCAGGTCCCTGGTGCTATGAGGCAGCAGTGCTAACCACTGAGCCACCATGTAGACTAAGAAGGACCATAAATAATACAGAAACTGGGTTAGAATATATGTATGCAAACACAGAAGACTAATGGATAAGAATGGAAAGATATAAGTAAAAATAGTCATATTGATTGCAAGGACAATAATGGAAACGTGGTTTAAAATAATGAGGACTGCATGTTTAATATTCAAGGATATAATTTTACCTACTAGTGCATTAAATGTGATTAAATGTGCAACTCACATAGATAAACCCCTTTTACCTCTAATGATTCTCTTGTACCACTTTAAAATGAGGAATGAGTAGTGGATATATGTTGTCTACTTCCACTTTCTGGCAGAGTTCTACTTTAAACTGATTTAATGGTTACCTTATTCCAGCTCCTGAGGAGAGCTGAATTGTAAGACCTTTTTGGCCACACAACGGGTATAGGTTGAACATTTTTAAATTGAGACTGGGGAATCAGTGTGATCAATTGCTGGAGTGACCAGGGCAAAGGAATCAGTTCAGCTCTCAGTGGTATTATTTTGCACATGCATATGCAAATACAGTGTTCCTTTTAGAAGTGGTGTTGGTCACAAACACATCTAAGGTATATGACTGTATAATGACTGGGACATTGGCATACAGATTGAAATTTCAAAATTTACAATGATATCAAACTTGGAGGTTTGGTAAACAGTGACAATTACAACAAGGACATATATAGGACAGCATCATGAACAAAAAAAATCCTGCCAAATGAAATTCAATACAAAAGATATGAGGTACTGCATTTTTACACAGGGGATTGGGAGAAGGGGACCTGGGTATTGATATACATGGATAGTTGAAGGTAGCAAGATATATTGAGAAAATGAAAACCAAAAGAACTGCGGGTGCTGTAAATCAGGAACAAAAACAAAGTTGCTGGAAAAGATCAGCAGGACTGGCAGCATCTGTGGAGGAGAAAACAGAGTTAACGTTTCAGGTCCGGTGACCCTTCCTCAGAACGGACGAAGTTCTGAGGAAGGGTCACTGGACCCAAAACGTTAGCTCTGTTTTTTCCTCCACAGATGCTGCCAGACATATTGAGAATATGGTTACCAAATCACATGGAAACTTGGACTTTAAAAGTAGAGGTATGAATAAAAAGCAGGGAAGATATGCTGAACATTTATAAAGCTCTGGTTAGTCTACAATATTGCATCCAGTTCTGGTCACCAAATTTTCGGAAGGATGTGAGCAACTTTGGAGAGTGCATAAAATATTTCCCAGTTTGGTTCAGGGATGAAAGATTTTAAACAGAAGGTCAAATTGGAGAAACTGGGGGCATACATGTTACAGCAAGAGAGGTTGAGGGGAGATTTGATGAATGTATAAAAGATTATGATGGGTTCTGTTAAATAGCTTAAAAAGTGGTCTTTTTCTATTAGCTGATGAAACAAAGACTAAGTTATATAAGATTTAAGATTTTATTTGAGAAGTATGTGTTTTGAGTGGTGGGGTGGGCAGGGTATGAGGATTGCGAGCAAGAACCTTTGAAAAGTTCATGGCAGCAGAATCGGATGGACATGAGAGAAATAAGTTTGCAGGGATACAGGATGGAATGAGGTCAATGAGACTGACTGGACTTCTCTACAAAGAACTAGCAGGGACTTGATGGTCCAAATGGGCCCTGCAGCCGAGGCAATTATGATTGATGTTTTTGGTAGATTACAATCAGTGAACTATTCATTTTAAGAGTCTATAGTGTAACTTATTGCAAATAAATAGAGTTTTGGCAGCAATTGAAAATCTTGTTATTACTTTCCCTTATGGAACAGTAGAACATATTGATAACAGTACAAGTCCATCGGAATCTCCTTCTATGCTTCATTTATAGGAGTAGAAATAAGAAAGCGTATATATAATAGTAGTCCCAACAGACAAGAAATTGAAAGAAGATACTATGACATAATTAGACCAGAGGGTTTCTGCCTTTCACTATAATGAAAGGTATATTTTGGAATGTGGATTTCCATATAGATGCAGGTATGTGTTGGTTATTTCTGTGGTGGGTTTTCTTTTGAAAAAATGAAATAAGGTCAGAAGGTCCTTCTAGAACAGTGAGTAAAGCTAACATTTGTTACAGCAGCTGACTGCAGTTTCCTGTGCTATTTTGGAAAGAATTTTTTGCCATGGGGTTTATGACAAGTAGGGTAAGATGAAAGCCTATTAGTTTTATTTCAGTTCAGAAGTATCTAGGATTGAGTGAGTTTTTAATTCAGTTCAAAAGACACCAGAATTGAGTTAAAAACAAGTGTAGTTTTTTCCCCTAGAAGGAATTCAGAGCAGAGAAGAGAAAAATTTAGTAAAAGGGTTTAGTGTGTGAAACTGCCATACAAAGAGAGTTTGTTTAGAAATCTGAAAAATGTTAGAACTGAAAAGGTTTAAGATCTCAGATTTATGAAAAGTTCATGTCTGCAGAATTGGAGGGGACTCATCAAACTGCTTCCACAGTCCACTTTAAATAAATTAAACAGTTGGTTTAGTAAACTTAAAAGTTGAAGTGGAGATGTATTTTTTCTGAACTTCAGACTCTTCAATAGATAATGTTAGGAAAGATTGAGACTTTATTTTGCTGTGTGTTTAAGATTATTACAACTATCTTCTGAATTCAAATAGAGTGGTTTGTTTTCTTTGTTTCTTCTTTCGTGTAATAAACTTATGTTCTGTTGTTAAAGAAAATCTGCAGCCTCATGCAAATCTGTTTCAATGACTGGTCACCACATTAACTAAGCAAAAGAGAAATAATCCATAAATCCAGGCTTCAGTCTAAAATCATAGAATCACAATGTGGAAGCTGGCCATTTGGCTCATCGAGTCCACACCAACCCCTGAAGACCATCCTACTCAGACCCAACCCCACCCACTCTATTCCTGTAACCCTGCATTTCCCATGGCGAAACTACCAAACCTGCACATCCCTGGACACTATGGACAATTTAACGTGGCTAAATCACCTAATCAGCACATTTTTGAACATCGAGGATCAGGCTTGTACAATAGTGCCATCAGCTAGGATCATAACATCATCAGTTGGAAACAAGACTTTGCACTGTTCCAGACTTCCTCAAGGAGGGCACTCAGGGAAGCATTGATGAATTGTGGGGCCAGCCTGTATGTGTTTCCTGCAAAATGTCCTGATCTTAATCCTCAGAGTCTTGCTTCTCAAAATGCTTGCTGTGGTTCTGAGGGTGCTAGAGACTAGTTTTAACTTTGGAAAGATTGAAGAGACAGGAGAATTGCAAAGTTGAATTGGTTATTTGAACTGGCTGGACACTCAGCCCAGTTTTGTTGCATTCATGTTAAGTCTTACGATCAAAGTCAAGACTGTTTTCTTGTCAAGTAAAAATTTCAGAAAATAAAACTGGAGAAATGTGTACTTCAATTCCCAATCTTCTGCTTTCCGGAATAGCAGTAATAAAATTTCAGCAGTTCCCTTGTTACCACTTCTTTTTCTTAGCAGACAGAAAGCAGTCTTTAAGCTTTCTTAAACAATGTAATGGATGCCATGACAAAGAAAAATAAACAAAAAGGAAACTTGATTCTTTTGTATTATTTTTCCTCAGAATTTTGATCTCCAATGCTGGAAACTAACTTCCTCTGTATGCAGTATGAGTATTTTAGCTTCTAAGGGCTCTTGAGTGTGTGCTTTACACCTCAACTCAGCATCCAAAGGGAAAAATCCCAGCCACAGCTTTTTTTAAGACAAGTCAGAATTTACATGTCACAACAACCAGTATTTGACAGATTAGGGGGAGCACATCAAAAAAAAATGGTCAGCAGTGAATTCAGTGCTGTTCAAAGAAGGGTAAGATATTTTATGTGAGTCTTAGCAGGAGGAAGAACCATTTTTAGTGACAAGGGACAAAGCTGGAGAAAATCCCTTAAGGATGAATTTTTCACAAACAGTGGAAGTCTTCTGAGAATACTACTTACATTGTTCAATAATTGGCAAAAAAAAACTTAATCTTAGATAGCAGAATAAAATGAGCAATATCAGATTGGTTGACCTTTGTATTTCGTGCCTGGCTTTCAGCGATGTAAATAAAAGCAGAATACAAAGTAAGGCATCTAAATAGATGGCCAAAGCGATATCTTCCATTTAGTATAATGACCAAAGAAAGGTTTCCACCTTGTACATTTATTTATACTTTTTCATAGGATGTGGGAGCCACTAGGTCTGATATACTTTTTGTCAATACCTATTTTCCCTGAAGAAGGTGTTGATAGGTCAACTTCTTGGGGTGTGGAGCTTAGGGACACCCACAATGCTTTTAGGGTGGGCCAGAATTTTAAACCAGCAATACTGAAGGAAGAAGAGTATAGTTCCAAATCAGAATAATGTGCGGCTTTGAAGGGAACCCTTCCAGCTGGTGGGTTCCTAAATATTTGCTGCTTTTGTTCTTCTTGGGGGTAGAGGTCATGGGTTTGAAAGATAGTGTTGAAGAAGCGTTTGTGAGTTAATGCAGTGCACCTTGTACATAGTAAATACTGCTGTTGCTATCCATCATTTATGAAGAGAGTGAGTACTAAGAGTGGTGGATGAGGTGCCAATTAAGCAGGATACATCATCCTGGATGGTGTTGATGTTGTTTTTTGAGCTGCACCCATGCAGGTAAGTTGGGAGTATTCCATTACACTCCTAACTTGTGCCTTATTGATGATAGATTGGAACTGGGGACATAGGTGGTGAGTTACTTATCACAGAATTCTTCCCCTCTGACCTATTCTTGAAGCCACAGTAAATGGCTGGTCCAGTTCAGTTTCTGGTCAATGGTAAACCCAAGAAAGTTGATACTGGAGAATTCAGCAATGGTAATAACATTGATTGGCAAGGGAACTTAATGGAATTCTCTCTTATCAGAGTTGGTCATTACATGCCACTTGTATGGTGTATCTTAATGCCCAAGCCTGGATATTGTCCAGGTTTTGCTGCATTTGGACATAGACTGCTTCAGTGTCTGAGGAGGTTGTGAATGGTGCTGTAAATTGTGGAATAATTGGTGATAATCCCTACTTCTGACTTTACGTTGGGTCATTGTCGAAAAAGCTGAAGTCAGTTCTGTCTGGAACATTATCCTGAGGAACTCCTGCAGAGGCGTAATGGAGCTGAGATGATTGACTCCCAACAACTACAATTATCTCTTTTGTGCTAGATATGACACCAAGTAGCTGAAAGATTTCCCACTATTATCGTTGCCCCACTTGTGCAGGGCTCGTTGATACCCTACTCAGTCAAATGCATCTCACTCTGGAGATTAGCTCCTTTTCTCCATGTTTAGACCAAGGCTGCAATGAGGGCAGGAGCTGATGGCCTGGAAGAACCCAAACTGAATGTCAGTCAGCAGTTTACTTCTTTGACAGTGCTGCTTGTTGATGTTAGCATTGTGATGATCCATTTTATCACTTTGCTGATTCTTGAGAGAAGACTGATAGGATGGTAATTCACCTATTTGGTTTCTGTTTTTTGTAGAGAAGTCATATATTGACAATTTTCCACGTTGTCGGATAGATGCGAATGTTGTAGATGTACTTGAAGAGCTTGACTGGGGGAGCAACTAATTCCGCAACATATGTTTTCTGTACAATCTTTTTCAGGGACAATAGACATTGAAGCATTGAATGAATGCCTTGAGCCATTTTTTAAAATCATGTGGAATGAATTGCATTTGTTGACGCTTGGCATCTGTGAAAGTAGGGACTTCAGGAGGAGGCCAAGAAAGGTCATTTACTCAGCAGCTCCAGCTGCAGGTAGATGCAAAAGATTCAGCCTTGTTTTTTGCATTAATATGTTGGCTCATTTATATCCAAATGTTATAATTGAAAAGTCTTGCATATTGCATACGTTTACTGTGCATATCACAGATTTTCATACATAAGTTCTACAGAAGCTACATAAGTTCTTGTCAAAGTACTGGGATTAATTTTGACTATGACTTGGTGTGTACCTGCATGACTATAGATGTGCATATTGTATTTATTTGTCATTTATATCCAATGCTATGGGGTCAGTTGTACCAGTTTTTGTGCACAGCAAACAAGCAACAGGAGGTCAGATGTTTGAACTCCACACTGCTTTGTTTTCTGCTGAAGTGACTGAAGAAAGTAAATCAAATAGGCATGAAAATAAGTGTTATACCTCATGCAGCACATCTCCCACCTGGCAGAAACATTTGTGGTAACTACCATATGTATAAACATGTACAAACTTCTCTTCCTGTTTCTGCTTTACAAGCCTCTTGATGTTTTAACATTAATGGTTTGTCAAAACAAAATTAAAAACACTTTTTTTCTGCTTTCAGCTGATGCAGAAAATACATAAATACTGTACTGAAGACTTTAATGTGAAAAGATTCTGTGTAAATTTCAATATCTCTGCAAAGATAATGTATGTCATGTTTTTGACATAATCCGTATACATACACTTGCATTTAAGAAATTGATGTCCCATCTTTCAGAATATTGGTTCTACAATATGTATTTCTTCTGCTGCCCTCATAAACGGCTGCGTTCTGATTGAAAGTGAATATATTGTACCCTCAGAAAAATTGCTGGAGGAGATAAAAGTGGCAATGGAAGTGGATGTTTTGTTTACCGTAGTTAGTTTAAGCGGGCACACAGTCTGGCATGTAGGTGCACAATGAAACTGGAAGAACATTTGCAATCGGTTTATGAGCTTGTTGCTTGGCATTTTAAGAATGGTCAATGACTGCAAATAAAGATTGATATCCACTTTTTAAAAATGAGTCGGTTGCAATTTGGGTGTGAAAAAGGTACAGTTTGTCTCTGTACTTGACAATGCTAAGTGTCAGAATTACATTTTTCATCACGTAGCTCATTGCCGTTGCTGGACAACGCATGACATCGCAGCAGCATGCACAGCCTTACAATAAGTAATATTGGACTTTTGCTAAACAACTCAAACATCAGAGGAGAATGTATCACTAAACTAACACAGAATATAAACATACCATGTCATTAGTCAATGAAGGGTCTTTCTTTCTCTATTTTTTAATGTGGAAATCTGTTCTCAATTAATACATTAAACTTCAGAGAATGAAGTTTTAGCTGCAATATCTTACGTTATTAGAAAACATTTCTACGGGAAATACCTTTTTATCAAAAGAAAATGAATCTGTTTATCTTCTGCAGAGTATGTTTACACCTGAGCAAATGCGCCTGTATTTGTGTACTATCTTTTGATTGAGTGAATGACATGCATTTCATTTTTTGTTTGTACCATGTTTGTCACAGTTTTTTCTTGGCAGGGTGTGCTACAGGAGGGTCTATCCCCCTACTGGTCTCCAAAGACAGATTTTTTAAAAATCATGTTTTTAAAGCTGTGTGTTGTTCTCTTTCTTCAATGTGTTATTAAAGGTAAAGGCAAATTAATGGTACTGAAACTCCAGAAACATCACCAGATGTGGTGCCTTTGCTAACGTTCTGGAAGAAGATGAAGAAATATTAGCATCATCCCACACTAACAAGAAAAGGTATTTAATATTTAGTAGATACAACAGGATATAGATAGGTGGCGACTTGGGCAAGAAATAGCAGATGGATTTTAATCCAGACAAATACGAGATGATGCATTTTAAAGGATCAAATTTAGGTGTGAATTTTTCTGTAAATGACAGAACTCTTAGAAACATTCACATACAGATGGATCTGGGTGTGCAGGTCCACAGTTCCCTAAAAGTGGCAACACAGGTGGCCAGAATGACTAAGAAGGCATATGTCATGCATGCTTTCATTGGCCAGGGCATGGAGTACAAGAGTTAGCAAACTATGTTGCAGCTATATAAAACCCTTGTTAGGCCACATTTGGAGTATTGTGTGCAGTTTTGGTCACTACATTACCAGAAGGATGTGGAGGTTTTGGAGAGAGTGCAGAGAAGGTTCACCAGGATGTTGCCAGATCTTGAGGGCATTGGCTATGAAGAAAGTTTAAAAAGACTATTGATTGTTTTCACTGGAAAGATGGCAGCTGAGTGGAGACCTGATAGAGGTGTACAAAATTATGAGAGGCATAGATAGGGTGGATAGTCAGAGGCTTTTTCCCAGGGTTGAAGTTTCATTTACAAGAGGGCACAGGTTCGAGGTGAGAGGGCAAAAATTTAAGGGAGATGAGCCAGAAAAGTTTTTCATGCAGAATGGTAGGAGCCTGGAATGCACTGCCAAAGGAGGTGGTGGAAGAAGGCACATTGATGAAATTTAAGAGGCATCTGGATGGTTACATGAATAGGGAGGGAATAAAGAGATACAAATTGAATAAGGGCAGAAGGTTTGTTTTTCAGTTTAGTCAGGGCAATGATGATCAACACAGGCTTGGAGGGCTGAAGGTCCTGTTCCTGTGCCATACTTCTCTTTTTGTTTTGTTCTTTTGAGACACTAGTGAGCTCAGTAAAAATAAAAGATTGAAGTAATTCACTCATAGTTCAAACAAGTGTGACAACAATTATAATATTCATACAACACTCTCGACATCGAAGTAATTTCTTCATGAATGTCAAATATACAATATAGCATCAGTAGCTAGATCTTTAAATGTCCTGCAACCTCATTCTGCACCCTAAGGAGCTGAATTGTCAATTTAGTCAAAATTAATAGCCCAGATTTTCTCCATGATGGACAGTCTGTATCAGAGTGAAAAAGATGAAATTGGCCAAGAATTGTAAAACCCTCCTCAGAGCTTGGTACTTTACACTTTCATAGAGGTAGGCAGCATTTCATAGATGTACAGTTCACAGAGGCAGCTAACCAGTTAAACATCTGCAGCCTCCACTCAAATCAGATGCATCCCATTAGTTGAAACTTAGTCTGCTGGGTAGATGTGGCTGGAGCAAGTTTTAACTTGTAGTTTTTTGGATAGCCAGTGTATTTCGTTGGAAAAGTAAGATAACCCTGTGGAATTAGCCTTAAACCTGTATTTCCTGCACCACAAGGGACACAAACTGATTTTCAACTATTCTTCCCCTTGGGAGTCAGGGGTTTGGACTCCCAGGACAAATTTTTGCACCCTGACATTTACACCCAGATGCCAGGAAATCCTTGCTTGTGAATGCTGCATTGCACTTTGTTCAAAGGAAGACAGAAAGTGGATTTGGTACTCTGTTACTTAGAGGCCATACAACTCAGTCAATGTGAGCAACTGAGGGACAGAATGCAGAAGGTCAGCAGGAGGAAAGGATAAACAGTTCTAAGCTGTGTAGATCTGGGGCATCATATCTTGAGAAGACAGAGAGCAAGTGTCAAGGAAGAATTAAGTTAAGCCATGTGACTGTAACAGACATCTGTCACATGATCCACCAGCAATTCAAACTACAGTTCATCAATTCCCATGACCCACCAGTGACTGTGAAGGCAATTGTCTCTCTAAACCTCCATGAATCAGGTATTTTCCAGGGTTTATCAATTGACTTGACTGATATTTTCCAGTAAGAATCACAGCACCCAACACAGTACAACTCAGGACAGAATAATGCCCTGTCTACTTGTCTGGGAGAAAACACTGGCTTTCCTTTTGGTTTAACACCTCAAATGCAGAAACCCAAAAAGTTTTGCCTGAATAGCAGGCTTTTCACAAGTACAGAGTGTTATTTATTGCACCCTTGTTGCCATGACGGGCCCAACTCATCATATGGACAACGTCATCTATCAGAAGTCTTTCATTCGATCAATGTCTGCCTAATTTGTGACTGAAAGAAAATCTTTCTTCAAATATCTGCAAAGACTTATGGCAGCTGCCATGACTCATTTGGATCAATGGGTTTGAACTCAATGAGCCAGTTCAGTCACCAACCCAGGTTCATGGGATTTTAAGAGGACAAAGGCAACACATTAAAAACTTGGCTGAGGACGGCCTTTATGAACCAAATATCCAAGGTAGAGCACAACTTCACCAGTAAACAAAGATAACAAGGTGCCGAGCTGGATGAACACAGCAGGCCAAGCAGCATCAGAGGAGCAGGAAGGCTGACGTTTTGGGCCTAGACCCTTCTTCAGAAATGGGGGAGGAGAAGAGGGTTCTGAAATAAATAGGGAGAGAGGGGGAGGCAGATAGAAGATGGATAGAGGAGAAGATAGGTGGAGAGGAGACAGACAGGTCAAAGAGGTGGGGATGGAGCCAGTAGAGGTGAGTGTAGGTGGGGAGGTAGGATGGGGTCCTGCCTCTTTGAGCCAGTAGAGGTGAGTGTAGGTGGGGAGGTAGGATGGGGTCCTGCCTCTTTGAGCCAGTAGAGGTGAGTGTAGGTGGGGAGGTAGGATGGGGTCCCGCCTCTTTGACCTGTCTGTCTCCTCTCCACCTATCTTCTCCTCTATCCATCTTCTTTCCGCCTCCCCCTCTCTCCCTATTTATTACAGAACCCCCTTCCCCTTCCCCATTTCTGAAGAATGGTCTAGGCCCGAAACGTCAGCCTTCCTTCTCCTCTGATGCTGCTTGGCCTGCTGTGTTCATCCAGCTCGGCACCTTGTTATCTCAGATTCTCCAGCATCTGCAGTTCCTGCTATCTCTTCACCAGTAAACATGTTGTTACTAGCAGTAACCTTGAGCAGGCCATTGACTTTTTAAGATGCACTTCAGGTGCCTCATTTGCCCAACTGGAACTCTGCAATATGCTCCCAGAAAGGGTATCGTGATTGATTGGTGTACAGTACATGCTGCATAATATTGTGCAATAGAAGGGCCTACAGATTGATGGAGATGAGATCATAGGCAGAGCTCCAACCTCTGCAAAGGATGACGATGATGAGGAGAAAGCTCCTTTTCATTCTGTCAATTCCAAAATGAATAAGGCTGAGGTGCTCAACCATGGCAGAACAGCTGGGAATCTGTAACCAGGTCTGACACTGTCTGGCAGGGCCTCTTTTCTAACTGGTCCTTGTGCAAAATAATGTCATAATGTCTGACAGTACAAAAGTTGGAAATCACCAGTCCCTAGTGACCAACCTGCACTGAAAGAGCTTTGTATATTGAGACCACAATTATTCAAGAGACCACCAATGCCCTACAAGGGAATTAGTGAATATGAATGAATTTGACTCTGTTATGGATTACAGTTGGTGTAGGTTGTACTGGAGCAGTGTCCCTTTAAGAGGTGAGTTACATGACACTGGTGAGTCATCAGTCAGTGCTCACAGTCTTGTTTTGACTTACTTTGAGCTTCACGGAGTGCACAGCTTCAGAATAAAACCTCCCTTTTTAGGTTGCAGCAAACAGAAAGTTCATATGTTCTTCAGTCTGACTGAAACTTAGCAACTGCCCAATACAGAATGGACTCTGTTGCAATCATATAGCTGCTATGCTCACCATTAGAAACATGGACCTAATTATATTCAAACACACTTTGTCATATGTATGACAAAATCTGGTCCCTTCACATGAATTCCATTGGCTGTAAAGAAGAGTCTGTAATCAAGCAATTTGGAGATTGATATGACTCTAAAAGATTATAAATGCTAATACAATTGTAGATATGATAATGTGTACATGATAATCCACAACTGTGCCATAGCCACACATTGAATTGACTGATCCAAGCTATTGAAGAAGGCTTGCTTGCTTCCTTTTTGCTAAGAAGCTGCTGTTGTATCTAGTCTAAGTGTTACTGCAACTGCCCACCATACGAGTGGTCAGAGTCCATACAGTTGAGCCCCTAGGACAATGGACAGCTCATAACAGAGATGGACTTTTCTACAGAGGACACATTGGCTCAGTGCTTAACACTACTGCCTGACAGTGTCAGGGATCCAGGTTCAATTCCAGCCTTGGGTGATTGTCTGTGTGGAGCTTGTACATTCTCCTTGTGTCTGCATAAGTTTCCACAGGTGTTCTGGTTTCCTCCCACAGTCCAAAGATAAGCATGTTAAGTTGATTGGCCATGCTAAATTGTGCCATAGTGTCCAGGGATGTGCAGGTTTTGTGGAATTGCTATGGTAAATGCGGGGTTACTACGTTAGAGTGGGGAAGCCAGGTCTGGGTGGGATGATCTTTGGAGTGTCAATGCAGACTTAGTGAGCAAAATGGCTCTTTATTCACTCTAGGGATTCTATGATTCTACTTGCAGTTAGTGAGTTACCATTACCTGACAGAACTTCTGTGTTGATGAACCAAGCTACTGACCTTGCCAGAATGCAGGAGATCACTGTACCTTTTGTGGCACTGAATCTGTGAATACTGGTAGTCTTCTGGTAAATGCATTGCAGCGTCATTTCTATCCATACCTCCTTGAGTTGGAAGGTGAATTCCTGATGGCTGCCAGGTAAGTCTAATCTCCTTCACTGGGCTTCTTCAACTAATACCTGGAAGTTCTGACCTGAGAATCGCAGAACAACTGGATCGATCCCTTTGTCCATAACATCCTGTTAATGAGAATGTAAAGCAAAAAGTGTCACAAACAATTCAGTGTTCCCATTCACTTTTGTATACTTCATATTTCTATCATTTCGTCAATGAATACTGTTAACAGTGTAGTGGAGAGAATGGCTCTGCACAAATGCTTGGTGCCATGTAGCTTTCGATTGTCACTTTAAGGTGGCTTGCTATCTTTCCTCCGAACATTCAACAATTGAGTAACTAGTGAGATACTAGATAGAAATTAGAGAGAAACTATAGAGAGAGCAAAACCAAGCAGGACCATCTCTGGAAGACTCAATAAAAAATCACAGTTTCTTGCTGACCCAATCAGAACCTGTTCTCTCTTAATTAACCAATTCAACATCTAATCAGCTGCCAACCCTGAAGATAGCAACAGTTTAGTGCTTATGTTTCCACAGTGTCCTTAGATCCAGGCCAGCTCCCATAAGAAAACATTTGTCTTTGTTCTCTTCTCTTTTAAAACAAGAAGCTGCTCACAGTTTAAATTTCAATTCTTAACTTCAACTCACAGTTCCAATCCAAAAAATGAGAAAATGAAAATAACAAAGTGATGGTCTCTACAGTGTCCTCCTCCCCTGCAGTATTAACTGCAAACTTCCCTTTTGCCTTGGTATTTCTTGCAAATGGTCCTGCAGAGAACAAGACAAAAATCTTCAATACGTGACATTTTTCAGCAATACACAAGCTCTTTAGTATGAAATTAGTCAAGGAATAAACCTGAAGAAAAACTTCTCTCATGCAACATGCAGAAGAATACTTTTCGTATGTGCCTGAGTTGTCAAACTTGGACCTTGTCCAACTCCGCACTGATCCCTTGATCACTCGGCTAGATTTCAAATCCAGTCCACCTTCCTGGACCAAAAGTCAAAGGTCTGGGAAGAAATATTTACATGTTGGTTTGTGGAGCATGAAATTCTTCCAATTCTGCGTACCTGACCCAACAGTGAAATCCCAGACACCCTTATAAGTTTCTGAAGGATTCAGACAGTTCATAACATTGCCATTAAATTTATAAATAAGTTGAACAACTTCAGGCCAAAACAGTGATTGACTCCTCATTATACACTCAGTCTGATTTTGCTGTCCATTGACTTAATTTATCTGTTATAGAATTGGGAACTCATCTCCTCCAGATCATTTTGTCACCCCACTAAAATTGAACTTTATCCATTCCACCCTACATCTTCATCACCTCACTAATGTCGGTAGACCCCACTCTGGGCCTACTGCAACCAGTAGTCCCTGGCTCTGCTGCCAGACCAGGCTGCCACTGTCTTGTCAAGAGTCCTACTCTCACTGCGTTCCTCCAAGCGCTGGAGAAACTTTGCCACCACTGCTGCTGCCAGCCCTGAACGCTGGGAGGATGTTCCTGCAGTTGCTGCCGCCACCACCTACAGCAACCATGAGGAGCTGTGTCCACCGCTGCCTCCGACTGCCAGGAGGAGCTGCCATTCCACGCATGCCGAGTTTGCCAACTAACATGCCGCAAAAGGCTCCAAAGATAAACGAAAGAAAAAAAAAGAAAAAGAGCAGAAGTAAAAAGAAAGAAGAAAGAAAGAAAAAAAGCATGTGGGAGTGGATGAGCCCCAGACAAGAGCCCTCACACAGTCCTGCTACTCTACTGGCATCTTGAAACAAGTCAGGAGTGTGATGGAATATTGTGCACTTGCCTGGATGAGTGCAACTAAAACAGCCTTCAAGAAGCTTGACAAAGCAGCCCACTTGATTGGCAGCACATCCATGAACTTCCACTCCCTCCACCAGTAGTGCTCAGTAGCAGCAGTGTGCACCATCTATGAGATGCGCTGCAGAAATTCACCAAAGCACATTAGACAGCACATTCCAAATCCAGGACTGCTTCCGTCTAGAAGGATAATAGCAGCAGTAACATTTAAGTACCACCAGCTGTAAATTCCCCTCCAAGCCACTTACTATCCTGGCTTGGAAATATACTGCTGTTTCTTCATTGTCATGGGTTCAAACTCTTAGAGCTCCCTCCTTGACAACATTGTGGGTCTATCTACAACTAATGGATTACAGCAATTTAAAAAGGTAGCTCATCCCCACCTTCTTAAGAGAAACTAGGTTGGGCAAAACAGGCTGGCCCAGCCCGCAATACCCACATCCAATGGATGAATTAGAAATAAAAACTTTCTAAGTTTTGTGATGTGAATGTATTAATTATTAAGCTTCTCAATAAATGTTGTAAAGCAATAATTAAAACACTCACTGAAACCAAAGCTAAAAATCATGCAGATGCTAAAAATCTAAAACAAAAACAGTAAGTGCCCGAAATATACAGCTGTTCAGATAGCATCTGAGTGGATGCTGGTCAAGAGCTTTTCTGTAGAAATGGAGATATCGCAGTCAAAGAAGATGAGGAAAGTATTGGTGCTGGACCATTTAAAGGCAGGGGAAATATGGAAATTGGAAGCAAACTTGTTTATACTTTTCAATTGGAGGAAGATAAGGAAGTGACACTGATACAATAATTAATGAAATGGAAAAAAGAAGTAAGGGAGGGGAGCTCAGTAGGACTGGAACAAAGTATGTTCCACATATGCTACTAAAAGGCAGACAGGGCTAGGACATGTGAATTTTGAAATGCTTGATATTTCCAACATTTTTCTTTTTTTTATTGGTACCATTATCAGTGCTACACTAGGCTGATTTCTTTTCTCCTTGACAAAAATATCGTGTTAATGGTTAATTAGTTGTCAAAGGCTAGTAAACAAAACCCTGCACATACATTGGAATTAATATGCATTTGTAGGTTCTCCTTTCCCTTATTCACAGTCTGAACAGACACAAATGTACCCACTCACTTGCCTCCTTTTCAAACATACATACATATGCCCAGTAATGCAATGATTCATCCAGTGTAAGTATGAAGACTTTCTGAGAGAATGGTGCAGCTGAAGTGTGCTAAAGATGGATGAACTGAATAACTTTAAGAAAGATTCAGACTGAAGACGCAATTGTGAATAAATAGCCTGCCAGACAATGAGTCTGTTCTTATTCATTTGTACACAGAGTACAATGCAATACAGTCAGTGTCATTGCAGGAACTGGTAAGGACTTAAAACATACTTCAAAAATCACCTATTCAGTTTATAGTGATAGGTCTACAATTCTGATCAAACCAGTATGAACACAATCACTTGCTTAAGTATCATCAAACCTGGCACAAAGCCATGAACAGATAAGAATATACCATACTGATTATTAATCGGATTTACAATTTTTCTAAAAGGGAGAGCAAAATAACTGATGTGTTTCTTTTCAATTTCCAAAAGCTTGTATATAATTGTGCTATTAAATTATTTGATTGCACAGCACTGTAAAGTGATTACTCTAACATGAAAATATTTCAAAATGCATATTTTAAAACTTTATTTTTCAAATTAGGAATGGAGTAATAGGTATTTTAAACATGAAAGAAACCCAAAAGTCAAAAGGAATATATTCACCTGTGGACAATAATGCTGATGACCCTATACATAGCATTAATTGTTAGAATGAGGGAAACACAGTGTCCTGCTGAAATGATAATATTGTCATGGACCAATTAATTATCTTATTTAATGGACCACTGACTAATAGGCTAAGTGTGAAAACATTAAACAATTGTAGAAGAAAACTCTGAGTGCTGAAAATCAGTACTGAAAACAAGATTGCTGGGCCTGCACAGCAGACTGATTACCAACTGAACGAAAGAGAAGTGATTAAGTTAGTTTTAATCCTTTGTTGGGGCTGGAGTTCCACCTGAATTTTTTATTTTATTTCCCAATGACACTCAACATACTGTGTATTTCTTGTATATTTTCATTCAATGGAAAAAAAAATGTAGTTCAAGGGGAATTTTAATTTCTAGGTAAAAATCCAACAGACTGAAGTTCATGTTCCAGGATAAGTTGCAAGGGATTTATCAATTGTCTCAATGGCCAGGCATAATTTAAATGCAGTAGTCATGTTGTTGCCTAAAACAGATATCCAGAGTCAGCTTACCTGGATTCTGTCTGATAATTATTCAATTAAAATATCGTGGGATTTTGCAAACCTGGAAATGAGAGGAGCACTGATCAAACATACTTTATGGCAGTTATTGCAAGGGTCTGAAAGGGTTAATATGGATGAGTGCCTTAGGCACCATTCACTATGATGTTGTCAGGCAGATTTGGTTGAGAAATAGCTTAGGATTTGAAGGAGTTAGGCTTAACTTTGAGTTTCTCCTCATATTCTCTGCAATAATACCTTTCATATCAATGTAACTCATAAAAAGTTGCTAACATGCAATAAACTACTTTTTCAACACAACAACCTCTTCTAGTTAGACCAGTAAGTGGTTTTCCTCTAACACACCAGATGAAGCAGGCCAAATAGCTCCTTACACTTAAGGAGGCCTGTAAAAGCTAGGTGAAACCTACCATATGACGTACAGACTCAGTTTGACTGCACATACAACACAGTTTAGAAGAGCGCTCTTGCTTGTTTTGGTTAAGTTCTGTCTTTGTTTGCTTTTACTAGATGAAATGGCAATGGTGATTTGCTTTCTAACTAGCTTTGGGATCCTAGGTAAGTGGTCAGATTGCATATATTTATGAAGTAATTGCCCATGTCAGGCATGTGCCTCAACTGTTCAGGAAAGCATGTGAATAAAAAAACGCTACTAGATAGAATCAAAATAAATAGTTTTTTATTTTATCTTATACTAGGCTCAGTTGCTGCCAGTGGGAAGAAGTCAAAATTCCTTTTTGGAAGCCAAATTGGCATTACTGATGGATTTGAATAGAGATAAAATACATGCACCAGTAATTTCCCCAGAGGTTCTCTTCATCTTCTACCATGACATTGCTTGCAGATGAGAACGAAACTCCAGAGAAATGGCTCAAGTGATGATCTATTCTGTTTTTCCATAGTGTGTCCGAACTATGGTGGGGAAATGGAAAACGCCAGCTGAAATGTTGTCCTATAGTATGTCCTTTACACTAAGTTTTTAAATATAAATTTCCCCATTCAATGTCTAAACCTTTGATTACAATGTAAATGAAAGGAAATAAGGGAAAGTTTTGGCAGACTGTCAGTGAATAGATAATTTACATCTTTCACTAATACTGTTTTTAGAGATTTTATTGGTTGGGATATTTTTAATGAGCAAAAGAAGAGTGCAATAGTGTAGCTAATATTTGAGATAGCTTACAACTGTTTCATTACTATATCTACAGCAATGTATTAAGCAAGAATGCAGGAAAACAGAGAAAGACGTGGAAATACAACAACTGACACGGATAAATATTAAAGCACTTATTTTCAGTCAAAGCTGAGAAGTCTCCAACAAGTCTTCAACATTCACTCCCTTCACAAACAAAGCATAATTGCAGCAATGTGCATACCTATGAGATGCACAGGAGTGCCTCACCAAAACTGCTTATACAGCACTTTCTAAATCCACAACCTCTACCATCTTGAAGGAGATGAGCAACTGATACACAGAACTCCAAGGCACACACGATCTGACTTCAAACTGTACCAGGATTCCTTTACTGGAGCTGAGTCAAGATCCTGGAACACCATCCCTAACAGCACACCTACACCACATGGACTGCAATGGTTCAAGAATGTAGCTCACCACCAGCTTCTTAAGGTCTGTTAGGGATAGACAATACGTACAGGCCTAGCCAGCCAAACCCACATTTCACGAATGAATTTAAAAAAATTGTAGACTGGTGAATTAACATCAGTGTTAACGATGATCTTCCAAAATGCTTCTGAATCAAAGCAATGACAGGAATTAAGACGGTAACAGATGGTGCTGCATTGTTCAAAAAGATAAAAAGGGATACCGTTGGTAGCTTTAAAACAATTCACCCTACAGCAGTAGATAATCCTGAGCTCCTGTATGTGTTCACCTAGCTTTTGCAGTCATGAGTAATGTGGCCTTAGCCCATTGTGAGGTTAAATTTGTGACTGAAACAGTTGACAAATTTCAGTGAGGAAAAACACCTTAAACATTTGTCAGCACTGAGGTTCATCTATGAGAATTACTCCTTGGGCAGATGTGGACTGCTGCTGATAGCACTTTCTCTCCATCCACCCTCTGGTAACAAGTTGACCTGCTTTACATCATCTCTGTTCATTCACCAAAACAGGCTCAATTCCAAGAGGAACACTTTCACATGCACCCATCTCTGATAACAACTATTTTGTGCAGAAGGCTTGAAGTCAGCAAAAAGTGTCTTTAGCACTAGCCAGATCACATCACCTGCTGTAGCTCTTTGGAAACTCGAAACCATTTTGGAAAGCAACAAAAATGAATTAAGTTCATGAAGCAAGCCAGCAGTGCACAGTAGTTAGTAAATAGTTGATGACCCCTTTAAATAAGGTTGCTTAAGGGCAGGGGATGGGGGATGCAGGAATGGTGAGGACACATATTAAGCCGAGATAAAAAGAGCACAAAATGACTGGAGTGTGGAGCTGTGAAACACCTCATACAGACTACCCTGGGACCTACCCTTTCCTAGAGGTAGAGAGATGAGAAGTAACTGAGTGCATTGACCTGGAAAAATACTTACCATATTCTTAGTAACTCAGTAGTCAAACTCTGGGAGAGAAGGTTTTTGGCCATCCTATCAACTCACCACCAATTAATGCTCTTAAATGGTCAATTCGTGTCCACTTAAGGCCTCAGCTTACTGCCTTCCTATTGGAGGCATGAATGAGGGGCAAGGTGGTGGCCTCTGAAAACCAGTTGCCAGCCCTGGCATCTGATTCCCTCCAAAGCCCTCTTCCAATGACCCATGCCCATGAGAGGAGTATAGAAATTAATGTGCCCTGGATCCCTCATCTCTGATTTTTCAGCAGTTTCTGGTGATCTGGGTCAATACAAGGACCACATCTTTTATTGACATATTTGAATGTTTTAGACTTGGGTGGGCACAATTTCAAAATTTGCAGATGGCATAAAACTTGAACTCATAATGAATTGTGAAGAGGATAATAATAAGTTTCAAGAAAACATAAAATGATGGGTAGAACGGGACACACATGGCAGATGAAATTTAATTACAAGGACAGTGCAGTGATACATTTTGTCAGGAAGAATAATGCGTGGCAATTGTTATAACCAGACACCAGGTGAAATTCCCAAATTTGTTATGTTTTCCTTTTGTCTGGCAGCTAGCTAACTTCCAGCACAGAGAGTAAGAGAATGTTTTAACCTGCACCATTAGGGTGACTAGGGTATTGTTCTTTAATTATGATCTACACAGCACACAAATGCTTGAACCTGGGCTAGTATCCTGATCAGTTCTATTAACACACTCCAGTCAAATTGGAACTTGGCTTTTTAACTTTTGTCCTTGTCTGTTTTTCAAAGGGAACAACACAAAATGTATATGCAGGTTTAGATGTTATCTGCTGGGCCAGCTTGTTGCTGAGCATGGGGTCATCAGCCCCTCTTTATATTTATCATCACAAGAGATACAGTCTTTTTGTAGTTTAGATTTTAGATATTATAACCTTAGATGTTACATCCTATTGGTTTAATGCAGAATTTTTGTCAGCTTAGATGTTTCTTATCAGGTGAGGGTAATTCAGCTTTGCTGGTCACTTATTTATGGTCAAGGTCTGGACTTACCTTTATGAACCACACTGAAGGATAATGAATATGTAGTCAGCACAGGTTTCAAGTTTTTAATAATGAGTATGTTTAAAATGTACAGCAAATCCCAACATGGCATGGCCAATGCTAAATGTTCTTATATCATTAATAATTAAACAACTTGCTTCCCCTTGGACTTCCTTGAAATAACCCCCTCCAGATTTCCTTATTCTTGGTGGTTAAACTCGCAAATTTACCTAAGGGGCTAGACATACAATGTAACTCTTCACATGGCATTGGGTTGAGTATTCTGCATGTCACAAATGAATTGTTCACCCTGTCGGATCTTTTCTGGTCAAAGTTCTCGGGGTTATAATTGCTCCTTGGGGTATGTAACTTCCTGATTGTAATCCTGATTGCAGAGAAAGGGAGCGATATGCTACTCTGATGTACTGATCTTGTGGATCTCATGTTTCTTCCTTTCCCTACAATTCAACCTCTTCCTTTCTGAGGCTGCCTCAGTTATTCTGTTTTTTGACTGATCTACTCAGATGGTAAAAACAAATAAAAATTGCCTTGATCTGTGTCCTGGAGAGAAAGCTTTGTTTGAATGTGTATTGTTCTTTCTGTCCCTCATCCGATTGGTATTATGGAACAATGGGAACTGCTGAACTTGGAAATCATACAATGTTTTGAACTGCCTTCCGAAGGGTTCTGTGGTCTCCTTGATTACATTAAACTAGTAGATATCATTGGAAGTGTGGAAGTGTACTGTAAGTGGATCAGAGATGTGCCATGATGATGCAGAGATGCTGGAATATATCAGATGCCAGCATCTGTTAAATGTGAGGTGAGTACAACCGTGGAGTGTGCACTGAGACGCTAGTGACTAATGCCCAAGATGGAGGTATGGAGGAGCAAGTCGTGAGCTGGAATTACAAGGTATCTGCTCTGACTTTCATTTCAGGAATTCTTAGGGTTGAACTTTTATCCGTTGGCCAGTGGAATGGGAACCTGCATATTAATAAAGAGAAATTAGGTCAGGATGAGAGTGGCAAATAATCCCTGATATTAGGTCTCTCACCACTCACTGGCCAGAATTCCATCTTGATGTTGGAAATTATTTGGAAATTGCAACTTGTTGCTCCTGATGTGAAGAAAGGCCCCATTCGACTTCTCACATTTCTTGCCATAGCTCACATTGTACAGGGCCAGGGAAAAATCCACCCTTAGCCTCTGCAGCAATCCTCTTTTGAAAAACACATTTTGGAATTTACGCCCTAAACTTCCCGTAGCATTATGGGGTTCTGATCCATTGTCATAACCCAAGATAAAGTAATGGTACAATTCTAAACAGCATGCAGGAACAGAGAGGCCTTGGGATGCATGTGCAAATGTCATTGAAGGTGGCAGGGCAGGTTAGGAAGATGGTTGAAAGACATATTTAAAAAGCAAGGAAATTCATAATTAACCTTTATAAAGCACTGGTTCAACCTCAACTGGAATATTGTGTCCACTTCTAGGCAGCATATTTTAGAACGACATATAACATTACAGAGAGTACACAAAGATTTATGAGGGATTGGTCCAGGCAGGGAAGGATTGAGTTCCTTGGATCGATTTGAGAAGCTGGGATGGTTCTCCTCAGAGATAAAAGATTAAAAGAAGGTTTAACAAACTGCTCAAAAACATCAGAAGTCTAGAATGAGTAAATAGGTGCCGCCTTGTGGAGCACCTACACTTGGTTTGTGACAAATGACACCACCTCTCTGTCGCGAATCACTTCAACACCCCCTCCCACTCCTTGGACGAAATGTCGTCCTGGGCCTCCTCCAGTGCCACAATAAGGTCACCCGAAGATAGGAGGAATAGCACCTCATATTCCGCCCGCGAACCCTGCAGCCCAATGGTCTCAATGTGGGCTTTACGAGCTTCAAAATCTCCCCACCCCGACCTCATCCCAAGACCAGCACCCCCTCTCGTCCCCACCTCCTTGACCCGTCCGTCTTCTCTCCCACCTATCCGTTCCTCCCACCTCACTGACCAACCCCCACTTCCTACCTACACTCACCTACTAGCTTCATCCCCTCCTCCTTGACCTGTCCATCTTCCCTTCCACCTACCCACCCCTCCCTCCTCACTGACCAACCCCCATCCCAACTCTCTACCTACGCTTACCTTTACTGGCTTCATCCCCGCCTCCCTGACCTGTCCATCTTGTCTCCACCTATCTGCTCCACTATCTACCTTCCATCACCGCCTCCCCCTCTCTCTATTTATTTTAGAATCCCCTTCCCCTCCCCCATTTCTGAAGAAGGGTCCTGCTCCTCTGATGCTGCCTGGCCTGCTGTGTTCATTCAGCTCCACACCTTGTTATCTCAGATTCCAGCATCGGCAATTCCTACTATCTCTCAATATACATTCCTTTACTTCAAAGATCAACTGTTGACCATTAGTACCTGTTTCCTGTCGCTCAAGCAAATTTGTATCCATATTATCAATTTCCATTGATCCATAGGCTTCAATTTTGTTGGCACACCTATTATGTGGTAGTTTATCAAATTCTTTGTCTTAGTGCAATGTTAAATGGTTTACAGAAAAAAAGCTTATTTTGTATATACACAATCTTATGAATTTTACATGTTAAAAATGCTATGTATGGTTATGTTGAGGAAATGGAATTATAGATCATTGAATCCTTGTATTTTCCTCCTTTCCATAAATGGAGATATAAAAAAAGTTCTTTTCTCTTTTGAGAAAACAAGGTGTTTCTGAAGAAGGGTTTAGACCTGAAACATCAGCTTTCCTGCTCCTCTGATGCTGCTTGGCCTGCTGTGTTCAACCAGCTCTACACCTTGTTATTTCAGATTCTCCAGCATCAGCAGTTCGTACTATATCTTTTCTCTTTTGAAATGGGCTATGTTTGTCCCAAGGTCACACACACCCCCTTCTGTTTGTGAAGTCCAGTTTTTAACTGGTCTGCAGAACTCCCTTTTGGATTAAAACAGGATTATGATTTATTCATGCATTCAAACCTGGGAGATAATTATGGCAACACAAATACACGTTCAAGCATGCAAGCAAAGAGAAAAGGAGAGAAGAGTTTACAATTAAGAACATTTAAAACTCAAAAATATGGACATTAGTTCATGTGATTGTTGATTAGATCCAGAAAGTCTACGTCCAGTAAAAGTTCTTTCCCATAGGAACATGGATGTAGGCAGGAGCAGTTGGTGGAGACAGAATTTTGTGACAGAATTCCCTTTCACAGCAGTTGAAGGTAGACTAATATTTTATTGATCACTTTTCAGACAAATATATGGTTTCTTCCAGAAACCAAGTTCTGAAGAGGTTGCAATTTCAGACAGACTAATTTCAGCCTGATTTCTGGCGGTGATATTTGCAGACCTAATTCTCAAACAACTGATTTTACCAACCAGAAGGAAGGATTCAAAAAGTGTACAATTAAATCTTTTCAGAAAGACTGAGAGTTTTGAACATGAAGGATGAATGACTTTAGTTAACAGTGTAGTTTCTACCTGCCCACACATCCCGATTAATATCAAGTTTTGTTTTGTGTGCACTACAGGCAGATCATATCATGGAAAAGTGTATGAAGGCAATAGAACAGAATGAGGAATACAATGTTACGGCTGCAGAGAAGGTTGTTAAAGAGCAATATCAACATTGAATTTAAAATTTGAGAGGTCCAATCAGAAGTCAAACAACAGCAGGGAAGAAGCTGTTCTTGAATCTGTTGATACATGTATTTAAGCTTTTGTGTCTTCTGCCCAACGGAAGAGGTTGGAAAAGATCATGACGGGGGTGGGAGGGGTCTTTGATTATGCTAGCTGCCTTTCCAAGGCAGCAAGAAGTATAGATGGAGTCAAGGATGGAAGGTTGGCTTGCATGATCGACAGGGCTGTGTTCACAACTCTCTGTAGTTTCTTATGGTTCTGGGCAGAGCAGTTGTCATACCAAGCTGTGATGCATCCAGATAGAATGCTTTCTATGGTGCATCTAGACAGATATGTCGAATTTCCTTGGCCTCCTGAGGAACATTGTTATGTTTTCTTGACAGTTGCATCAATGTAGTTGGATAAGGACAGATTGTTGGCGATCACCACTCCTAGGAACTTGACACTGTTGACCATCTCCATCTCGGCTCCATTGATGCAGATAGGGGTGTGCTCTCCACTCTGCTTCCTGACGTCAATGTGCAGCTCTTTCTTTTTGCTGACATTGAGGGAGAGATTGTTATCTTCATACCTTGTCACCAAGCATTCTATCTTTTTCCTGTATTCTGTCTCATCACTGTTTGAGATCCAGCCTACAACGGTGGTATCATCAATGAACTTGTAGATGGCATTAGGATGAAATTTGGTCACACTGTCTTGCGGGTACAGGGAGTACAGTAAGGGGCTGAGTACGCAGCCTTGTGAGGATAGTTGTGCAGGAGGTGTTGTTGCCTATTTTCACTGATTGTGATCTGTGGGTCAGGAAGTTGAGGATCCAGTTGCAGAGGGTGAAGCAGAGATCTAGTTCTTGGAGTTTGGAGATTGCCATCTTTGCAGTTTGGCAGTGTGTTACAATAATTCCTCACCTACACCATGTGCCAGCAATGTATGCAGCAAATGCACTGTACTGCACAGTTATGTATCCAACACTAAGGGGAGTAGTAATCACAAAGTCCATGGAGGCACCCATTAATCGGGGGGCCCTGGCACAGTAAGTCAAGGGCAGCCTCCCATACTAGTCCAGGGAGTTGGCCACCATCAGGCATCCAGCCAGGATATTCATGGTCTGGGGGTCGATACTTCTTCAGTCCAGAGAATGGGTCTATTGATTCCAAAGCAGCATATCCAAGGGATGAGGTTTACATGATCAGGAACTATATATACATGCAGCAGTCAGGGGACATGTTTTGGCCAGGGCTGTCTAGTCATGTCAGTTGAGGGAGTGAGCCACAGTCTTTGGATTTGTTCATAGGAAATAAGGAGAAAGGGGAAGGCTGGCAACTGTGGCTGTTGCCTCAGGAATAAGCATTGGCAGCTTACTGCACAGGAGGTTGCAGAATCTGAGTAGAGATGCAGAACAATTGTGAAGTGGGTCCTGCAAAATTACAAGGGCAGGGATATGTAGAGCATAGCCAGGAAGCGTGTAATGCTGAGGTGAGTTGTTGGGGCGGGGGTGGAGTGGAAGGTGGGTGGTATGCACATTCCCTACGAGGGAATGCCTTTGCATGGAATGACCACACCTGGCATGGTCACTTATATGCTAGAGACTGCGTGGGAAAAGTACAGGTTGGTTCATGTAAACAGGTCGGATGGGGACTTGTGAAGTATGAAAACTGTGGAATTAATGGATGACATACTACAAAAGGGATATAGATGTTTGCGGGTTCACCAGCGCATTCAGCCTGAGGTTGGAAGCCATTGACAGAGAAGTAGAAAGGTTAGATGTGGAAAGGTTATTTCCCCTTGTAAGAGAGACCAGGATTAGAGGGCATAATCTCAGAATAAATGGTCACAAACTTAAAACAACGATGAAAAGAAATTCTTCTTTCAGACGGTAGTGAATCTATAGAATTCTTTACCACAGAAGGCTGTCAAGGCTGAGTCATTAAGTATATTCAAGGCTGAGATAGATTTTTAATTGGTAAGGAAATCAGGGTTTTAGGTGAAAGCAGGGAATGCATTTGAAGATTATCAGAGCAGCCATGATCTTAATGAATATCAGAGCAGACTTGATGGGTTGATTTGCCTGTTTCTGCTCCTCCATTGTATGGTCTGACGGAGTGCTCACTGGCACCTTCCCCTGTGCTGGAAGTTGGAAGTGTCCAATGGAGAAGAAAATGGCTGCCACCACATGGAATGGGTGGGGTAAATGACACAACTCATGTGTCTCAGGTGTACACATTGGCCTCCCTGTTTCGAAGTGCTGCAATCGGCTCTCAGCGCAGGCCCTACTCCATGGAGCCTGAGCTGTGGACATAATGTGCTGCCAAATGGAAGCTAAGAAGCATTTAGTACCTACAGAGAGAGACTCAGAAAACCATTGATGGTTATCACCAAAAACACTTGTACAGAAAGTAATAGTCATGTACAAGCCATTTACAACTATATCACCAAAATGTACTCAAAGGGTTTCTTCTTTCTTTTCCTCCCTCTATGTCTTAGTATAGTACTGATTCTGTTGTTGGAGTGGAGGGAGCTTGCTTAGAAATGGAATTTGTTGACCCAGAGGTTTGGTGGAGCAAATGCGGGGCTGCTTGTGACTGGACAAGTCAGAAATGCCAAGGGTCTCCTTGCCAGAGACTAGTTGATTGTCCTCAACCTATTTTGCTCCAAACCCCTTCTTATTTCACACCTACATCAAATGCTCAACTTCTCACTGCATTCAGTATATACCAGTGTTACACCTACATGAGAGATGATGAAGTGCATCTCCTTCATCACCTTTAAAAGAAGCAGGAACAATGACTCACCGTTCATCAGCATTGGCCTTTTTTAATGTCATTGATGATAGCTTCAGCATCATTGAGATGCCTATGTTCAATTTGCAAGTACCAATTGCATGGTGAAAAACTACTTTTGATCAGCATCTCACCCTATATACTTTCTGCAAGCATTGTAAATAGGTGATGAAATAATTACAAATTAAATATAGAGATAGTGGGAACTGCCAATGCTGGAGAATCTGAGATAACAAGGTGTAGAGCTGGATGAACACAGCAGGCCAAGCAGCATCAGAGGAGCAGGAAAAC
>NC_063333.1:104419700-104469030 GCF_021869965.1 Rhincodon typus | reverse complement strand
TGATTCTGCTTGGTCTGCTGTGTTCATCCAGCTCTACACCTTGTTATTACAAATTAAATATAGCAAGGTTTGCAAATGGTTGCTTCATATATTTTTCCTACAATATCCTAGTGTCAAACAAACATGGAACTCACCCATCAAACTGGCATGGACTCTAGACATTGTCCCAGCTATTTTCTAAGAGCATGTACATCTAGTAATGCAAGTAATGGCAGGGAGCACAGCTCATGATGATCACTGTCAACACCAGATCTATCTTGTTGCCAGTTAATATAACATGTCTCCAGCTCAACACATACTTCTTTTTTTGTCACCTCTTACCCCAGCCTTGACACCCTCTTCCTTTTGTCAATAAACCCCCCCGCCCACTGCCTTTACAGATTCTGCTTGCATCCAGGATAGGTCCCCAGGACTGTATTCACCCCCAGAACTCGAACTGACTTTAATAGCCAGCCCCTAGACTTGAATGACCAGATCTCTGACTGCAGTGTTTACAGCTCCCTGACTGACAATACACGGTTCCCCTGACTGCTTGTGCTGGCTCTACAGGACTGTCTGCTGTCTATTCCTGGAGTAAAACAGATCCCAGAGATGGCTAAGCCTCTGGGCTTGTCTATGACTGACAGTACCAAAACCCCTGCCCACACCCCTCCCCTTATCACCTTAGGGCAGCACAGTGGCTCAGTGGTTAGCACTGCTGCCTCACGCCGCCATGGACCCGGACTCAATTCCTGCTTTGGGCAGTTGTCTGTGTGGGGTTTGCACATTCTCCCCATGGGTTTCCTTCGGGTCCTCCGGTTTCCTCCCACGGTCCAAAGATGTGCAGGGTAGTTGGATTGGCCATGCTAAATTGCCCATAGTGTTCAGGGATGTGTAGATTAGGAGGGTTATAGAAGGATGGGTCTGGGTAGGATGCTCTGAGGGTTGGTGTGGACTTGTTGGGCCAAAGAGCCTGTTTCCACATTGTAGGGATTCAATGATAAATACCTTGACTGAACTGAGGACTAGCCCCCACCATTTTTTAGACATTGACAATTGGTTAGAAAAAAAGTGCAGCGTGCTTGCTACGAAGATGGCTTACTCATGTTGTTGGTGATAAATTGATGTCCCAGTTATTATATGTACATCAATATGTTCTGCAGCATGGGACAGTATGACATGTAGCCTACATGTGCATTTGCACGAAGAACTGTGACAACAGAACAGTCCTGACAGCCCTTGTCTCTGGGTGAAGCATTAATCCACTAAAAGCATGGCAAGGCAAGGCAAGAAAAGACAAAGAAGCTGAGAGCATGTGTTTATGCACTAAGTGTGCAAGCAAGCAATCCTGAGATGAAATGATCCAATCCTTGAGCTATATATCTGTTCCTGTGGCAGCCTTTCAATGCAAGTTGCTGCTGCACACTGCAGTATATGTCTGTGCTTCCTAAACAGCCTGCAAGTCTCTTAGACATATGCCATGATGGTCATGAGGTGTTGACAAAAAGTGAATGACAATCTCCACAGAAAAGTGCATGCAGCTGATGCGCATGGATTGTAGCCAAAGACGCTATTTGATGATACTCAAAATGTAGATCATTCAGAGTTGTAACGAGCTCAGTTTGACAGGTCTCAGCTCTGATTTCCATGTCAGGTTTTAAACCAATTACAATGAAAGTGACTGTTGAGATACAATAGAGTCATGGAGTCATACAGCACAGAAACAAACCTTTCGGTCCAACTCATCCATACTGACCAGGTTTCCCAAACTAAACTAGTCCCATTTTCCAGTTATTGGCCCATATCCCTCTCAACCTTTCCTATTCATGTACCTGTCCAAATGTTGCTTAAATGTTGAAACTGTACTGCCATCTCCCACTTCCTCAGGCAGTTGATTCCATATATGCACCACTCTCTGTGTGAAAAAAAATGCACCTCAGGTCCTTTTAAACATTTCCCCTCTCAACTTAACCTAAGCCCACTAGTTTAGAACTCCCCTAGGCTAGGAAAAAGTTCTTTGCTATTCACCTTATCTATGCCCCTTATGCTTTTATAAATCTCTGCAAGGTCATTACTCAACCTCCTATACTCCAAGGAAAAAAAAAGTCAGCCTATCCTTATAATTCAAACCCTCCAGTCCCACTGATATCCTTGTAAATCTTTTCTGCACCCTCTCCAAATTAATAATATTTCTCCTATCTTTCAAGGTAACCAGAACTGTATGCAACACTCCAAAAGAGGCCTCAACAATGTCCTGTACAGCTGCAATATGACATCCGAACTCCTATGCTCAATGCTCTGAACGATGAAGGCAAGCATGAAAATGCTTTGTTCACCACCCTTTATACCTGTGATGCCACTTTTAAGGCACTATATACCTGAACCGCTAGGTCTCTCTGTTTGACAACGTTCCCCAGGGTCCTACCATTAACTGTGTAAATCCTACCTGGTTTGTTTTACCAAAATGCAATACCTCATATTTATCTAAATTAAACTCTGTCTGCCACTTTAATCCTGTTGATAACCTCCACTGCAATGGCTGTGCTGTTCAACTCTCTGCTCTCTGTGAACAGTACAGAAAGTAATCCATGGGTTTTTCTGAACCTTAATCTTTTTGGATGTATGTGTTGCACGAGCATTTCTTCCTTTGTGTAGTAATTAATAAATCCACACTTTCGTGAATTCAAGGAAGTTTGGGTAAAGTGGCTCCCTTTTGGAGCATAACTTCAATTGATCTGGGAGAAAGGTATCCTTAGGAAAGGAAGGGATCCTTTTAAAATTAATTTTGTTTCAATGAACCAAAGGGGGTGAGAAGCCAATTAACCCCTCCTCATCTGGAAATTGGGTCATTCCATCTGGGACTGTAATGAATTAGGGTACTCTGCCTGGGGTCTGTTCATAACAAATTGGGATCTTGTTAGTTCCTGAACAGGAAGGGGTTTTATTTCTTCAATGTCCAGCTCATAGAGTCAATAGGCAATAATTCCTGCTGGTGTGTACGCACTATCCAGGGAGCTATGATAACACTTACATTGTGCACAACTTCCAGGTTTCTCGAAGGATTGCTCTTTGTATCATCTCCAGGCTGGCTCATAGGTGATCACAGTTACTCCCAGAAGACATCGCTAATAATTTCAACGAAATACTCAGACTGATGCCAAGCAGCACTACAATCTTGCCTATTCATCTACTGGTGCTGAAAGATACACTTCCACTGCCTGGACAGTCAGTAAGAGCACTCTAGTACTCATTGGACAGAGTCTCCAGAACACTAATTGTTTGCTGTATTCTACATAAGCTTGTTTGAGGACAATGTGAGAAATTAGAAGAGAGAGAGAGATGGAGCAGCTATCTGTCTTCTCAGATGAGAAGGGAGTGAAAGAGAGATGCTGGGGAAGCCAATGCAGATAATGACGAGGTCAGGGCAGTAGTCAGAAAAGGTGGACTGGTTCAGTAGATCCTGCTAGCTGCATGATTTAAAAACAATTAATTTTGTATTAACATACATGGTTGCTCAGAAGTATTGTGCCTTAGAGGCTTTCCTGCCCTCAAGGAAATGCTTGCTTTATAACTGCGAAAGATTAAGATTCTCTGTTTTTCATAGATTGCCAATTATGTTGTTCCCTTTGCACCAAAAACTTGCTGTTCTGTTTCCTAGGCTGGACTGCATTGTACTGAATTACAGCAACCATCTAGCTTAAGATCCTGTCAGAGGACAGGATAGATTGAGAGCCTTGGTACACTTTGTACTGTTACACATGTGAATGTCTAAGGTAATCATCAGCCCTCAAGATACTCTACAAGGAAAGCAACAATAATGAAATGTCACAACAGATTTAAATAGACCACAGAATGTATTGGGAAATGTTGTATTTGCACCAAGTGTAGTGCTGTACAGAAGGTTAACACCTATGCCACAAAGTAATTTTAATATTGTTTAATTTTATTCATCATCCTCTACATCTTGGCATCACCTCAGCAGCCATAGCTGAAATTTAAGGAATCTGCTGACTGCCTTGCCACCTTGCCTCAGATGACTTTGATGGGTGCTGCCAGTTGGGCCTGGGCCTAGACAGTTCTGACCGATTGGGAGTTCCTTACAGATGTAACTGGCAGATACATACAACTTCTGTAACTAACTTTTTTTTTAATATAACCAGTACCATTACTGTTTTCTTCCTGTTAGCATTTTGATTTTCATGTTGCTAATGATGGCTAGATTCAATTTTTTGAAACATAGACATGTGTCAATGAAATCATTGGTCATAACTTTAAGGATGGAAATTGGGTCTGTACAATTTATTTTGTACTTTTGAATGTCTGAACAGTGTGTGAGGAATTATGCAAATTATGTAACATGACAGCAATGAACTTGAATAATTGAGCTTCCACAAGATACTTGCTGCATGTTACTTTCACACTAAATAACTTCAATCCTTCAATTAAAACAAATAGAATGCTCTTCATACAAAAGGTTCAGCCCTCACCAATCTTTTGTTTGATATTCCTAAAGTATATTCAGAGTTTTTTGGTACTTTTTTGGTACTTAACCTCTCAGAACTAATGAGTGTCAAATCAAATAAAACTCCTTACTTGCTAATTTTGAATTTTTTAAATGAGTTTTCAAATATAAACAGCAATGAAAATCTTAAAGACCCAAAGGTACTTTACATTGGCTTAACATTTAAAATATTGTTTATTCTTGTGCTTACAGAAATACGATGAAGTAATGATTCATTTTCAAAAACTAAGGAAGCACATGTAGCTGATGAGACTGTTTGATTATTATTTTCTATTGATAAGCTGCCAAACCACTTGTAAGCCAGAACTTGCTGTCCTGAAAGCTAATGTTGCTGTGACTCAATACCTAGACATGGTGACTTCAACAATGGGTGGTAAAATTACAGGCTACTTGCTTGTGGTAGTATTAAACATGTTTAGACCTATGTATTTCCCAGTATTTATGAATAATAATCTTAGATCTATGCTTTAATAATAACTGTTAGGTTATGGCAAAGTGTGATAATAATGATGATAGAGTAAAGATGGAAGTGGATCTTGATATTAAAGGGTGGGTAGGGAAATTATACTTATGATGCGTAGGACTGCTTTGTTTTATTTGCTAAGTAGCGAGCCATGATTCTACAAGCCAGACGAGAGTACTCATCGTTTTCAAAAATTCCAGTATGTGGCAATATGAAAATAACCATGCATGGATATTATAGTTAATCATTGTTTAGCAAAATGAAAAGGCTAATCAACAAAATAGAATGTGTGTGTGTGTGTCTGTGTGTGTGTGTGTCTGTGTGTGTGTGTGTATCAATCAAATAGAAAAGGTTTTGACAAGGCTGTGACAAAAAATTGCTTCGTGGATTATTTTAATACTGAAATAATGAATTGATTGCTCTAGAAAATGGGATTTCATATAAAACCCATTGTATTGGTTGTTTCTATAGTTACAGCCTCGAGATAAAGTGGTTTTGTATTACATGTAAAAATCAGTAATTACATTGTTCACTCTCAGGCATGCTTGAAAACAGTAATACCATGTAACCTCAAATTGAACAAGCAGCATATCATTACTTTTCTATTACAAATAAAATTCTTGTTTTACAAATTTCTGTGAAGTCAAATATTATTCACAATAAATAGAACATAGATACCAGTTGTTGCTACAAATGTAAAACATTCACAGTTACCAGAACTAGAATTAAATTGTTTAAGTACAAAATCAAAGAAAAAGACAATGACAGCTCTGAAGAGTAAAAGTCATGTAAGATGTTGTGACCTGTACTTAGCTTACAATAAAGACTAATGTTGATCACATTAAGGGTAAGACGTACAGCTATTAATTGGAATGGAGGATGAAAGGGACAGCATGGGGCAGTGGCTCAGTTGCGTCTTTGGACATGTGTTTCTTTTCCTACCCTATATTAACTGCTTTAGGTCAACATATCATCAATAGAATGTTAATGGATGAGATCGATAAAATGGAGCATGGAGAACAAATCTGCTATTGAATCCAGTTGCTTGACACTAATATCAATGATGCACATTCAATTAATGAGAGTGAATCAGAAAGTTTTCTAGTCAAATCTGGAGTCATCCAAGGTTTTCCTTAGTCCCCTGTGTTTTTCATGTGCTTCATTGAAACTTATTTTGAGTCCACCAGAAAGGATTCAGGCACCAGATCTTGATAATTCCAGGCAGTAAAGGCACTCATATCAACATTTCCATGTAAATAGATGATATTATCACCTTCTGCTCAGATTCACTGTCGAATGGCAGACTAATATGCATCAGCAACCAATTTGAACTAGCCTTGGAGGCCAAAGTCAATTGCAGGAAGAGTAAGGCCTCATTCTTTGGGAACTGGATTGGCCAATCCGTTACCCACTTCAATAATAGGTCAGATTACCTAAAAGTGTCAGCAAAATGGTTCAGAAAGGCCAGTGGTGCACCAAAAACTGGAAGGAGCATATAGCTATGTTGAAACTGAAAGTGGTTACGTGGAATTGATGGTCATTTTCCATTGCAGATTTTAAAATTCTATTCATCAGGTGCGAGGCACTCTCAGCATTATGCAATGTGATACAAATGTGGCCCACTCCTAATTCCTGAACAGTGGCTGTCAACCTAGCCATCTTCCACTTGATCATGTTGAAAAAATGAAACAACCTCAATATCACCTTCATCCTAATGGCTACCTTTGCCTGTGACTGCAACAAACTGTGCATACTGTATTCAATACACAAGCACCAAGTGTCCCTACATGCTGAGCAATGTTGTCTCGAACTTTATCCATCCAGGTGCAAAAGACATTGATTGGATGTATGTCTCCAATAGGAACAAACAAGAATCCATATCTAATTGATATATTTTAAAAGTTATCATACATGTGGAAAAAGAAGTAAAGAACACTGCATCCAGCCACTGACATGGTCACATGTTAATCCACAAATTATCATATTTACTGAATTCAATTTTAAATTTACCATGAAGTTGTTTGAACTCAGGATCTCTAATTTTTAATGTCCATCAGAACCACCACACCACAATCCATAGAGAAACATTTTGGTTAATTTTGATTTTATAGCTTATACTTTAGTCATTGGACAGAAGAAAATTTGGATTTTTAGCAATAACTCAAGACAAGATCTTATTTTTTTTCAGCTTGTTGAGTTGTTTTATTTGCTTAAGGTAGCTGTGCATTGTGAAGAAAGTAGCCTGATAATTTCTTCACATCAACAAATACAATCAGAGGATGTGTGCATAATTTAAAATGTCCTGTTAGATAGTCTTACAAGAAAAGTTGCATGTTATTTGGAGATCTGGGCTGGAAACCCAAATCTTTCCAAAAGCTTGCTAGAAATGCTCTTGTGTTTTTAATGAGTTGAATGTCTTTGATAATCCTACAAAACCAACTACAACAGAATGTTAATTTCCAAAATCCCTCTTATTAACTCTTAATAAGTCAGCAACTCTTAATAACTCATCAGTTCTTCCAACTTGCCTTCACGTCAGCACCTCCCTCTTGATCCTCCAACTTGCTGCTTCCCTCTCTTGAACCCTCACTGTGATCAATGGCTCAAGAAGGGAACAAAGAGTGAAACAGCATGAGGAGCTGTGAGGGGGAGGATCTGGGATGGAAGAATCAAATGAGAAAGCCAATAAATGGGACAGTCAGTAAGCAGGCTGCAGTGCAGAAAAGTGCTGAGGAACAGCTTCGGGATCCTGGAACTAGCCTTCTTGAACATCAGCTGTGAATTTCACTTTATTGATCATGTTAGGATTGGGCCTTGTCAATAAATTCCCCGTTGTGGCATGCCTATTCATTCTTTGCTTATGGGTTAGAAGTAGGAAACTATATTTAACCATCAGGATGTAAACAATTATAATGATTAAGTTTGTGGCGCTTGATGAATTGTTGCTCACTCATGCAGATTAGAGGAAAAACTGGTGCTGAGGTTCTACCTGTTCCTGTGTTGCAAAGTAATGGGCTAGTCATGTTGCCATAGGACATTCCATTCAGTGAGATTGTGCTGTATCACTTGTCTCCAGTGAAAAAATACCTTTAACCACAAGTCCATCGGGTCTCTATGGGAAAGGAAGATGGTAAACCTTGCTGAATGGTTCCATGAACATAAAATCATCTCGCTTATCATCAGAGCTTCCAAACAAGCACCAAGATATTGTTTAACTAAGTGGGGAGAAAGGTCTCACCTGTCAAGACTTTCTTGTAAGTCCCAAGTCTCATTTCCGACATACTGTATGTTGCTCACAAGGCAGCTATGAAGAGAAAGCCCGACATCTATCTTCTTCTGGAACATGCTTTTGCAAAGAAAGTCTAGAAAGATATACAGGCTGTTCAAGAAATTCACACTGAGATGAACACCAACTGCAGCTGGAGGACCATCAACTCTGTCAACAAGGCTTGTTGATTTGCCCAATACTTGTTGCTCTTCAGTGCTAAGAGCTGTCAATAATTGAGTGTTGCAGGTTGACACATACCAAGAACTAAGACTACATGCTGCAGGATATACTAAAGCTCGGGGCAACTGCACAAAAGGCTCAAACTTAGAAAGGAACACTAAGTTGGCTTTTATTCTATAGTAGAGCAAGGAGCTGGAAGCCATGTAAAATCCTTTAACCATATGCACCGGAGAATGCTTGACATGACTTGTAAATATACATTGCAAACATAACCTTTAATGGCAAGTGTGGTGAGAAACCTCATGTACTGTATTGAAAGTAACCGATCTGTATTGCACATTATGTGATGTCAAATTTGAACTTTTACAAAATGTGCTTTTACAAATTTTATGAATAAAATATATTTTTGGAAAAAAAAAATTTTCCTATTTAAATTTATTTTTAAGTGTGCTATCAAAAATTATTAGCAAATACTGACCAACAAGTTAGGTGGGTATATTTTGAGTAACTGCCATAGTTTTAAATTCAGAATAACCCAAATGATTTTCAAAGTTCTTCAACTCTCTAATATTGCTTGGATCTTTGCATCCTAGCAGTTCTGGGCTCATGCACATTTCCATTGCTTCCTTAAGAAGCTTTCAGCTGCCTTTGATCAAAATTCTGAATTATTTCCCTAAACCCCTTCAGCTTACAATCTTCCCCTTTTACTTTATGACAATCCTTGAAGCATACCTCATCGACCAAACTTTTGATTTCTTCTTCTAAGTAATTTTGTGTTAAATTTTACTTGATGATGCTCCTGTGAAGAATTTGGATTGTGTATTAGATTAAAGATGCTAAATTATTGTTGTTGCTTTGTAGCTGTTGTTGGGTAGGCAAATTGTTAATTGTTTGTGATAAAGTTGTGTAAAAAAATATAATCCCTTGTAGAATTGCATAACAAAAGCTTTAATCTTTTGATTAATTTAGAAAGGTTGAACTGTTGATTGAGTTACCAAAATTATTCATTGTTTTTACCATTATTTATGCTTAAAAGTTGCTCTTGCCTCTAATTTACTTATAAAACACCTTTGCATCTTCATTTAAGTTACATTCCAATGTTTTTCATGCCTCCTCTTTACTCTCCTCATTTGATTTTTAAGTAACCTTCACCATTTTCTGGACCCCAGTAGGCCTTCCACTGTTCTAAACCCGTAGTACCTGTCATATTTTCCCTTTCTTTTCTTATCCAATCCTGTTCACCTGTTGGCATCTAGGGCTCCCTGGACTCATTGGACACATCCCTCTCCTTTATAGGACCATGTCAGTCTCTCATTATTTCCTTTTTGAATGGCTCCCCTTGCTCTTGTAGTGATAATATGAAGGTCAGCCAGGTGGACCTGATAGAATATGAGTTCCCTGATTGGCACTGTTAATCTGGTCCAATCAGGGAGCCCTGGCTGACAGATAAGAACAGAAGTGTCAGAGGTTCTGTTCACTCTGAGAGCTAGATTTGTAGGAGCTGGATCAGTGTCAAGGACTCTCCACGTGTAAATAAGGGGTGACTTGGTGATGGGATACGTGCCTCCTTGAAGTTTTTTCAGTGGTAGAGGACAAATCATTATGTATTTTCAAGAAGGAGGTAGATACAGCTCTTGTGTCAAAAAGGATTAATGGATAGGGAACAATGGCAGGATTAAGCTCAATGATCAGCTATTATCAATATTAAAGGTGGGGGAGGATTAGACTTTTGAAATGCCCAATTTTTCTCCTGTGCTCATTGTAAAAAAAAGAAAAAAAGGAACAGGAAACTCAGACATCCCATTGCCTCTGACAGCTGGCTCTGAGGGAGCTGGATGAGTGTCAGGGACTCTCCACGTGTAAATAAAGGGTGACTTGGTGACAGGATACTGGCCTCTGTGTGGTTATTTCAACTCTAATATAGATGTTCCTACAAGTAGCTGATCCCAGTCCATTTTGACCAGATTCTGTCATCCCTGAATGAAAGTGTCTTTCTCCCAATTCAGAATCTTTACTTCTGATCCAACTTTAGTCTTCTTCATTTACAGTTAATATCACAAAATGTTCCCCCAGTGACACTCCTACTACTTCTCTGGCTTTGTTCCCTGAACTTAGGTCCAACACAACATGGTTTATTATAAGACTTCCTATATGTTGGCTTAGAAAACTCTCTTGGACTCATCTTCACAATTTTGCTCCTTGTAAGCCTTTCAGACTTTGTTTATTTCAGTTAATATTGGGGAAATTGATATCCCCTACCATTATTACACCATTATTTTAACACTTCTCTGAGATTTGCCATGATGTAGCAATGCCAGTGTTGGACTGGGGCGGACAAAGTCAGAAGCCACACAACACCAGGTTATAGTCCAACAGCTTTATTTGAAATCACAAGCTTTTGGAGTGCTGCTGCCTCATCAGGTGAAGTGAGATTTCCTAACATATGTGTCCTTCTATTTCTTCTCGACTGTTTCTAGGTCTATAGAACACTCCCAGCAATGTGATTTGCCCCCCATTTGTTTTTAAGTTCTTTGCATATGGCCTCATTTGAGGAACGTTTAAAAGTATTATCCTTTCTTATAGTAGTAATTGATCAATAATGTGACACTATCTTCTCTTTTACAAGATCACCACCCCACCACCCCGCCATTCTTCCCACCTCACTTTGCCGGAAGATTCTACACGCAGATTAGTGAACTCCTCCACTGGTCTCCAGCAATACAGATGGCAGTCTTCAGCCAATTTGATTCACTCTAGATGATATCAAGAAATGGTTGGAGACACTGGATACTGAAAAGGCCATTGGCCCTGACAAGATTGTGCAATAGTACTGAAGACTTGTGCTCAAGAACTTGCCCTCCACTGGCCAAGCTGTTCCAATAGTTTAACACTGACATCTACTTGACAATGTGGAAAATTGTCCAAGTATTTCCTGTACATAAAAAGCGGACAAATCCAATGCAGTCAATTGCTGACCCACCACTCTACTCGCGATCATCAGTATAGTGTTGGAAGGTGTCATCAATAGTGCTATCGGGCAGCAACTGCTCAGCAATAACATGCTCAGTGATGCCCAGTTTGGGTTCTGCCAAGGCCACTCAGTTCCGACATCATTACAGCCTTGGTTCTAACCTCTATGACTCTGCAGACAAAAGAGCTGAATTCCAGACGTGAGGTGAGGGTGTCACCACTTGACATTAAGGCTGCATTCTATCAAATGTGGCATCAAGGAGCCCCTAGCAAAACTGGAATCAATGGGTATTGAGGGCAAACTCTCTGGCAGTTGAAGTCATACCTGACACGTAGGAAGATGGCTGTGGTTGCTTGAGGTCAGTGATCACAGTTCCAAGACATCTCTGCAGGAGTTCCTCATGGTAGTGTCCTAGGCCCAACCATCTTCAGCTGCTTCATTAATGACCTTCCCTCCATCACAAGGTTAAAAGTGGGGATGTTCACTGATGATTGTGCAATGTTCAAGCACCATTCACGACTCCTTAGATTCTAAAGCAGTCCATGTTCAAATGTGACAAGATCTGGACAATATCCAGGCTTGGGCTGACAAATGGCAAGTAACATTCATGCCACACAAATGCTAGGCTATGACCATCACCAAAAAGAGACAATCTAACCATCACTCCCTGACATTCAATGGTGTTACCATTCCTGGACCCCCACTATCAACATGCTGGGGATTGTCATTGACCAGAAACTCAACTGGACTTGCCACATAAACACAGTGGCTACAAGAGCAGCTCAGAGGTTAGGAATACTGTGGCGAGTGACTCACCTCCTGATTCCCCACAGCCTGTCCGGTATCTACAAGGCACAAGTCAAGAGTGTGATGGAATACTCCCCACTTGCCTGGATGAGTGCAGCTCCAACAACACTAAAGAAACTTGACACCATCCAGGACAAAGCAACCTGCTTGACTGGCACGATATCCACAAGCATCCACTCTTTCCATCCAATGATGCTCAGTAGCAGCAGTGTGTACTATCTACAAGATGCACTGCAGAAATTCACCAAAGATCCTCAAACAGCAGCTTCCAAACCCATGACCACTTCCATCAAGAAGGACAAGGACTGTAGATACATAGGAACACTATCACCTTCAAGTTCCCCTCCAAGACACTCACCATGCTGACTTAGAAATATATCACATTCCTTCACCGTAACTATGTTAAAATCCTGGAATTACCTCCCCAATGGCATTGTGGACTGCAGCAGTTCAAGAAGAAAACTTACCACCACCTTCTCAAGAGCAACTAGGGATGGGCATTAAATGCTGACCAGCCAGTGTTGCCCCACCCTGTAAATGAGCTAAAAAAAAGTCCTCCCCCTCCTTCAACCATGTTTTTGTGATCGCAATGATAACATATTCTCATGTGTTAATCAACACCCCAACTCATTGGTCTTATTCACCAGACTCATTGCATTAAAATAAATGCCATCCAGTCTACCTATGCTCTGTTGTAAATTGGCCGGACTATATTTACAAAGTATTCTAGACTGACTTGGTTAATTTTTTATACTTGTTTGCACATCACCCTTTACATGTTCTTCCACTCTGTGTCCCAACCCCCTGCCAAATTAGTTTAAACTCACACCAGCAGCATAAGCAAATCCCACCACAAAATCAGGACTGGGTCTAAGCCCGAAACATCGACTCTCCTGGTCCTCTGATGCTGCTCGATCTGTTGTGTTCCTCCAGCTCCACACTGTATCGACTCTGACTCCAGCATCTGCAGTTCTTGCTATTGCCATGTGATCTCTGACTGTTTGCCTTTCCCCTTAAGAATGCCTTGCAGCTTGACAGTATCATTATTGACCCTAGCCCAAGGGCGACACACACCATCCTGAAATCATGCTGGTGGCCACAGAAACTTTATTTGTACTCCTCACTATTGTGTCTCCTACCACTATTGGCCTTGCTAGCCTTCTCCTCTCACCCACCCCTCCCAATGCAGCTTCCTCTGGCTGTGCTCACTAGAGGAACTGTCATACTCACCGGTTTCAAACAAAAAAATTCTGCCCATGATTAAAATGCACTCTGGGGCTCTCCTAACTACCTGCCTGCCTCCCATCTTTTAACTGGTTGTCACCCATTACTTCTGTACCCGACTGCAATTCCTAAGCTGTGGGGTGACTACGTCTACAAGTGTGATATTTAATAACTCTCAGCCTCATGGATGCCCACCTGTTACCCAACTAACTGATGCTCGAGCTCTGAAACCCAGAGCTGAAGTTAGTCAGATCAGTGATACTTCACAAAGTAGTGGTCATCCAGACCATCAGGAGGTCCAGGACTTCATGCTTACTGCAAGATGTGCAAGTCAGGGGGCTAAATGCCTCAGTCATATCTTCAATTAAAATGCTCTTACTCTAGATTTAAGCCGAGTAGAAAATGATTTAAGATAACAAGGTGTAGAGCTGGATGAACACACAGGCCAAGCAGCATCAGAGGAGCAGGAAAGCTGACGTTTCAGGCCTAGACCCTTCTTCAGAAAATGATTTAATTTTCTTTTTATAAAAAAAACCTAGAATTATTACTTTTCTTGAATGTAGCTTTAAATTGGAGAAAAAGAAATCCCCACTACCTATGAATCAGCTCTCTGATTTGCACTGATGTGACTTTCACAACCGTTTCAATTTCTAGGGGGGGTTCTTGTCAGGGTCAGCCATTACTCCAAGTGACTCAAACTGGGCCTTGGCTTTCAGGTTCTTATTAAGAAGGTCTTTGGGAGGCACAGTGGCTGAGTAGTTAGCACTGTTGCATCACAGTGCCAGAGACCTGAGTTCGATCCACCCTCTGGCGACTGTCTGTGTGGAATTTGCACATTCTCCCCATATTTGCGTCGATTTCCTTTGGGTGCTCCAGTCTCCTCCCACAGTCCAAAGATGTGTGTGTGTTAGGTGGATTGGCCATGCTAAGATTGCCCACAGTGTTCAGGGATGTGTATGGTATTATAGGGTAAGGGCATGGGTCTGGGTGGCGTGCTCTTCAGAGGGATAGTATGGACTTGTGGGGCCAAATGACCTGCTTCCACACTGTAGGGATTCTATGGATTCTCTGCTATCACCATTCACCCCCAGGTTTGCTCCTCTCCACATTTCCTCCCCAGGTGATAAATACCCATCTTGCTAGATTCCACTTACCAACTGCTGATCTATAGTATTGTAGATCTTCAAGCAATTTTCTTTTAAGCAATGAGGCTTTGTGGCTCTGCTGCCTTTTCAGGGACTAAGTTCCAGATCATTTCTGCCCTCTGGGTGAGAAAATGTTCCCTCAAATCCTCTAAAACATTTTGTCTTTTTACTCTGGTTATCTCTGGTTACCCTCAGCCAAGTGGAAGAGGGCCTTCCTGTCTACTTCAGCTAGATCCTTCATATCTTTATACACTTCAATTAGGTCTCCCTTCAGCCTCCTCTGTTCTAAATAAACAACCCTAGCATATCCAATTTTTCCTCACAGCTTCGGTCTTTCAGCAACATCTTTGTAAATATCATCTGCACCCTCACTAGTGCAATTACTTCTTTCTTTTGGAAATATCCTGACCTCCCTGAATTAATTTAATCGTCTCCCATCCTTTTTCTGTATATATACAGTTTCAGCAAACGTCTTAGTTCTTACATTCCATGCCTTTCCTAATAAAGACAAATTCTGGATACCAGTTTGACTAACTTACCTTCTGATACGCTACCTTCAACAGGCTATGAACAGTCACTCCAAGGTCTGTCTGTTTCTTTGTCTTTCTCAGTACTGTCTCAGTTATTTTCTTGCCTTGGTAGTCTTTGTTAATTTTTTTTTTACTCTCTACTTCTCTGGATTGAATTCCTTCTGCCATCATTTCCCCAACTTGACTAGTCCATTGAAATCTTCTTGGAGTTTATTTTTTTTCTTAATTATCAGCCACTTTTTGTATTGTCTGCAAACTTATCCTCCATTCAAGTTCAGTTCGAGGATATATAATAACTTCATCTTGAGCCTCACAGAATCCCACAAGAAACAACTTTCCAGTTACAAAAACAACCATTAACCATTATCTTTTGTATCCCACCTCTGAGCTAATTCTGGATCCAACTTGCCAATTTGCCTTTTGGGATTTTACTCCCATGACTAATCTCTCATGTGGGACTTTATCAAACCCTTGGTACACTCTGTATAGGCATTGCCTCCTTGACCCTCCTTGTTTTGTCCGCAAAAAATTCAATCATGTTAGTCAGATGCCAATGCTCCTCGACAAATTTATGCTGTCTGCCTTTAATTAACCTGTTTCTTTCTAAATGAAGATTTATCATGTCCCTCAGAAATTTTCCAATAAGTTTCCCACCACTGAGGTTAGGTTAATTGGCCTGTAATTACTCATGATATCCATTTTCTTCTTTTTCAGCAGTGGGACAATGTTAGCTGACTGCCAGCCCTCTCGCCACACAGCTGTAGCCAGTCAATTTGGAAAATGATGTTCACAGCCTCCATTATGACTTCTTTTACTTCATTTAACAGTCTACAATATACTAAATATAAGTCTTACAATTTAACTACTTCCAACATTCTAAACCCCTGAATTTTTCATCTTTCTCCCTTTCATCTCAAATTCCACTCTCTTCCCACCACTTACAATCTCTGTATATCTTTCTCTTTTGTTCTTGCAAAACAGCTGTTTTTAAATAAAAATTATTTCACCAATCAAAAACAACAAATAAAATTATTTTATAATAAAAGCTTTCAAACATCAAAGAACACTATTGATCTAACTGCTAAAAATATGCCTTAGTAACAATATGATTTCATAATGTTTCAATACGGATGATCTTTAGTGAATACATTCACCTTAAGGAGCTGAAGTAATTTTTCCATATTATTTTCCTAGAAGTTTGTGAGATTATACATAAATGCTGCATCATGGAGAGCAGAAATTTGAAAAGGGCAGGTTCATACCGATAACTACCAAAGTGCTGGATCTTATTTATGATTTCAGGGAAGGCACCTATTCAAAGTTAGACTCTTCCATTCTAAAAGGTTAACAAACTGAGGAGCTCATCAGCTAAGGTCCCTGTCTTCTTCCTGAGTTCCTTTCACAAGCAGGTTACAACACATGCGAACAGAGAAAACATATAATGAATAAGGATTTAGCAAAGATTTGTAGCTCGGGTTGTGATTGAGGTTGCTGACTCGATCGCCTAGCCGGTTTGTTTTCATTCAGACATTTCATCGGAGGCCTCACCGATGATGTTACCTAGCATGGTGACGAAACGTCTGAATGAAACAAACCAGCTCGGCACGCAAGTCAGCAACCTCACATATGATGTATAGAAGTGCTATCAACAGCATTTGGATATAAAAAGTCAATAATAGATGAGATGACTCCTACAATAGTCTTAATTATTTGTTAATAAAAAAACTTTAATAGTTAATTAGTTTGCAGCTTTGGCAGGGGTATGTCGAACTTTATTTTCTCTCATTGAATTAGCTAAGAAAACTGTCAATGGAGCATATCGGAGTCCTTTTTTAGGTGCAGATTGCAGTCATGCTAATATGGAGAAAGAGGAAATAAAATTTGCCTTTTGTTTCAAAAACTAAAGCGAACCGTGCACATAGATATTATTGGTTACACAATCACAAATAATGGAAATGATAAATTACATCAATAACAATTATAAGCTCGAGAGAAAATTGGGAAGAAAGAATTCAAAGAAAACACAGCAAGAGCAACATGATGCCTCCAACTGAAGCAGTTGTTACGTAGGACATTTGAGAATCCAGTAGGGTACCTGAGAGATTTTAATAGTCTTTTCAATGTTGGTCATTTATCTCCCACCCAAATTGGTCCTGAAGCCCTACCTTACAGAAAGGTTGAGGAGTGGAGTTTTAACCAGTGAGAGGACAGCATCAGTGACCTGAAGGGCCTATGGCACTGAGGTAGAGTGTGAGAGTGTGTCTGGAAGTCCTGACAATGGCCATTGGAGGAGGGTCAGATTTTACTTGGGGATTCTAGAGACAGAATCCTATTTACTGGACCTCTTCTATCCCAGCTCCTGCTTGCCACCAAGTTTTATCAGCTACGTGATTGACTGCCACTATCTTGAGTTAAAATGGTATTGGGTCCTAATTTTGTCAGGAGACCCAAACTATTACCCAATGATATGCTTCTGTACCTGCAGCAGACTCCATTCCTGAGATAGATGTAAGTGTGACAAAAATCTTGGTAAATAGGAACGTATTGGGAGGGAATCACATAGCAACCATTTTGAACACATAATTGCACTGTTCCTATTGGGCAAACAGGGTTGCAATCAGCCCTGAAGTACTTGACTAAAGTAAACTAAATCCTTCCTATTACTTATGTAGCAGAAATCAATATATCATTTTTAGAAGTACTTAAAGCCATTTTGAATAGTTAACATTTCAATTAAAGCGCAGTAACTGTCCTGTCAAATTGTGGATTGCCAACTAATAGTCAACTATTTTTTCAAATTGTTAAAGCCACTCGATTCCTTAAAATGAAAAGCAGACATGTACACAAAGACATTTTCTTTTATATCTATGTGCAATTTTCATCCAGGAAATTTAGTTTTGCAGTTGTTGAAAGTTGATATTTTCCTATTTCTTATGTTCTTATGTAACCATGTCAAATGTATCTGCTTTGCATCACTTTAACCACTGTTGTTACTTGAGATCATTGAACACAGATATTGCTCATTGGGAAAAAAAAACTGCTGTCCATTTTTGTGTTTAGCCATAAACAACAAATCCTCTCAAAGACATTCGGTAAACGATGGTTGAAAGAAATGAAACAGGAAGTATAATGCAGTAGCCCTTGTCAGGCCAATGGTAATTGGTGCCTTTGAAGTCTCTAATGTGAGAAAAGATGAACATTAATCTTAAATCATGCTGAGTCTGGGGCCTTGCTTTCAGTTAAAGTAAGAATGTGCAGTTACTTGAAACTTGACCTCAGGCCTTTGAAAAGTTTGGCATTGGTTGCCATAGAATGACCTTCTAAATGTAGACAGCTGCAAGTCTGCAGCTAAGAGCAAATTACAACAGCACTTGTTTTTTTTTAACTTGAGAATAGCAAAGGGTGTCTACTTAAGCTTTTTGGGGTCAGCTTTCACTTACAGAAACATTTGGAGCAGTAAAACACTGTGAAGCCCCATGAGAAATTCTATCTTGCCTTAAGCTTGTTAGAAAGTGCTACATAATGATACAATAGATTCTGGAATCCAGAAGTGCCAACAACTTGTATTTGATTTGTTTTGAAGTTCTTGCTTTGAATTTAAGTATTTAATAATTTGAAAATATTGTTTTAATAATGAAAAAAATTTGGGATAGCTGTGAGATGACGAAAGTAATTTTAAACAAACTGACCGAATAGAAAAATCCATGAGTTTGGACGGAATGCTAGTTTAACACCCCACTCAATGTTATTGTCCATTGTCTGGACAATGAAATCAGTAGGCATGTAAAACTGGTGTTACACCTGCTTTTGTCAATTTCCTGATGGGCAGCTTAGAAAAAAATAGTGTTAATGTCATGTTGCTTTACTATAAAAAGTTAACCTATTAGATCAGAACTGGGAAAACAAATTGGCCAAATAGGTCGTCTGCTCTCAACAGCATTGTCCTTAAAATGGACGCTGAGATCATTTGCCTTGGGTTCGTAAAAGTTTAGAACATTTAGAACATGCATCATCTCCTAATGTTTGGATTTCTCTTTAACATTGCAGAGTGGGCAGGGATGTGGAGTTGGACATGAGGGGGTCAGCGGCAGGGTTGCTGGCATTAGATCTGCCCTCTCCTCTGGAATTTAGGCACTGAACAGCGTGCAGCTTCTACTGCAAACCTTGAGTCTCCAAGGTGCAAAATTACTTACTGATTTCTTGTTCAAACTGAGAAACTTTAGTATCTTAAAAAATATTAAATTAAGTCACGTGCTTACTTATATCTGTAAGAATATAGGAATATGTGAAAGCGTGAGAACTAACAAAAAGACTGTTTTTCAGGCTCAAGGAGATGAACGCCTACTCCCATTCCTATTTATGGTTATGGCCTAACAAGTCCACTTGTTCAACAGACCATGTACACTTTACACCATTATTCATTTCTCATTCCCAATTAATGTGCTACATAAATTCTCATTAGTAGCCAAAGTCTATGAAATAAAAATTAAGATTATTCATTCGCACTGCCTGTCCCATGAAACAGGTACCAAATCATGTAAATGTTTCTACATGGTTCCACTTTTGTTTGTCATTTATATAAATGGTTTAGATGAGAATATGGAAGGCATGGTCAGTAAGTTTGCAGATGACCACAAAATTAGTGGCATAGTGGACAGTGAAGAAAGTTATCTAAAATTACAAGGAGATCTTGTTCAATTGGACCAATGGGCTGAGGAGTGGCAGATGGAGTTCATTTTGGATAAATGCATTTTGGTAAAACAAGCAAGGGCAGGATTTATACAATTAAAAGTAAGGCCTTGGGTAGTGTTGTAGAACAGAAAGACCTAGGGGTTCAGGTACATAATTCTTTGAAGTTTGTGTCGCATGTAGACAGGATAGTTAAGAAGATGTTTAGCAAACTTACCTTCATTGCCCAGACCTTTGACTATAGGAGTTGGGACACCATTGTATAGGATGTTGGTGAGACATCTTCTGTACTACTGTGTCCAGCTCTGGTCACCCTGTTACAAGAAGGATGTTATTAAAGTGGAGGGTTTGAGTTATAAGGAGAGGCTGGATAGGTTGGAACATCTTTTCACTGGAGCATAGGAGGTCGAGTGGTGACTTTATAGAGGTTTGTAACATCATGAGAATATAGATAAGGTGAATGGCAGGTGTCTTTTCTCTAGGACGGGTGATTTCAAGACTAAGGAGGATGTTTTTAAGGTGAGAGGAGAAAGATTTAAAAGAAGACATGAGGGACAACTTTTTTTTACAGAGAGCAGTTTGTGTGTGTCATAGAATCCCTACAGTGTGGAAACAGGCCCTTTAGCCCAACAAGTCCACACTGAACCTCAGAGCATCCCACCCAGACCCATCCCCCTAAACACTACGGGCAATTTAGTATGGCCAATCCACCTAACCTGCACATCTTGGGGTTGTGGGAGGAAACCGGAGCACCCGGAGGAAACCAGAGCACCCAGAGGAAACCTGCGCAGACACGGGGAGAATGTGCAAACTCCACAAAGACAGTCGCCTGAGGCTGGAATCAAACCTGGGTCCCTGGTGCTGTGAGGCAGCAGTGCTAACCACTGTGCCACTGTGCCACCATGCCACCCCTATGGAATGAACATCCAGAGGAAGTGATAGATTTGGGTATAATTACATCATTTAAAAGACATTTGGATAAGAACATGAATAAGAATGTCATCAAAAAATAAAATTATTCCAAAAAGTTAATTTCTGTTTGAATAAATTAATCAGAAATGTGCACAATTAAATATTATTGTTTGAGGATTTTCTTATCTCAAACAATGTGAAGATTGGTTAGGTAGAATCTCTGAAAGAGGAAATTAGAGTTAATTTTTCTAGGTTGCTCACCACTGGAAAATATTTTGAAATTAATTATTTTCCCTTCTGTAATGGGAACATGATATTTTTGTTTCCAGACACAGCAAATGATACTAGCACTAGAAATGTCAGAAAAAAAAAACAGCTCAGTAGGTAGCAACGTCCATCAAAGATTGTCACCATATTCATACTGGTCCTGAAGCATCTGAACCAGAACATTTCAGAAATAATGAGTATTCCTTGTGACTCCTTAAACTTTGTTTGAATATTTCTCATAATGGACCCTAAAATTCCATTTTTGTTCTGGCAAATTTCCATTGTAAATTCAGTGGGAATCTGTCAGAACAGTGGGAAACTAAGGTCCCAATTTTCATTCACAGAGCTAAGACACATAGGCAGGAGAAATCATGGTTCTGCAACACTGAAATTTAAACATGGTCATTTGCATGGACTTTTGGCCTCAACTGCTAGTTGAATCAGGTGATTTGGAAAGAACTGAAGAGACTTGCCTGGTTCCTGATCTGAGCTATGCAGATAGCCTGCCTGGGGTCTTAGACAATGTCTGCAAATTTGAAAAATAAAGGTTAAACAAAAACCATAATTCCTGCTCTCAAACCCTCATTCTTTATTTCCAAACATAGCAACATATGGCCCTGAGGCCACCGTCATAGACCTTCATACACCATGTTTTACCCTCTGCTTATTTACCCATCCAAAGGGCCCCTCATACCTCTGACAGTGTATGACCATATTTCAACCTCTTTGTATAGTTACATTGTGCTCTGCATTACAAACACTTGCACATTATAAGATACGCTGGCTGACTCATTCTGGGTGGCACAATCTAGTTGATCAAAACAATGGAAGCAAGGTACCAATTAAAGATGTTAATCAGATTCTGAAGTGTCTTGATAAGATGTACATACAAATCGTGTTCCCTCTGTGGGTGAGTTCAGAACTAGGGGACACTGCTTTAAAATTGGGAGTCATCCTTTTCGAGAGAAGCAAGGGGAATGTGTTTCTCTCAGAGTGTTGTGCAACTCTGGAACTCTTTATCTCAGAGAACAGTGAGGTTTAGCCTTTGAATATTTTTAAGATGAAGGTAGTTTCTTGTTGGCAAAGGAATTAAAGGTTACCAGCTGTATTTGGAAATGTGAAATTTGAAACACAAACAGATCAGCCATAATTTTTTTGAGTGGTAGAGCAGCTCAAAGAGCCAAATAGCTTACTGCTGCTCCCAATCTATTCATTCATAATAAATTGTCCAATGTGGGTAATTGTTGGTAGATGGTTTTATTTGTAGTGTCTCTCTGCATTTGGGACTGGGTACAGGACAGAGCTTAGGAGCCATATTCTCTGAGCATAGCAATTAAACCCACCATCATACACAGAGTCTGAAATTTGGTCTGAAGATATCTGACATCGGAGACTCTTGCAGGATTATGGCACCATGGCAGTTGCCTGGGAAAATAGTGCACACTTGCAAGGTTTAATTCTTGTGGTCACAGACCGGTTGTAGATTTTTTGAGTGGATGCCTTTTCTGTTCAGAAATCTATTGACGCTTTGACAGTGCAATCAATTATACCTCGGACCTGTAGGAATCTATGAATAGGGACGAATGCACTAGCCCATTACTCTGAAAATGATTGTACTTTTCTGCCCTCTGAAATTGAGTGTCAATGACCTGCCGAATGGTATGGTGAGCTACAGACCTGCAAGTTGCCACCTAGCTTCACAACCAAACCCTGAACTAATCCTTTGGATTTGGAATGATACAAATGTATAAAAATTCAATGTTATGGTGATCTTAACAACTGCAGAATCAAACAATTGTTATGTTGCAGAAGCTTTTTGGCCCTTTGTGTCTGCAATGTCTCTCCAAGCATTATGACTGACAGCCAATCTCCTACTTTTCCTTGTAATCACAAACAATGTTTCAATTTAAATAATCATCTAATGCCCTCTTGAATGCCTCGGTTGAATTAATTCCATCATATTTCCAGGCAGTGGATTCAATCCGTTAACTACACACTATGTAAAAAAATACTTTTTCACCCCACATTTGCTTCTTTTGGAAAACATTTTGAGTCTCTTTCCCCGGTTCTTGATCCTTTTAGAAGAGGAAACAGTTTATTCCCATCTGCCATGTAGGAGCCCATCATTTTGAAAAATTCTATAAAATGCCCAGAAACTGAACTGACATAAGGACTAGCCTGATGGCTGCAGGCCAGAGCAAAACTCAAAGACAATGATAGGCACAGTTTCTGTGGCACTAGCATCCTGTCATTTGCAGGTAACTCACTCATGGATGTTACGCACAATGCCTTGAGTAGTCTCTTCTTCCCCTTGTTAAACTGTGCTCCTCTGAACAGAAATGTGCATTTGTTGAGGACCCTCCTTGCTACTCTGTCCAGTGTCAGAATGCCCTGCTCCCATTTAGCTTCCTCAGCAATTGGTTTACCAATGTTTCGTCAACACATATCTAATACCAATAGCCATACGTCCTTCTTGAGAGTCCAATTATTCACTCCTCACAAACGTAACCTCTCAGTGCCAGCAATAGCATCCCTGTGCTCTGGATGAGCATCTGAGTTTAAATCTTACATTTCTCATCCCCATGGACAATTGAAGCTCTAGCTCCAAGGGTCTATAATTTCAGTGCAATTACCTCTTTGGGATTGACTGAAAAGTTTCAAACATCAACTCAACTTGCAAGCTAACAGACTGGAAGGTAGTGTCGGGCACCCACAATTAACTGTGTTCATAAACTATTATTTGGAGAACACATGTTCAACTTATGTCAAAGGCTAAGCAGGAAAACTGACCAGAAGTGTCATCACCTTTTAGTATGTCGTCTGTATCTTTCACTTCAAAGCATTGATGTCTCTGCAAATATTTAATCCAGATTCTATATGAGGAGTGAGATGGATACTTGTCCAGAACTTAACAATGATTGGATAATATGTTGAGAAGCCACCAGTAGATTTCAAACAGATCATGTTCTGGGAGCGGATTTTGCCATCAGGACAGATGAAGAGAAAAGAAAGTCAGAAGGATTGATTCCTGTGATTTCCAAATGACACAGTGATGCACGAGAGAAGTGCTATAATTTCCTTTAGAATTTACTTAAAAACAGGGATTGGAAGAACAGCAACCTAGGGACCATCTAACAACAAGAATATTATGGCCACCCATATCCCGTCAACCTGATTTGTCAGTCTTTGGGGTTTTTATGTTCCTGAAGTGAAATGTTCAATTTTAATCTGAATAACCATTTGTAAGACTTGATAATCCAATTCCTGGGAAGATTTTTTTTTAATAACTATGTGGAAAAAATCAAAAAGGTGCTACACAGATGCATTATAAAGCAACATGTTAAATCAAGCCACTTAAGGAAATATTAACTGAGATGATCAAATACTTTAAGAAGTGTATTAAGGGTGGAAAACAAGGCTAAAATGATCCATTTAATTTTGTAAATGATATTGATGTAGATCATAAAATCATAGAATAGATCGTAGAATCCCTACGGTGTGGAAATAGGCCCTTTGGTCCCACAAGTCCACACCGACCGTCAGAGCATCCCACCCAGATCTATTCCCTGATAACTCACCTAATCTACACATCCCTGAACACTATGGGCAATTTAGCATGGCCAATCCCCCTAGTCTGCACATCTTTAGACTGTGGGAGGAAACCGGAGCACCCGAAGGAAATCCACACAGACACGGGGAGAACGTACAAACTCCACACAGACAGTCACCCGCGGTTGGAATCAAACCCGGGTTTCTGGCGCTGTGAGGCAGCAGTGCTATTCGGGAGAGCTGCAGTGAGGGACAAAACACCTGTCCAGGCAAGTCTAATAAAAATTGCAATAGTCCAATATACCCGTCATTAGTAAGGGCATAACTTCCTTCACTAGTGGTGCCAAATACAAAGTGATTCATACTCTTGTGATACTTAGCTAAAACTAATTGTTTTAGTCTATCACACATGATAATTATGGAGGCATTTGATGACTGAATTAGTCATCTGGGAGTCTCACAATAAAATGTAGACGGATGTAAGAGACAGATCTTGTGAAATCTTTAAATTACTTATGCACCCTCAGTAACTTGTGGGATCACTGTACCACTCTGATTAAAAATGCTAGCCTAACTGCTAGGGATTTAATGCTTGCTGTGACTTCTTGAGCAGTTAATATTTAAATTACTTACTACAGCAGGCCACACATAAAACTACAGTGAGATATTCATTTAAAAAATATAAAGCTCATTTTTAATGACAATGGTGAAAGTGACCATTTAACATAGTGCCAATCAGTAACTTTATATTTAAAACAGTGTGAAATACGAGCACAAGGACCTATAAAACAAGATGATCAACTTAATAACCTTTACATGGAATAAAGTCTTATATTTTTGTAGTTTATGTATGGGTCAATCAAGAATGATCTCTTCCAAGAAAGCCATTTCCACAGTCATCAAACGTCTCAGCAGAATTTTTGGATAACATTATCTGACTCAGTTATGAAAGACACCGTTCAACCCAGTTGTTATGAACAGATTAGACCCCTGGTCATTGCTGGGTTCATTAATCTCAGATAGCTGGAAAAGAAAAGCACTGCAATGAGCCTTACAATTCTTTAGCCTGGGTTCTCATTCCTGACATGTGACCCTCACTTCATTTGTGATCCTTCTCTAATGCACAGCCAAACTCCAACTATGTAGGATCACAGAGGGATGCTGGCCACTTGGGTCAGATGTTAGAAGAATAATAACAACAACAATAGCATAATTGATAACATGCTGCAGTGGGAGAGTAAAGACACAGGATAACTTTGGTAAGGAATAAAATGCAAGTTGAGGTTGCAACTTTGTTCTGGTTGTCTTTCTGATTATTAAATATAACATAGAAATAATAGAATCCCTACAGTTCAGAAAGAGGCCATTTGGCCTATTGAGTGTGCACTGACCTTCTGAAGAGCATCCCCACAGACCCACCCCATCCCCATAAACCTGCAATGGGTTTTTAACCTTGGCTAACCCATCTAACCTGTACATCCCTCGGGGGAATATTTCAAGGAAACTGGTAAAATGACATAGGCAAATGGGGATTCGGAAAAACTGAATTGAGCTAGTGCAAGTGGCCCTTCAGCAGCAGAACATCAGTGGGTGGATTTGAATCCATTGGATCAGCGACCAAAATAGAGCTGCAGAAGAAACTGTGTTGAAGCCTTGGGTTGGACAATCCACTAAAATGTACCCTGTGTGTTCTGTTTTTTTTAAAGTTTGGTCTGGCTCATTAGCTTTGCAATGCTGCAATTCTAATGACTTGCATTTCGATTTTGTCCAAAGATCAGGATGTTGTGAACAAACCCAGCACTGGAGTAATCGGGGTCATTAGACATCCAGGCCTATGTGGTGCTGAAAACTGTTGACACACTCAGCTAAACTAGCCTCAGTGTAAAGGGGCCAAATGGCACCAACGATATATCTTAAGTGACAGATTTTCTAGCTATTTTGTTTCTCTCTTCTCTTCCTGCAATTGCGTGAAATATAATGCCAGATAGTTTATCAGGGTCAACAGGAACCATCAGCGAAACCCGTACCACAGTATCTATGCAAATGTAGCAACCCACAACTTGAGCAATTAAAGGGTTATAATCTGCTTATTGAGAAATTTTATATTGAAACAAAATCCTTCATAAATTTAGGGAGGGTCTAAAAAGGCAATCTATGACCCCTGTCTCTGTAAATTTTACCTTTGTTACAATCCACAACAGAAGGATTATTATGGCCAATTTATGTTAAGTAATCTGCTGGAGGTTAACAGGAAATACAGTGAAATTGTGATGAGACAAATCAGATAACCCAAAAGTTGTCAGGCATTCCACCAGTACAATAGGAAATCTAATAGAAGGAGGCCTAAGATAATCTATTGTTCTGTATTGGTAACTCTAGATTAGCTAGACTTGTTCATGCATGTCATATGACCATGCCAATGAAGTCCTGGAGAAAAAATTGCCATACTGGAGAACCATCACATGCAAACCTACAGTGATGGCTGCCGAAAAGGTCTCACCCACATTCTGAATGAATATGCACCAAGAGAGATATTTAATGGGAATGAATCCTAACTGTTTTATATCTTTTACCAGATTGCTGTTTAATGTTTAAAAATAAAACATATAGTCAAGAGTAAAGCAAAGAACATTGCGGTGCTCTGTGTCAACATGCTGGCACTGAGAAGCTGTCATTTCTTGAGATAGGAAAGAAGACATGGTGCTTTATGAATATCAAGACACTATTCACAGGAACAAACAAAATAGGAGCAGGAATATTCAGCCCTTTGAGGCTGCTCTGCCATTCATTATGATCATGGCCAATCATTCAAATCAGTACTCCGTTTCTGTTATCAAACAATGAAGCTGATAAAGCTACCTGGAAGATCTCCAGCATTTGTGATACATGGATACAGAAAGTGGACAAAATGTACTGCTGGTAGAAAAGGGAGGTTATCAACCTGATGACCTTGCGCAGTACATTGAATGTCTGCCTGCTCATCCAAATGGTTCCACGATGAAGCTGTAAAGGGCGTAGAGATGGTCTGAGATTTTACATTGTAGCACAAAAACACAGAAAGTATGTTTGACTGTGTTGATGAAGTAATGGACCATATTACACTCAATTGAAGTCAGCAGGCTAAGTAGAAAGAGATTACTGAAATTATCCCAAGCTAACTCCAATGTTTTCAATGCTTTTACTGTACAAGGCCATTGTAGGCTGTGACCAAATTGACAAAAAACATTTTTTTTTAGTTATTTATTGTGTTTTTACTTTGTTTTGACATGAAGTGCATTGTAGGCAAACAGTTAGACTTCCTTGAGTATCTCAAAGCTTAGTTTAACACAGATTTGTGGGTCAGTCACCTGTAATTCAACTTATTGTGATTTTACTGTAAACTAATGGCTGATTTTCCCTCAGAGTTAAAAATTCTGACAGGCAATAGTCCTGCAATAGAATCCTCTGAAAGTATCAGTTTAGATCTTAGAACTCAGAGGGTTCTGCAGAAATTAAGTTAATAGTTACCCAAGAAACTAAAAACTGAGGCTAACACCGAGGTAACTATTAAATTGATCCTCCAATTTACCATGCAAATTCCCAATTAAAACTCCCCCAGGCCTCTTAGATTTCCCGTATTCTGACATGTCATGCGACTCTTATACCTATCATGTTATTCCAGCCATTTGTTTTATCTTTAGCATCATCTTATTTTTGACTTTTTGCAATTATCTCTCTGCCTCAATTAATCGGATCACGGATCATTCCTTCACCTGCTATTCAGCTATTGACACTTTACTCACACTGTTTGACACTTTTGATCACCTGCAAAGACTAGTTATTCAGCCAGTCGACACTCCATTCTCGCATTTGTACTATCTTTTGACACTCTCAATTACCTGGAATTATCTTCCAATGATTTTTCTGCTTATAAATTCTGTACCTGTGCACTTCCCTCCTCTTCACCTGACAAAGGAGCAGTGCTAAGAAAGCTTGTGATTTCAAATAAACCTGTTGAACAAAGAACAAAGAACAATATACCACAGAAACCGGCGGTTTGGCCCTTCAAGCCTGCACCAACGCATTTTGCCTTTCCATATTAAAATAACCTAGTGTCGTATAATTTCTGACTCTGAAAATCTGGCCCAATTCCAATTTTTTTTTTAATATGTGTGACTTGAACTTGTGCTCAGAATGACTTTATAACTTGATAGTTGCTGAAATACTTTAAATATGCTCTTGACATAATCACCAGGACACACTCACTAGCATGAGTCATTGGGAGAACACATCAATTTCACACATCAAGGGTGGTGGTATAGTGTAATGCCACTGGACTAGCAATCCAGAGCCCTAGGCTGATATTCTGGAACATGATTCAAACTCCACCAGTGAACGTTTAGTTCAACAAAATCTGGAATAAAGACCTGGCATAACGGTGACCATATAACCATTTTCAATAGTTACAAACCCAACAGTTTATTAATACCCTTTAGAGAAGGAAATCTGTTAGTCTACATGTGATTCCAGATCCACACCAATGTGGTTGACTCTTAACTGACCAATGGACAATAATTGTTGGCCTGATGAGAGAGGCCTACATCCTGTCAGGAAAGACCACTGCGAGATCCACCTCCGGTACCTGCCAAATTGCAGTGTTTTTCCTCTGCTAAGGACCTCAGGGATGGGACAATGATTGGGCTTGCCCAAACGTTTACCTTCAAAGACATCTGTAATGAATGCATTGTAAAAAGAATTTTAGGAGTGAAATTTTTTTTGTAGGTATTTAGTGTGTCAGCTCATTGTTTGGACATTGGTAAAGCAAAGAAAATACTTCCAGAAAATAACTGAAGTTTTCTTTGCAGTAGAAAAGCAATGTTCACTGTGCTTACAGAAAATTCCTGTTGAGGAGCTGCACGCCCACTTGCTACTATTTATTCTTCTGATGTTGCTTGAGTCCGGATATAATGACATTGTAATATTGCAGGCTCTGTTTAGGGGACCTTCAAAGTAGGGATTAGACCTGTACTGTGCGACCTTCAGAACATTGGTGTGATTGAACAACTACCAATTCAAAACTACAGGAACCACAACACCTGCAGGAACTCACATTAATCTGTTGGTGGAATTTCACAGAACAGATACATGAGGTATTTTTTTCCTGTACTTAGTCAAAATTGCAGCAACGTGAGAAAATCAATTATATAAACAATTATATGGGTATTAATGATGCATCAACAGTGCAGAAAACAAGCTTGCACGAGCAATAGAGCATATGAATTATTTAGTGATGGGTGGTATGGAACAGCTACTTAAGTAGATATAACTGAATTTCAGCTGAAACAAGGTTGCACTTTTTTATTTTTACCTTATAATAACTATAACTTCTAATCTTCATGAATATCATAAAACTTTTGATACTTTTGAGAACTTTTTCAAATTGAACCTAATATGACTTCTCCTGAAATATCTATTAATATTTGCCCAAAAGAGTCATAAAGACAGAGAGATATACAGCACAAAAACAGACCCTTTGGACCAACTAATTTCTGCCAATCAGATATCCTAAATAAATGTATTCCCATTTGATAGCATTTGGTCCATATCCCTTTAAACCCTTCCGATTCATGTAGCCTTCCAGATGTCTTTTAAATGTTGTAATTGTATCAGCCTCCACCACTTCATCTGGCAGCTCATTCCAAACACGCACCACCCTCTGCATGAAAAGTTTGCCCCTTAGGTCCCTTTTAAATCTTTCCCCGCTCACCTTAAACTATGCCTTCTAGTTTTGGACACTCCCACCCCAGGGAAGCGACCTTGGCTATTTACGTAGAACATAGAACAGTACAGCACAGTACAGGCCCTTCGGTCCACGATGTTGTGCTGAACGTTTACCCTAAACCTAAGGTCTATCTAACCTCCACCCCTACCTTATACTATCATCCATATGCCTATCTAATAGCCACTTAAATGCCCCTAATGAGGCCAACTCCATTACCTTCTCCGGCAATGCATTCTACCAGTCTCTGAGTAAAGAACCTACCTCTGACATCTCCCCTATATCTACCTCCACTCACTTTAAAACTATGCCCCCTCATAATAGCTACCTCCACCCTAGGAAAAAGTCTCTGGCTGTCCACTCTATCTAAACCTCTGATCATTTTGTACACCTCAATCAAGTCACCTGTCATCCTTCATCGTTCTAAAGAGAAAAGCCCTAGCCTTCTCAACCTTTCCTTGTAAGACCTTCCCTCCATTCCAGGCAACATCCTGGTAAATCTCCTCTGCACCTTTTCCAATGCTTCCACATCTTTCCTGTAATGAGGCAACCAGAACTGGACACAATACTCCAGATGCAACCGTACTAGGCTTTCGTATAGCTGGAGCATAACTTCACAGCCCTTGAACTCAATCCCTCTAAATGAAGGCTAACACACCATATGCCTTCTTAACAACTCTATTCACCTGGGTGGCAGCTTTCACGGAACGGTGGACATGAACCCCAAGATCCCTCTGCTCCTCCACACTGCCAAGAATCTTTTCATTAACCCTGTATTCTGCTTTCACGTTTGTCCTTCCAAAATGAATCACTTCACACTTTTCAGGGTTAAACTCCATCTGCCACTTCTCAGCCCAGCTCTGCATCCTATCAATGTCCCTTTGTAACCTAGAACAGCCCTCCGCACTATCCACAACTCGACCCACCTTCATATCGTCCACGAACTTACTAATCCACTCTTCCACTCCAACATCCAAATCATTTACAAAAATCACAAATAGAAGAGGACTTAGAACCGATCCTTGTGGTACACCACTCGTAACTGAGCACCATGTTGAATATTTTCCATCCACTACCACTCTTTGTCTTCTAAGGGTCAGCCAATTTTGAATCCAATCTGCCACATTTCCCCCTATCCCATGCCTCCTTACTTTCTGCATGAGCCTACCACGTGGAACCTTATCAAACCATGTATGCTTACAAGCATGTATACCACATCCACTGCTCTACCTTCATCCACGTGTTTGGTCACCTCTTCAAAGAATTCAATAAGGTTTGTGAGGCATGACCTATCCCTCAAAAATCCATGCTGACTATCACAAATCAAACTGTGCCAATCCAACTGATCATAAATCCTATCTCTCAGAGCCCTTTCCAATAATTTGCCCACCACTGAAGTAAGATTAACAGGACTGTAATTTCCCGGGTTACCCCTATTTCCTTTTTTGAACAAGGAAATGATGTTTGCCTCTCTCCAATCTTCCGGCACTATACCCGTGGACAGTGAGGATGAAAAGATCATCGACAAAGGCCCTGCGATCTCTTCCCTCGCTTCCCATAGAATCCTTGAATAAATCCCATCAGGCCCGGGGGACTTATCTATCTTCAAGTTCCTCAAAATTCTTAGTACATCTTTCTTACTAACATCCACCTCCTCTAGCCTACCAGCCTGTTTCACACTGTCCTCCTCTACAATTAGGTCCCCCTCAGTTGTGAATACTGAAGAAAAGTATTCATTAAGGACCTCTCCTATCTGTTTAGGCTCCATGCACAAATTCCCTTTACAATCCTTGATCGGCCCTATCCTTTCTCTGGTCATTCTCTTATTCCTCACGTACATTTAAAAAGCCTTGGAGTTTTCCTTGATCCTATCTGCCAAGGTTTTCTCATGCTTCCTTATAGCTCTCCTAAGACCTTTCTTCAGCTTCTTCCTGGCTAACTTGGATCCCTCTAGAGCCTTTTCCGATCTTTGTTTCCTAAACCTTATATAAACGTCCTTCTTTCTCTTAACCAGTCGTTCGACCTCTCTTGAGAACCGAAGTTCCCTCACGTGACCACATCTTCCCTGCCTGCTAGGGACAAACATATCAAGCACATGCGGTATGCATTCCTTAAACAATCTCCACATTTCAATAGTGCTCTTCCCTGACAGCATCTGTTCCTATTTTATGTTACCCAGTTCTTGCCTAACAGAATTATAATTACCCTTCCCCCAATTATAAACCTTACCCTGCTGTATGTACCTATCCTTTTCCATGACTATTGTAAAAGTAACAGAGTTATGATTGCTACCGCCAAAATGCTCTCCTACCAACAGGTCTAACACTTGGCCCGGTTCATTGCCAAGCACTAAACCCAAAGTGGCCTCTCCTATTATTTACCCTATTCGTGCACCTCATGATTTTATGAACAGCTATATGGTCATCCTTCGTCCTCTGATGCTCCAGGGAAAGCAGCCCCAGTCTATTCAGCCTCTCCCTACTGCTCAAACTCTCCAATCCTGGCAGCATCTTTGTAAATCATTTCTGAACCCTTTCAAGTTTCACAACATACTTCCTATAGCAGGGAGACCAGAATTGCACGCTGTATTCCAATACTGGCCTAATCAATGTCCTGTACAGCCACATTATGATCTCCCAACTCCTTTACTCAATGCACTGAGTAACAAAGGCAAACATACCAAATGCCTTCTTCACTATCCTATCTACTTGTGACTCCACTTCCAGGACCTTACCATTAAGTGCATAAGTGTGGCCCTGATTTGCCTTCCCAAAATGCAGCACATAACATTTACCTAATTTAAACTCCATCTGCCACTCCTCGGCCCATTGGCCCATCTGATCAAGATCCCATTGTACTCTGAGGTAACCTTCTTTGCTGTCCACCACACCTTCAATTTTGGTGTCATCTGCAAATTTACTTATCATACCTCCTATGTTCACTTCCAAATCATTTGTATAAATGACAAAATCAGTGGACCAGCACTGATCCTTGTGGCACACCGCTGTTTACAAGCCTCCAGTCTGAAGAGCAACTTCCACCACCACCCTCTGTCTTCTACCTTCCAGCCAGCTCTGTATCCAAATAGCTAGTTCTCCCTCTATTCCATGTGATCTCACCTTGCTAACCAGTTTACCATGAGGAACCTTGTTGAACACCTTACTGAAGTCTGCCACCCTACCCTCATCAATCCTCTTTGCTACTTCTTCAAAGAACTCAATGAAGTTTGTGAGACACAATTTCCCATGCACAAAGACCTGTTGACTATCCCTCGCCTTTCCAAATACATATAAATCCTGTCCCTCAGGATTCTCTCCAATAACTTACCCACCACCGATGTCAGGCTCACCAGTCTATAGCTCCCTGGCTTTTTCTTGCAACCTTTCTTAAATTGTGGGGCTACGTTAGTCAACGTCAAAAGTTCCGACACCTCGCCTGTGGCTATGATAACACAAATATCTCAGCAAAGGGCCCAGCAATCACTTCCCTGGCTCCTCACAGAGTTCTAGGGTACACATGATCAGGTCCCAGGGATTTATCCACCTTTATGTTTTTTAAGATATCCAGCAACTCCTCTTCTGTAATATTGTTTCCACAGTAAACACTGATGCAAAATACTTATTTAGTAGCTCCTCCATTTGCTATGGTTCCACACATAGGTGGCCTTGTTGATCTTTAAAGTGCCCTATTTTCTCTCTCTGGTTACCCTTTTGCCCTTAATGTATTTGTAGAATCCCTTTGGATTTTCTTTAATCCCATTTGCCAAAGCTATCTCATGTCCCATTTTTGCCCTCCTGATTTCCCTCTTAAGTATACTCCTACTGCTTTTATACTCATCTAGGGAATCACTTGATTTCTGCTGTCTATACCTGACATATGCTTCCTTTTTATTCTTGACCAAAACAACAACTTCTCTCGTCATCCAGCATTCCTTACACCTACCAGCCTTGCCCTTCGTCCTAACAAGAACATACTGTCTCTGGACTCCCGTTATTTCATTTTTGAAGGCTTCCCATTTTTGCCTTACTTGCGAACATTTGGCCCCAGTCAACTTCCTCCAATTTAGAACTTTAACTTTTAGATCTGGTCTATCCTTTTCTATCACTCTTTTAAAACTAATAGAATTATAGTTACTGGCCCCAAAGTGCTCCCCCACTGTCCCCACAGCCACCTGCCCGGCCTTATTTCCCAAGAGTAGGTTAAGTTTTGCACCTTCTCTAGTAGGTACATCCACATACTGAATCAGAAAATTTTCTTCTACACACTTAGCAAATTCCTCTCCATCCAAGCCCTTAATACTACGGCAGTCCCAGTCTATGTTTGCTAGGTTAATATCCCCTACCATAACTACCCTATTATTCTTACAGATAACTAAGTTCTCCTTACAAATTTGTTTCTCCGTTTCCCACTGAGTATTGGTAGGTGGTCTATAATACAATCCCAGTAAGGTGATCATCGCTTTCTTATTTCTCAGTTCTACTCAAATAACTTCCTTGGACGTATTCTCAGAAATATCTTCCCAAAATACAGGCGCAATGTTATCCCGAATCAAACACTTCACCCCCCACCTCCTCTCTTGCCCCTCCGCTTTCAATCCTTCCTACAGCATCTATACCCTGGAATATTAAGCTGCCAGTCCTGTCTATCCCTGCGCCATGTCTCTGTAACTACTATGATCTCCCAATCCCATGTTCCTAACCATTGTCTGAGTTCATTTGCCTTACCTGTCAGACCTCTTGCATTGAAATAAATGCAGTTTAAGTTATCAGGCTGACCTTGTTCTCTATTTTGTTCCTGCCTGTCCTGTCTGTTTGACTTACTCCTTTTCCCAACTGTACCGGTCTCAGACTGATCACTTTCCTCACTATCTCCCTAGATTCCGCCCCCAAACCACACCCCCAACACCCCCTCCACTAGTTTAAATCCTCCTGAGCAGCTCTAGCAAATCTCATGCCACTATGTTAGTTCCCTTCCAATACAGATGCAATCCATCCTTCTTTTACAGGTCACTTCTACCCCAGAAGACATTTCACTGATCCAAAAATATGAATCCTTCTCCCCCGCACCAGCTCCTCAGCCACGCATTCATCTGCTCTATCCTCCTATTCCTACCCTCACTAGCTTGTGGCATCGGGACTAATCCAGATATTACTAACCTCGAGGACCCACCTTTTTGAATTCCTACCTAACTTCGTACTTTGTCTCCTCAGAATCTCATCCTTTTCACTTCCTATGTCATTAGTTCCAATGTGTATGACAACTTTCTGCTGTCCTGCTCTGCTTTGAGAATATTCTGCACCTTCTCTGAGATATCTTTGATCCTGGCTCCAGGGAGGCAACACACCATTCTGGTGTCTCACAGTCAGCCGCAGAATCGTCTGTCTGTGCCTCTAACTAGAGAGTCCCCTATCACAATCGATCGCTTGGAAAGATGACAATAATACACCAGTACACACATTTTGTTATATCAATTTCCCTGGAAAACATTTGTTTACATGAAAACATGACTTAAATAAAAGCAAGGCTAGATAATATGCCTTAGGAATATAAATCTTGTTCACTCTTACTACCAACCATTTAATTTCTGTGAAGGATCTCTTTATCATCTCTCTACTACTTCAATTGCTCTTCTATTCTCATTCGCTCACTCATTCTCACCAGTTCTTCTTTAGCTACACCAGTGATTTGTTACTCCATAGGGTAATGAAGAATCATGCTTTCCTATTAGTGTCTGTCCTGGGAATTCCTTAGCCCAGTGGGGGACACTTTTCTCTGAGTGTTCACATGGAGACTCAGCTGGGTACTTCCCTGCATCTGTATGATTCTTGGTAATCTTTGATGTACTTTAGGTCCAGCAGCAGGTGTTTTGGAATCATAAAAGTGGCATCAGTTAGCCATTTGAAGATAAGTTATAGTCCATTTTGTGGTCACAGGAAATTTCAGACAAAGGTCACATCTGCTCAATAGGCTGTTTAGAAGAATGCATCTACAGGACTACACGATAGTCGATGGAACTCTGATCACAATTTACTACCTTCTATTAATTTATGGCGTTAAGACATTTTATGAACAGTGTGCAATAATTCCTTCAATGTCTAGACATATTTGCTGGCTTGTACATCTGATTGTTACAGAGTAAAGTAAATTGGCAGACTAAATTTTCAGAAAAGCACCATCTTGTTTGTTGTCATCCAACATGTTACAAACTACCCCATCAGTACGTTAATGTTAACAGCAAGTCCTAGTCTCAAAGCCCAAACAGAAAAAGTTAAAACCTTGAAACTCTCAGTCATACCATATGCTGTTGAGGATTTCATGTCCTTTTCTAGATAAGCATGACACTAGTTTACAGAAGCATGTCATTCATTTCTGCTCCCTGGCACAGAAAACCTGAGGCTACTTGTCACATTTTTACAAATGCTTTGAGTCGGTAACGATGCTGAACAGGAGTCAATGACAGACACTGAAGAGATTATCATAAAAATGGGGAGCAAGTGGGATTGGATAAAGATGGATGGGGTAAAACATGCAAAACTTTCAAATGCATCAGGAAACCAGCTCCAACTTACCAATTTCTGGGTTTTACTGGGATAGGACAAGAAACAGAGAACCAAACCAATCCAGGAAAGTAAGTTGCCTTAAAAATGCCTTAATATGGCAGGAAATCATGGATTGAACTCTGTGAATTTATCTATGCCAGATGAGTTTCAGGATACCTGTAAGTTGTAGTATGGCAAGGATAACTTCTGGGAGGAAATAAGTCCCAGCATGGCACTCTACATGGGAAAGGATGAGCAGTCTGCAAGTTTTGTCACAGTTTGAATCTACCCGTACCATCTCTTCCCTCCACACTGACTGGAATTGGACACAATCTTGAATTGGGGATTTATACACCCCAGAATCAGAACTACCCCACCTCCCTAAACCATGCCACCACCTCATTACTACTACCACCACTGCCAAGGTTAAAAATTGGAATTTGCATTGGGATTGGAATTTCCCGTACAAACTCAATACTACATCCATTTTAGGTTTAGGGCCCAGTTGGTCCCGTGTCCTTCTCTGGAGTGCTCTAGCTCAAACGGAAGCAAAGAATGCAAATCACGATTACTTCTGGACAGGACATCTGCCAGTATTAAGAGTTACTCTCCACGGAATTAAGCCTCCACAGCACTTGGGAAATGCAGACACCTGTGTTCCATCCCTGTCTCCGCCAAGTCAGCAAGTTAAAATATACAACCCCTACCTCATAATTGGTTTTTTTTTGGTACATATGTTCAGTTTTACACTATAGTTGGGGAAGGAATTTAAACACTAAATCATTGGACACCTGTCTCTTGACACTTGATGAGATATCCTTCAGTTATCTTCAGAGCTAATGATTTACAATCAATAAATAACTTCAATACTCTTTTTATTACATAATAGTCTAGGATTTTTAGTGATGCTTTGGGATCAAATTCCACAATTCTGTTTGTTTTCCCACAAAAAAACGTAACTCTTTGGTTTTGGTCATCTGGAAAATTCATTTCCACTTGTCAATATTCAGTAAGACAGTTAGTATTACTGACTGCTGGCTACCCTGTATCATCTACCAATTTGCTTGTAAACATCCATTTTTTATGGGTTTGCATGTTTTTCAATGTATTTTAAATGTTTCTTCTTTAAGATTTAATTTTTGTTCCCTTTTCCAGGGTTTCACCTATATTCCACAGCCCACAACAACATTCTTATGATTCATTTTAACAATCAGTGTTTTGACTTAATTCTTCACAGGGCACATTTCACTATGACAGATTGTGTGATTCACATTACCCTTCAGAAGTCATGAGTCCACTGGACAACAATTTTAATCAAGAACATTATCAGAATGGCTTCAGTAATTGAATGTACGTTTTTCCTTTCAGATTCTACCTTCTCTCTTAATACAAACTTTTACTTGACAATAAAACAAGTTTAAAGAACAAACTAAAAAAACTTGGAGACAACACAGTATGGAGCTGGAGGAACACAGCAGGCCAGGCAGCATCAGAGGAGCAGGAAAGTTGATGTTTCAGGTCGGGACCCTTCTTCAGATTTCTGTGTTGTCTCTGACTCCAGCATCTGCAGTTCTTGCTATCTCTGACTAAAACAAAACTTTATTGGTTATCTAATGATAGCATTAAATATAAATGCAACCCCGATTAAAAAAACAACAAACTTAAACAGAAATGTAAGAAGATACAACAGAGTTCTATATGCTTCAGGTTCTCTTTCTATTCTCATCTCTTTCAAAGCTTAAATGGATTTCATGACTATCTACCCTTCTAGAAAGGTGTTCTTCAGGCCTTCATTAGGTCTGCAAACTGTCTGACAATTTCACCTTCATTACCACTACAAAATCCCTTTATTTTAACTTTGCTGGGATCACATATCAAAATAAGTATACATGAACATGACAGGTGTAGTTTTAGCAGAATTTACACATTCTCATTTATGACACAAATTACATTGAAAACAATGGTCCCTTTTTAATGCGTTTATATACCAGCAGTTTTTTGCTCAAACTTATTTTGCGTCACTCAATGCAAAATCTGCCATGAAATAGAGCAATCGGGTTAGAGAATATAAATTTTGAATGCACAAGCAGAATTTGAGAAGCACGGATATCTAGAGTATTGTGGGGTTGGAGGAGTTTATAGAGACACTTCAGATTGGAATGTTCCAACTCATACCCACAGTCCTACAATGCTATCAGTCTTACAACAACCTCTGGCTGCCTTCACACACGTCCAGCTATTCCACTCTGGCAGGCATATCACACAATAAAGCAGAGCTTTATACGCACAGCTATTCTGCCCTCTCTCTTTGCAAGACCAAATGGCACACAATCGAATGGTTCACTGTAGAACTACCAGGGGATATGGCTGCCTGCTTCTTTTGAGCCGACTGGATGATATAATTGTTGTATCATTACACCAGCTGTAATTGCGTCCCTGGCATTCAGTATTACTGAGACCATATCACAAAATCACAGAATTGTAACGGTGCAGAAGGTGGCTATTCAGCCCATCATGTCTAAAGCAGCTTTGAGCATTCTGACTGGATGCCAATCTCCTGCCTTTTCTCCGTAATCTTATACAGTGTTTCTCTTTAAGTATATTGTGGAGGTGCCGGTGTCAGACTGGGGTGAACAAGGTCAAAAGTCACACGACACCAGGTTATAGTCCAACAGGTTTATTTGAAATCACAAGCTTTCATAGCACTGGCCATTCTTCAGGTGATGAAGGGGCAGCACTCCGAAAGCTTGTGATTTCAAATAAACCTGTCGGACTATGACCTGGTGTTGTGTGACCTCTATTTAAGTAATCCTTAAGGCTGTCTTGAATGTCTCAATTGAATTTGCTTCCACACCACTTCAAAGCAATGTATTTCAAATGCTACTTACTGTGTTAAAAAGTTATTTCTCATCTTGCATTTGCTATCTTTGCAAAGCCCTGTAAAATAGTGCTCTCTGGGATTCCTTCGATGAGTTGGAACATTCTTTCCTTCTCTAGTTTTTCCAGACTACTCATGATTTTGAAAATTACTAACAAATCTCCCCTCAACCTTCTCCTCTCCAAGAAAAACAGTCCAATCCCCTCCAATCTATCCTCAGAACTAAAGTTTCTTATCCCTGCATGCATTCCCATAAGCCACTTCTACATCGCTTCCAAAACATTCACATCCTTCCGGAAGTATGGTTCCCAGTACTGTACACAATACTCCAGATGAAGTCTAACCAATGTCCTATATAGGTCTTATGCAACCTTCCCACTCTTATACTCTATAGCACTATTACTGAAGTCTAGTATCATTTCTTTCTATCTGTTCTGTCACCTTTAATGATTTATGCACATATAAACCCAGATATCTCACTCCAGCACACTCTTGAGATTAGAACCCCTTTATAATATGGTCAAAACATTTTTATTTTTGTATCAAAGTGTATCATCTCACAATTCCTTGTAATGAATTTCATCAGCACAAGTTGGAAAAACATTTCATTTTCCATTTAGGGATCCTGCAACCTTCAGGACTCAATATTGAGTTCAATAATTTTAGAGCCTGAACACCTTCTTCCATGTCCTTCCCCCATCTGCACACACTGCATCTTATCATGACATCATTGCTTTCATCACACTCATTTTCACTCACTAATGGCCCCCATGACTAACTTTCCTTTACCTCTGGCTCACCATTATCCAAATCATTGTCTCCCAACTGCTGTTCTGTCTCTCCGAACTCTGTCCCCATCTAAACTTTACTCTTTCCCCTCCCCCACCTCCACATCTTCAGGATACATACCAACGATTTCCTAGCCACAAATCAGTTCTGGAGAAGGGTTGCTCGATCCAAAACACTGACTCTGCTTTCTCTGCACAGATGCTGCCAGACCTTCTAAGTTTCCCCAGCTATTCCACTTTTTATTAAAGAGGTTAAATTGATAGTGTTGTAATTGCTGAGCTTATCGTTACAACCACTTTTGACCAAGTGCAAATATTTGCAATTTTCCAGTTCTCCAACATCTCTTCTTTGATGGCAGCCCATTTTTCACCTCCTTTAACCACTAACCTTTAGCACCTGTCTATCCAGCCCTGTGCCATACTGTCCTATTCAAGTCAGCTCTCACCCAGTCAATTATTCTTACTCTGGATTATCCATTGTCCTTTTCCACCATTATCCTAAATAGGGCGACACGGTGGCTCAGTGGTTAGCACTGCTGCCTCACAGCACCAGGAACCCAGGTTCAATTCTATCTTTGGACGACTGTCTGTGTGGAGTTTGCACATTCTCCCCATGTTTGTTTGGGTTTCCTCCCACAGTCCAAAGATGTGCAGGCTAGGTGGATTGACCATGCTAAATTGCCTGTAGTGTTCAGGGATGTGTGAGTTATAGGGGGCTTGGTCTGAGTGGGATGCTCTGTGGGTTAGTGTGGACTTGTTAGGCTGAAGGGCCTGTTTCCACACTGTAGGGATTCTATTCTATTATACAATGATCACTGCTTTCTAAAAGTTCCTCCACCAAATCCTGACTTATTTGGCTTACCTCATTCCCAAGAATCAGGTCTAAAGTGCCAGTCCCAGAGTCCCAGGAATCTGAAGTTCTCCCTTTCTGCAGCAGCTTTACATTCATCTGTTTTATCTTCTATGCTCATTCATATGTGACACTGAAAGTAATTCAGTGATTTAAAAACAAACACAGATATTGCTGGAGAAATTCACCAAATCTGGCAGCATCTGTAGACAGACGAATAGAGTTAATGTTTCAAGTCTAGAATGGCTTCTTCAGAACTGAATGATGTTGGGAAATCATTTTTATATACGTTTAACAGTGTAGGATGCCCAGTGCAAAAAAACAAATAGGTTGCTAAAGGTGGGGAAAGAAAAATATATAAAAGGGTGTAAATTAAGGTCTGAAATGGAGAGAATTGGTCCTCTAAACTAAGTGCAAAGTAAATAATACACAGACAAGACAAAGCTGTGGGGTGAAGGAGGACATAATGCTGTCAGTTTCTGAAGTTATTACAACTTTTGTTGTGCCACTTGCTCATCTCATATCTAGCTCCCTAAATTTTGACATACCTGGCCTAACCATTGGAATGAAGCCAGGATCCCTAATTTGGGCAAAAAGAATCCTGGCAACAAGCAATCTGTTGAAATATGTGGGCTCTGTGTTGGAGTATAACCTCTTAAAGAAGGATGGGAGTAGATCACATGGCCCCATGACATGGTTCTGCTACTAATTGTGATCACGGATGGTTGTCTACCTCAAATCCACTTTACTACCCGCTCCATACACAATATTCTTCCTACCTACGTCATCATTACCAATGTGGACCATGACACCTGGCTATGCCCCTCCTTCAGAAGAACCTCCTGCAACCACTATGTATCTTCCTTGAGCAAATCACTAGGAAGACAACAGACCATCCTCAGTAAACAGAGGATGATGGCATGTCCCTGCCTTCTCAATTCCTAAGACATCCTCATCCTACTATTTGGTATGACGGCCAAGCTGATAACAGTATCAACATGGACCTTTTGCTTTCTATCCCAAACCATTCCCTGACACTAACCTTCCTCTTTTGAACTGTTGCTTTCACACGTCTACCCAGGCACAGTAGACCCAAGAACAGAAAAATAGAGAACAACACTACAACAGTACTGAAGAGACCCATCACTTAATCTGATATTCACAGCCACCAGCCCTGATACTTGCACCATACACTCTTTGAAACAAGCATAGTTTAGAATCAGCCCATAGTGAGTCATGCAGGTGTAACTGCCTGCATCCAGGTCAAGGATTAAAGATAATTCATTTGCAGGCTTACTGGAGGGCAAGGCTGTAGATAACCTCTGCTGAGAATTGAGGACATTGATGGTGTGACATACAAACATGTGTTCATGGGCATGCACATTAATGTACTGGATGAATTGACTGGCTTCCAGACAGTCCCCTGTCACTGCTAAGGCCTGTGGAAGTGTTGGGCACTCATTTATCATGCCCAGCTTTCAGTCTTCATAGCCTCTGCTGTGCTGCTTGATGCCTGCTGTGAATATTCTTCCAGTATATTCAGGGCTGGGATAGATAGATGTTTGGCTCATTAAGCGACCAAGGGTATATGGAATGGGTACCAAAGTGGATTTGAGGTAGACAACCATCCGTGATCACACTTAGTAGCAGGACCATGTCATGGGGCCATGTGATCTACTCCCACTCTTCTTTATGAGGTTATCCTCCAGCACAGAGCCCACATATTCCAACAGACTGCTTGTTGCCAGGATTCCTTTTGCCCAAATTAGGGATCCTGGCTTCATTCCAATGGTTAGGCCGGGTATGTCAGGACAACAGTAAGTCAAGACCTTCTCGTGCATTTGGAAGTGCCCTGATTGCACCTATTCCCTTCTAGACACCACAGAGTACTAGCTCACAGAAAGCAGCCACTATCATAAGGCAACCCACAAAAGTGGTATTGCAGAATTTTATATTCATTGTGTCTTTTCTGTATTTTCTTGTCTCAGTTTCTGCATGAATAAAGACAGGAGATTACAAAGCTTCATAACAAGTGAAGAGATATGGCTAAACTATATCAAATGCAGTTCTGATGAAGATGGAGATATGAGGTCATCACCTCTTGACCTAAGAAAGTCAAATTAGAATATTGTGAATAGCTCAGCTGTGAATGCAAAAAATATTTTGCTGCTCGTGAACACATTGCAAGAGACAATCTATATTTATTTTTGGACTGTGGACTGAAAATAAGAAAAAAATGTACAGTTTTAAAAGAGAGATTATGCAGGGAGTTGTTAGCATGTTGTTAAAATAAGCAAAGTTTACTGATCCTTATGAGATAATGTTATTATGTGGGGACATTGAGTCCAAATGAATTGACACTATTTGATGTAGGATCCCTTTAGAGAGGGTATAGAAAAGATTTACCAGGATATTGCCTGGTATGGGTGGCATTATCTATGAGGAGAGGTTGGAGAAACTTGGGATAACAAGGTGTAGAGCTGAATGAACACAGCAGGCCAAGCAGCATCATAGGAGCAGGAAGGCTGACGTTTCGGGCCTAGACCCTTCATCAAAAATGGCAAGTTTTTTTACACCGAGGTTGGTGGGTGCCTGGAACTCGCTGCCAGGGGAGGTAGTGGAAGCTCATACTATAGTGACTTTTATAGGGCGTCTTGGTAAATATATGAATAGGATGGGAATAGAAGGATATGGTCCCCGGAAGGGTAGGGGGTTTAAGTTGTGACGGGCAGCATGTCGGTGCAGGCTTGGAGGGCCAAAGGGCCTGTTCCTGTACTGTAATTTTATTTGTTCTTTGTTCTTAACAGGAAGTGCCAGCATACTAAAAGCCTTCTCATTGGTCAGGAAGCAGCTTAACACAGACAGTAAGGGAAATGAAAACACAGCAGCAAGGAAACCTCCAGGAATTGGCTGTATCAGAATTTCCTGTTGTCCCCTTTCTCTATAAAGTTGCTTTCTGCAATTTTCTGTGGAAAAACAGGAAAACAACATTCAGAGATGCTGAAAGAAAATTCTGAAATGCAAAGGAAAAGGATTCAACCAGTCAATGAGTGAACTAAAGGCTGATCATTGGTGTGCAGATAGCATTGTATCATTACTGAAGAATCAAAAGGATTGTGAAACCAACTCATTTGGTTTTATGATTTGGATTGGTGATAGAGAACCATTTTCCCTGATTTTTTTTTGTGTCTACTGCTAAGACATATGTTTTGTCTATTCTTCTTTGTGGCTTGTGAGTGTACAGGAATTTAAAAGGGGTAAAGTTGAAGTTGCATGTATTAGAAATGTTTCTTTTACTACTCTTCTTAAAGTAAGTGTGTTACAGTTAAGTAGTTATTTTTACTGTTACTGAAGAACCTGGTGTGGTTCCATTTTTGGTGGGTAGCAGCCACTCTGGTAAATTGGGATATTTTGATAGTATAATTATACTTTAAAATTTCTGGCAACTTAGAATTATGGGACACAATATTGATGCACGCTCCGAAGGAATGGAGACAACATATTAAAACTAATGGACAATTACACTGAATAACCAAGAAGTCAATAAAAATATTCACTTGATTTCAACAATTTCAGAATTGCAAAGACAGTATGTAATACCTCAGTTGTACAGAAACATGATGAGATGCATTGATGTATAGTATCCAATTTTGAGAACCGAACTGTAGAACACATATGTTAAACTTGAAAAAGACACTGATTCACCAGAACATTACTGAAATATCAAATAATATAATTTTAAAATTACATAATCTTCACCTGCTTTCATTTGAGCCTCATGAAGTTGAGGGATGATCAAATCTGGGTGTCTAAAATGCCATTTCATAGGGAAGATGCATAGAAACTATTTCTTTGTAGTGGGAAATCAAACACAAAAGTGCATTATCTAAAACAGATCATTTAAGATTGAAACCAGGAAATATCGTTTCTGCAATATACCGTAATTTTTCCAAACAGCTGTGGTGTGACCTAAATCAAAAATAACTATTTGCAGACAACAAGGTGCAGAGCTGGATGAATACAGCAGGCCAAGCAGCATCATAGGAGCAGAAAGGCTGACGTTTCGGGCCTAGACCCTGTTTGCGTTGGTGTTTGCTGGGATGTAGTCTGAATTGAGTTGAATGATATTCTGATTGTTAGAGGATAATCCATTACTGAACAGAAAAGAAAAGCTGCACTTTTCTGTTCAACAATAATTTGGTAACTCACTTGATAAAGAAAAATAAGCCAGTTTGTTGTTAATTTAGAAGATTTGGTTTTAGAATGCAACTATATATTCTAAGAAGTTTAAATTAGCATATCAACTTCTGTATTGAGGTGAATAAGTACCGAGACATACAAATATTTAACACAGAAATTCCACCAGCCACTTTTTAAACTGGGACATTCAGGGCAATGGCTCAATGATTTAATTTGATTTGATTTATTATTGTCATATGTACCAAGATACAGTGAAAAGTACTATTTTGTGTGCTAACCAGACAAATCATATCATACACAAGTACATCAGGGTAAAAGAACAGAATGCAGAATGTAGTGTTACAGCTGCAGAGAAGGTGCAGAAAAAAATCAGCTCTGACATATGAGAGGTCCATCATAAGTCTGATAGCAGCGAGGAAGAAGCTGTTCTTAAATTTGTTGGTACATGTTTTCAAACTTTTGTATATTCTCCCTGATGGAGGAGCATGGAAAATGGTATAAATGGGTAGCAAAGTTCAAGTGATGGGGTTCAAGTGTTATTAATGCATAATGGTATTTCTGCTCACATTTTTTAGAATGCAAAAGTTAACACGAGTCTTCATGATGAAATTGGAGCAAAATTAACCATTCTAAAGAATAGGATTAACGATTAAATAATCAGAAATGGACATTGGAACTCACTTTGATTATTTGGAAAAGTATTGCTTGAACCAATGATTAAATGACTACCTTAAGAAAGAAAATATCTCAAATGACTACCTCAAGTCATGCCACTTCAAGTATTAGTTTGTTATCCATGGTGAGACCTTCAATGTATTTTTTTTTGTTTGGGGATAATTCTATGTATTGATAAATAACCAAGTGCTTGTCAATACATGTATGAAAAGTGTGGTGAGATCTGTCATCCTGGATCATAATTTACCAATAAACTGGAGGTAAAGTAAATTCTGCGGGAAATCTCTGCTTGGATTGGTAATGCATATCTCACTGTATGCTTTTTTTTGATCGATTGATTTCATTTTTTTCGTCATCTTCAGACGTTCCCTGAGATTAGGCTGAGCAGCTTTGTAGTGATGCCAAAAAAATCCCAGTGTGAAACACTGATTAATTATTAACACTTTGTCCTTTGGAAGAAACATTTACTTCATTTATTTGTATGTTTATTTAATGTCAAATGTAGGCATGTTTACATGGTGAAACTTCAAAAGATTGCTACACACTAACTCATTTCAAGTTGACTCTAGTCCAGTAGTTAGACTGCACAAAACATCAAAGCGAAGTTAGAATAAACAGATGAACTTGTGCTTTGATTTCCAAAAAAAACTGCATGTGCAGCACAGACTGGGAATGTGCCTTTCTTCAATTGATCAGCTTTGTTATTTAAAGAACCATGAAACAATTCCTACCTTGATACTAAAAGATGCTCCAGATTCATTTACAAGAGTGTGTTTAGTATTCAGAATTATGAAATAACCTGAGCGTATTACAGCCACCAAATTGACAGCTGCTACAAAAGAAGATGCTATAACTATAACGAGTAGATCATGTCCAGGCTAAATGATTTTTAAAAAAGTATGTGGAACATTCCTTGTTCCAATTCTACTTGCCCCCCCACCTACAACTCCAGTACATCAATGCCATCATCAGTGTTGCTTCCCTCTCTGGCAAGGAATTGGATAAATTTATAAAATTATAAATTTAGAATAAATTCTAATTTCCACCCTGCTGTCGTCTCCACCTGGCCGATCTCTGACTCCTCTTTTCCCTTCCTTGACATCTCTGTTTGAGTTTCTGAGGATAGGCTGGCCACCAACATCCATTACAAACATATCAACTCCCACAGTTATCTTGACTATATGTCCTCACGTCCTCCTCTAAAGATTCTATTTCATTCTCCCAGTTTCTCTGTCTCCATCGCATCTGTTCCGATGATGCAGATTCTCCAAGGGGAACTCCAAAATGTCCACCTTTTCCACCATTGTGATTGGTACAGCCCTCAGCCATATCCAACCCATCACCTGCACTATGGCTCACACACCTCCTCTTCCCTCCCCATGGGGTCTCCATGGTCCTCACTTACCACTCCACCAGCATCCACATTCAAAGGATCATTGGCTGCCATTTCCCTCACATCCAGCAGGATGCCACCACTAGACACATACTCCCCTCCCCTTCCTTGTCAGCCTTCTGTGGAGACCGTTCCCTCCAAGACATCTTGGTCCACACCTCCTCCACTTCCAAGAACCTTCCACATCACCCACGGCACCTTCCTATGCAATTGCAGAAGGTGTAACTTCTTCCCTCCTCACTATCCATGCCAGCACACACACTATCCAAGTGAAACAGCACTTCACTCAATCTAGTCTGCTGTATTCGTGGCTCACAATGTAGTCTGCTGTACACTGGGGAGACAAAAGGCAGACTGGGCAAACACTTTGCAGAACACTTATGTTCTACCTGCAAATTTGACCCTGAGCTTCCTGTTGCCTTTCACTTCATCCCATCACTGTGTTCCCAACATCTCTGTCTTGGGCAAAGTTCAGCACAAGCTGGAAGAACAGCATATCAATTTCCACTTGGGGATCCTGCAGCCTTCAGAACTCAATATCAAGTTCAATAATTTTAGGGCCTGAGTACCTTCTCCCATGTCCATACCCCAACACATGCACCAGGCATTGTCATCACTTGGGTTGCTGCTGCAAAAAAAACCATTGTCAGCCACTAATGGTCCCCTTTAGCAGTTATTGATTTCCCCTGGCTGACATTTACCCAATACTCTGTCTGGGCTCAAGTTCCACCTATTGTTTACTTCTCCCCCTACCCCATCTTCAGCATATATACCAATCTTTTCCTACTTACTGAAGAAGGCTGACAGGACTGGAAATGTTAACTCTGCTTTCTCTCCACATATGCTGCCAGACTTACTGAGTTTTTCCAGCAGTTTTTTTGTGCTCTGTTTTCTTGATTGTAAGGAGTCCAAAGAAAGGCATATGAAATTGAACAATTATACTACACACAACTGCAAATATATGGATGTAACAAATATGCAGATAATATAAATAATGACACCATAAGACAGATTGCAGCTTTCAGGCACAGGTGAAATAAATATCATAAGTATATTTTGTGCTTCAAACTGTATTTGCAACATGCACAATATTATTAATCATTCACTACAAACACATATGTTAATTGTACAGCGATATGAAATATATTTAAGTTTGTGTACTTACTTTCATAGTGTCATTCAAGGGGAATACGTTTACCTCATTGCTGTAAAGCACTAGGGCTTTCTTGGGCAGCCAATTGGCTTCCTTATTCCATTTCGACCAGTCAGTTATTCAGGCAGGAAGTGATGGCTGAGACTTTGAGATACCAGCCTCAATTCTGTTAAGCAGAGGAGCTGTGAATACTCAGTAGTCATCCAAAAGCAGTTTGCTGAGAGAACCTCAGTTATAGAAGGTGATGATAAGGTGGGTAAGGCCAGTTCTTGCTACATTTTTATGAAGGCAGGAGAGTACTAATATGCTGAAAAAAGAAGTCTAAAGTTTCTATGTTCCTGACTGGAACACCAGTTGACAAATATATGATCAGGTTCCAGGCCGTTGAAATCTGTCTATATGAAACAGACTTGCAGAGTGGTAACCCAGACAAATGGTTTCCAAAAGATGAAAGTTACAGCAGACATTCATCAGTACAAATGTAGTAGCTCGGAGATAGCAAAAAACTGCAGATGCTGGAGTCAGAGTCAATACAGTGTGGAGCTGGAGGAACACAGCAGGCCAGGCAGCATCAGAGGAACAGGAAAGTT
>NC_063333.1:104268987-104419300 GCF_021869965.1 Rhincodon typus | reverse complement strand
TAAGGGTTATGGTGAGTGGGCGGGTAAGTGGAGCTGAGTCTCAAAAAGATCAGCCATGATCTTATTAAATGGCGGGGCAGGCTCGAGGGGCCAGATGGCCTACTCCTGCTCCTAGTTCTTATGTTCTTATGTTCTGGAAACTAATCAGTTCTGGACATGAAAGTCAGAGCAGTTACCTGGGCATAATTCACTGCTTGTTTGTCCAAGCCATCATCCTGAGTTTATCTTCTTCTCAATGACCCTGCATGCTGCGTGGATGCCATCCTCCTTCACCCTTCAACCAAGCAAGTTGGTACAGACAAACCATTGGCTTCATCACATCATAAGACACACACAACTTTGGAGCTCAGGGACACCTACGCCTTTCATACTTGTGCCAGTTGCTTTGTGAGAAGTAATAGAGATGCATCCCATGCATCTCCGGAGGATACATCTTCTGGCTTTTAACTTAATTTCTTAATACTGACTAACTTTGTGCTTACTTGAAGCCTGCTGCCTTCTATGGCATGCTGTTCATTTTTAACCACAGAATGAGAAGCAGGCAGCTTCTCATGGCAAGGAGCATTGAATAGTCAAAGGGATGAACATGCTGGCGTATGGTATTGGCCTACATCAATATTACATCTGCAGCATGTGCCAAAGGCTTAGCTTACACTGCATGAAATTCAACCAAATGGCCATGCATAAAAATCAAACAGGAATTGGTCTTAAAGTGGTCAAGACAGACTATTATCAGATTGGAAACTACCACAGTCAGTCAAGGGCTTCATCCTAATTAAGTCCGGGAGTTGACCATGGTCAGTAAGTTGCGTCTGTAGTCATTGAAGTTTATAATAATGAGAGAAAACCTTACTGAAACATATAAGTTTCTTAGGGGGAATTGACCCCTAGAATCTAACGGGTTATTTTGCCTTGTAGAAAAGTCTAGGATGAGAAGGCATAATCTCAGAGTAAGGGATTGCTCACTTAAGTGTGTGATGAGGAGGAATTTTTCCCACGGTGTAGCAAATCTGTAGAATTCTTTACTGCAGTGGACTGATGAGGCCAGATTGTTTAGACTATTCAAGGCTGAAATAGATTTTTAAATAGTAAGACACTCAAAGAGTATGGGAAAAAGGCAGGAAAGTAGAGTTGAGGATTAAACAAAAACAGAAATTGCTGGAAAAGCTCAGCAGGTCTGGCAGCATCTGTGGAAAGAAATCAGAGGTAAATTTTCGGATCGAGCGACCTTCCTCAGAACTGACTCGACCTGAAATGTTAACTCTGATTTCTTTCCACAGATGCTACCAGACCTACTGAGGTTTTCCATGATCTAACCGAATGGCAGAGCAGTACTCAATTGGTCGAATGCCATACTTCTGCTCTTATGTCTCATGTCTATTATAATCTAAAATTACGTTGTAAAGTGATAAATGTTTTCCTTAATGGGACTTCCATTGCCTGTGTTTGATTGTCAGCTTTATGATAAGGACAGAAAGACAATGTTTAACAAAGAGAATGCTTGGTTTACAACTTGAGACTATGGCTCCCAACCTTCCAACGAAATGGGGCTGATTGAATTAAAGATGCAGGGGTTTCCATATATCCATCCCCACAAAGGAGTCAACATAACCAGAAGTGCTGCGAGTGGATCTGCTACCCATTCCCTTATCCCAGACTGGCAAAATGACTGGAAACAGGAATGGGGGATATTTTGGGGCCTGCTTGTCCTTTTAAAGTCCTTCCAGCTCCATCCCAGCTTGGACAGATGCAGAAAAGTCTATGTCAAGAATTGTTGTTTGGACAAGATATCAGCAAATTCTCAGTACATGTACAGAGCACACAATATAAGGCATGTACCTTTATGCAAATAGACAAAAAGATTTAGGGTAAAATGTGTAACCAATGAGGATTTGAAACCCCTGATCAACATTGGCATGCTGTCACACTGCTCGTTATTCCATGGATTGCAGGAATTGCAGTTATTAGTTTCTCAATGTATAGGTGCTAAGCCAAACAATGATGTGTAAATAACTTATACAAGTAAAGATACTCACAGCCTAGTGTTTGGTTAGCTGCAGGCACTGGTAGCTACTATCAGTAGGTGAAGTAGTAATAACAAATTGAGTGACAATTATTTATTTCTCTTGGTGCAATGTGAAGGAAATTTAGGTAATTTCATCTGGTTATGATAGATATAACATGAACATGATAATGTACATATATACTGGTGTGGGTATCAACTGTTTCCGCTTACATTAAGAAGTATGTAGGAATGATCCACCACAAACTATAGTTGAATAAGATATCAGGTATGTTGGCTGTTGTGCTGGGGAAAAGTACTTTATCATTGTGGTTGTTATTTCAGGGAAGCACTTTCTCGTTTCAAAAGTACAATGTCACAGATAATCTGACAATTTATTTACATCCTCATCTGCTTTGCAGTAGGCTGGAAGTAAACCAGCAAGTGTGAAATGAATTTAGCTACTAAATCAGCCAACTCAGCATCCACCACAAAATCTAATACCCGCTGAGCTAAGTATAGATCACAAGGGAAACCTGGGAGCTGATTCCATCAGAAATACACAATCTTCTCTCTTCCTAGCAGAATAGATTAAACAGCAAGAAACAGTACTCTTACTTGCTATAAAAGATGTTTTTATTTTGCTAACAACCAAAGTAAAAATAATCCCACCTGTCATCTCTGCCTTATCCAAGATAATACCCACATTTTAAAACATTGTACACACAATTATAACTGACTGTTATATGTAAAAAAAAATTAAAAGTTCACAAAAAGGTAATGTTGCATAGAATATGCATAGATGGATTGTTGCTAAAGTAATGTTGTTCATATTCAAAATTCAACGGCAAAACCAACCAAGTTTGTGGTTACCTGGCTAGTAGTGTTCTGATGCATTTTCATTGCATATTGGCGATCAGATGGAGAGAAAGTAATTGCTCAGGCTGATAAATAAATACACTTCTTACCTTTTCATTCCACTGTGTGGTAATTATTAATATTTGACAAGGAGGCTGTGGAACTCCTGTTACCAGTTGTACAATGAAAACACTACAGAGGAATATGGAGCCCCAGCACTAAACATGCACTTGGTCCAGGCATAATTCCAGTCCTCGTCCTAATTTAACACTAAGAAACTTTGAACGTATAAAATCTTGGTTCAAAAACAAAATTTTGGATATCTGTATCTTATTTTTCAGGATGTAATCAAATATCTTTGTCCAAGTTGTTATATAGCTAAAACATAGTTAGCATAAAATTTAGTATGTCACACCTGGATCCCACCAAGTTCAGCAAATTATTTACTTTTGATTTGTTTTTCTTCAAATCAAGTTTAATTTTTGAACGGTACGGGGATATAAATTTATGATGGTTCTGTATTTGCATATAGAGTTGAAAAACATTAGCAAATTTAAGGGGCAAAGCAGGATTACTTTTGACAACTGATATAAAGGTTTTTTTTAAAAAAGCGACGTTATTCATAACACAACTGGAGACAATTTGCACTTCAATCCCTGTTTACCTGTGGCCCTTGGCACATCTGCCCTCCCAAGTACTTTGGAACTTTATAAGAGACATTTTTTTCAAACATTAATTAACATAGGAAGGAGAAGGTCTCTATTTGGCAATTGCCCATAGTGATATTATATTTGAGAACAAGAATTAACTCAGCCAATTTTAATATTTGTTGCAAAACTGGCAATTGTCATGTGGCATGGACGTATCAACTATAAGGACTGCTGAAGAATCCAGTACAGGGAAATCTAGCCCTCAATTTACATAAGTAAATGCCACAGACCTAAACAGTATGAGATATGTCTTCTAAACTATTTGGTGCACAAGGACTTTCCATGTTAAACTTGGAAGTTTTTAATTCAGAGTTATTAAAGAGATTTTTATCACATGAAATATGCCAGGATTTGTGCGTCATCATATTTGTCATCATTTAGCCATAACAGCAAGTTTAGTTCTTCTATTAAGGGTAACATTTGAAAAGTTTCTTTCAAGTGTTAACGACTAAACTGGCTGCAAAGATTTGGACAAGTTACAAAAAGGTATATGTGTGCTGATAAGTCTCAGACTGTTTGAGACATAATATTTTTCCCACAAGTTTATCTTGGAGCAAGCCTCCAAAAGCCAGTTATTTAGCTGCCTCCTCTCCATGCTGTTTTCAAACCATTTCCTGACAGCAGGACAGCTAAGTGTATTATATTTTTAAAATACAGTTTTGACTAACCTGATTTTGTAGACTCAGTTCTTTCTTCATGACGGTTCTATATTTAATTCTTTCATCCTCTTTAGAGATTAACGTTTCCAAATTTATTACACTCATATGTCTAAGCTCTTGCATCTCAGTGGGAAGCAATAAAAATGAAAGTAGCACACCAAGGCTTCAGTCAAGGCAGTGCACTATTTGCACCTTGAAGTAATAAGCAAACCCCAGAAGCTCTCTTTGAGCAGGATGTTCTTTTTAAAAACACCATTGTGTTTTCAATTTGTACAAATATAAACACCTACTAAAGCTTTGTTTAAAAGAAGATTGATTTATTGTAGTGAATGGCTAAAATTGTGATTAAAAACTGAATTTGAGATTTTTAATACATAGGATATATGGCACAGAAACAAGACATTCTGCCCAATCAGTCTATTTTGCATTTACTCTCCGCTTGAAACCTGTTCTAGTACTTTTCAACCATTGTGATGTTAACTTTTTCTTCTGTAGACACATGTATAAAGTTGGCTTGAATTTGCCAGAGGAGCATTTGGACCTTCAAATTAAGCCCTTGATTAGATGTAATTTTGTGGTGCTATTGTAGTTTAAGAAGCTCCTTCTTTAGTTGATCAAGTAAATTCAAAAGTCTTGCAACATGATACACAAAAAAGTTGTGTGGCATCTATTTCACTGCAAGGAACCTGACAAGCAGAACTACAAATAAGATGGAGATGGTACAATCAAAATGTAAGCACTTTTTAAACAAATTCTCTATGTTACATTTTAGTTCAAAAATCCAATTGAATTAAATTAGCAATATCAAGAGTATAAGCAATAAAGTCCATTTTTAATTTTGAACTATGATCCATCCTAAAAATTGAAAACAAATTATAGGTATTTTTGACCTCTTATTTACCATTCTATTTCAAGAAAGGATATGAAATTATATTTTTAGCATTGTTTATAATTTATTGTTGTACACTAGATGCATTCCTGTTAAAACAAAAACTTACATTTATATAGCACCTTTTGAATACAGAAGCAAAAATGTATAGCTTCAATTTAATGAAACACAGGTGAGACAGCACTCAGAGTATCGTGTGTAGCTCTGGTTATTTGCCTATGGAGGGTTATTCTTGCCATAAAGAGAATACAGTGGAGATTCACTGGAATGATTCCTTGGATTGTGGAACTGGCCCATGAGGTATAATTGAAGAGACTGCCACTGCATTCTTTGACTGTAGAAGAATGAGTTGATTGAAACTTACAAAACTCTTAAAGGGATAGACTGAATAAATCGTTTCTCTGGCTGTGAGGTCTAAAATAAGGGATCATAGTCTCAGAATAAATGGGAAACCATTTAGGATTGAGATTTAGTATTAGAGAGGAGGAGGAACATTTTCGCTAAGAGGTTAGTGAGTCTTTGGAATGCTTTACCCCAGAGGCCTCAAAAATTTCAGCCATTAAGTTCAAAATGGCAGAGCAGGTATTGTAATGCTCTTTGAGGAATAAATATTGTCTGAACACTAGGGATAACTCCCTTACTAGTCTTCAAAATAGTGTCATGGGGTCTTTTACATCCCTCTATGAGGGAAGGCAGGGCCTCGTTTTAATGCCTTATCCCAAAACTGCCTGATCTCCCAGTAAAGAACTGCCATTAGCACTGTACTGGAGTGTCTGTCTTGATTTTTATGTGCATGTCTTGGAGTGAGATTCAAAGCCACAACCTTTTGAAGAAGGAAATAAATTTCTGAAGTGCTGGGCAGCGGCTAAATGGAGATCATGTTTGGTCAGAACAAATGCGTCTGCTGTGCAGTTGTCCTACATTTTAATACAGAATTAAGACAGGTTGAGAGATGCCTTATATTTATTCCCGCTTTTGCATGCTATCTTAAAATTTAGATCTTCAAGTTTAGAAGTATAGGATCTATATTATCCAGTTACACTATCAGTACTAATATCTTAAATCAATGCATCAAACATTTTAAATGAAATGAGATAAAATTTACAAAAAACCATGAAGCTGCCAAAGTTTAAATACAGCTGCCTAGGTGTTGCTAGTGGCAATACTGACAGATAACACTTTACAAATTTGCATGAATTTCTTTTGTCTTCTATTGTAATGAAATAGTGGAAAAGAGGAATCTGAGACAAAAACTGCAATTTTAAATTCAATGATTCTCTGTTTCCCTTTATTTGGGATTCATAAAGGCATGTCCACAAAGTTTAGGAGTTCAAGGTCTCTCTATTTTCCCCAAAATAAGTATTGTGACACAAATCCTGGAAGTTTCATGTAATTACATATAGACATTTTATGGCATTTAATGTCAATACCAGCAGGATCAGTGTACCCACTCCATAACAGTTTGAGAATTCTGATGTTTTTAAACAAAATGTAATTGATATAATGTCTTGCAATGACAGTATAATTACATACCACTCCTGTGGTTCTGCTAACTTTGTTCTCACCCTTGTGTCTTGTGACATCCTCAGATCTGCTCAAATGAATTATGGTTTTGTAACTCACAGCCAGCATTCTGTTATCTTATATTTGTTCAATAGTTGGTGTATAGAGTACACCTCAAGCTCCTGTAGCATTGTCATCCAATAATTCTGCATTCATAATCATATTTTCTAATTTCAGGATGTTATATTCTGTGCTGACAGCCGTTTATGTAACCAATGTATATGCATTTCCTATAATGCACAATACGGTAGGTATGTATCAGCAACTTAAGTAACGGAATCCATGTGTAGACTTTGCTGAATCAGGACTGTTAAGATACACATTAAATGAATGCATGTATTGGTTTTCTCACTGGTGACCTTGTACAAATACGCCAGGCTCTTTCATGCTCTCAGCAACCTTTAGTTAATTTTATAACATGCCTGCCCCGTTTAAATTGCCTCCAGCTACACCTTATCATGAAGTCATCTCTACAGTTTTGTTCAATATCCTGTGGGAATTAAGGTGTTATTCTGCAGAATTGCCTCTCCAGAAAAGCAAACTCAGGTGGTGGAGTCCAAGATATGGTAGATTGTAGATGCTGTACAGAAGTTGTGAACTTAACAAAGTAACATATGTTAGCTGTTTGGGGAGAAGTATACAATTGAGCTTCTCTAATTTCAACTACATTGCTATAAGGAAAAAAATTACCAGCAAGTAAGTGTTATTATGAACCACTTTTGACTGATGGAAAGGAATGATAGCAGTAATCAAGCACCCAGCTGCATGTGCAAAAACTATTTTCCAGCTCACAACAATATTGCTCCATGCACATCTTGTTGTTTTTCTTCTATGTACTTCAGTCAAGAAACCCAGCTGATTGACAATGTCAATTTGTGCCTTTCAAACAATTTCTACCATTATGCTCTGACACTGCCACAGCAATAACTGAAACTACCCAAGATGTTTATGTCATTTTATGGGCTGAATTTTTTTCCTAGAAATTGGCTAAATGTCAGTTTTGGCGAGATTCATGGAAGGTTTCTCTCCCTGAGTCCTAGTGGGATTTCTCACACTATTCTCTGCAATCTGTCACATTAACTATACACCACACCTCTACGGTACCCGACTCGTTGTCTTTTCTCTGTCACCAGAAGGTGAAGTATTCGCCATTGTTAGGATATCCCAGGATTCTCAGCACATTATGTCTTTTTTTAAGCCCAGCATGGTTAAGTGCTACTAGCCCGGAGCCTGTAGTAGGTGAGGAAGAAAAATAAATCCTTCTGAGATAAGGTGGCACAGCTGACAACTCATTTTACATATACGTGTACGTTTGCAAATGTATTGCTATTTAAGAACCAATATGCACAGAATACCCATCCTGAGCATCACTGGATCTTAGAACCTTGTCTCAGGGAGTGCGACTCTTTTACCATGCCCACTGCAGCCCAGTGCAGGATGATCACATACCAGAAAGTTTACAAATGATTGAACACATTCGTTCCACAACTGTTAAAGTATAATAAAAGCAAATAATCATAAGCTGCATTTGTTTCCGGAAACAGACAGGGGCTGACTGCCTTTTGGAAAATGACATACTTTCAGTCCCATTTCTGAAGAAGGGTCTAGGCCCGAAACGTCAGCTTTCCTGCTCCTCTGATGCTGCTTGGCCTGCTGTGTTCATCCAGCTCTACACCTTGTTATCTCATACTTTCAGTCGCTGAGTGATCACTATACCTGGCTCACATTTATTGGAACTGTCAGTTAAGTCCCATCTGGATTGTTGCACTCAACTTTGCACGATGTTAAAAGTGATGTTCCTTGAGCTCAATGTTCTTGCCTTGCTTCTCAGAAGACAGTTGTCAATCTCTCAGCTCTTCAGATTCTATCACATTCTCTCTTTGCCATTCCATTTGTGCAAAAAAGACCTCCTAGACCAATCCCAGCATCAAATTCTTATCTTCAATGGGTCTATCAGCTTTTCCAACATAACCTTAGTTGAATAATGTGCTGAAATCTATCTCAGTCCCAGTCATGAGATTGCATATTGGAGACATCAACCATGTTTGCAGAACATTATTCTCCTTTCCCAGGAACCATACTATGCAAAGCACCCAGCTATCCATGATTTAGCATTGTCCACTATACAGTGAGACATGGAGGACTCTGACAAGGAAGGAAACGGAATATCTCCATATGGATTTTTGACACAGGACCATATTCAAAAGAATGCAGCACAAGTCATATCACACAAATAAAATAGGAAATTTAAGTGCGTTATTATTACAGAGATATTGACCCCCACATCACCCAAGAATTGTATATAAGAGCATCTTGGTGAATACTTACTGTTTAAGGGAAGAAGAAATCAATATAATATCCTTGTGTAGTCTCTGCAATCTTGGAATTTTGTTGTAAATTGTGGCCTGCAAGTGTCACTTTTAAGGTCACCTGTGATTACTTCTGCTCCACAGAGGTGACTTTGATGTATCTGTCATAATGAATGACATGGTCAAGATTGCACGTGACCAGGATTTTTATCCCACACAGTTGGATATTGCATGCATTTCACGTGCAGGGTGCTGTGATTACAGAGGACTTCAACCTGTACTGTTGCTCATATACTATGACCCTTCATGCTCAAAGAGAAGAAAAACACTTACTGTGTGCGTGGTTGTAGTCACTTTCTATTTCCAGTGCGTGTGTATGATCTACCTGAGGTTAGAAAGCAACACTGATATCTCTTGGCACAGTGAGTCTCAGGCTCAGCCTGGTCATGAAAGGCCCTGACCTTTTTTACATGAACCTCCTTGATCCTTTCTTCTTTGCAGTTCCTGTTGAGTTTCTGCTTCTCCCTCATCAGCATTGACTCTCCCATCCATTTGTTCTCTGACCAATCTGTCTGCAGCTGCCCAGCTGACAAAACTCCACTCCCTGACTACTTGCCTGACAGGACTGACTGCTGACAACTCTCTAGACGGTAGTCAAACATATCCCCAGACTGCAGGTGGACAAATAGCCAAGCCCTTGACTGCATATGAACTGTACCCATGATGATGGTACTGCGCTACTTGACAGGGAGCAGTACCCCCTTGACTGAATTAAAGACTAGCCCTAACTAGTCTCCAATGGGGCCATTTGGTAGGGGAAACACTAAGCACAAGGTATTCACCAAACAGGCAACTGCCACATCCTATTCATTGATATCTTAAGGTACCATACACCGAGATATTTCCTGCCATGGACAGATCCCTATTGATAAGCAGCTGGTCTGCACTAAACAGCACTCCAATAAAGCAGTACAGACAGCTTTTAGCTTTTGCTTAAGTACCAACATGCACTACATGGCATGCAATTCAAATTCCACCATCTGCCATCGTGGGATTCTGAACCAGGTCCCCAGAACATTACCTGGGTCTCTGGATTAATAGCCTAGGTGATAATACCATGGGGCTATTGCCTCCCTTCAATTATACAGTTAGGCACTAAATGATCATCAATAGAGCAAGTGAGCAGCCGAAGATACTGCCTAGGCAATCTGTGAGCTAGGTCCCTGTCCTTATGCACAAAGTGTCCCAGGTGTCCCTGCTGCAGCCTTTCAACACGATTTGCTAGTGGACCCTGTAATGTATGCGTGTGTTTCCAATGCATCCTGCTATACTGTCAGAGAAGTGCCATGATGGTCCTGCAAAGTTATCAAACGCTAGATGCTAATATTTATGGATGAGAAACTCATGTGGGTGGTGCCCTGAGATTCTATTTGGTTCTAAACAAAATGTACATCCTAAGCAGTTAACTCTATTTTAGATAACAAGGTATGGGGCTGGAGGAACACAGCAGGCCAGGCAACATCAGAGGAGCAGGAAAGCTGATGTTTCAGGTCTGGATCCTTCTTCAGAAATGGGGGAGGGGAAGGAGGCTTTGAAATAAATAGAGAGTGGGGGGCGGTGATAGAAGGTGGATAGTGGTGCAGATAGATGGGAGAGAAGACGAACAGGTCAAGGAGGTGGGGATGAAGCAAGTAAAGGTGATTGTAGGTAGGAAGTCGGGGTGGGGTTGGTCAGTGAGGTGGGAGGAGCAGATAGGTGGGAGAGAAGATGGACAGGTCAAGGAGGCGGAGTTGAGAGGGGGTGCTGGTCATGGGATGAGACCAGGGGTGGGGAGATTTTGAAGTCCAAATTGAGACCATTGGGTTGTAGGATTCCAAGGCAAAATATGAGGTGCTGTTCCTGCAGGTTCTGGGTGGCATCGTTGTGACTCTGGAGGAGGCCCAGGATGGACATGTCGCCCAGGGAGTGGGAGGGGGAGTTGAAGTGGTTCGCGACTGGTGTTGTCGTTGGCCGCGAACCAAGCACAGGTGCTCCACAAAGCGTTCTCCAATGTAGAGGAGGCCACATCGGGAACAACGGATACAATAGGCCACTGATGGACAAACAGGTGGTGGCCTCCTCTACATCAGGGAGACCAAGCGGAGGTTTGGAGACCACTTTGTGGAACACCTATGCTCGGTTCACAACAAACAACGACACCTTCCAGTCGCGAACCACTTCAACTCCCCCTCCTACTCCGTGGACGACATTGGCCTCCTCCAGTGTCACAACGATGCCACTCAGAAACTGAAGTAACAGCACCTCATATTCTGCCTTGGAAGCCTATAACCCAATGGTCTCAATGTGGACTTTACTAGCTTCAAATTCTCCTCACCCCTGACCTCATCCCAAGACCAGCCCCCCCTCTCATCCCTGCCTCCTTGACCTGTCTGTCTTCCCTCCTACCTACCCGCCCCTCCCTCCTCACTGACCAACCCCCATCCCAACTTCCTACCTACACTCACCTTTACTAGCTTCATTCCCACCTCCTTGACCGGTCCATCTTCTCTCCCACCTATCTGCTCCACTATCCACCTTCTATCACTGCCCCACCCCCTATTTATTTCAGAGCCCCCTCCCCTTCCCCTATTTTTGAAGAAGGGTCCAGACCCAAAACGTCATCTTTCCTGCTCCACTAATGCTGCCTGGCCTGCTGTGTTCCTCCAGCTCCACACCTTGCTATCTCAGACTCCAGCATTGGCAATTCCTACTATCTCTGAGTTAACTCAATTTGCCAAGTTCCAGCTCTGATTTCCATGTTGAATCTTTTGGGTATCTATCTTGTTTGGTAAGGAAAGCTAACTATTACTTGAATGAATTGGGCTATTAACAAAGCATTTAATAAGCAATAATCCCTCTTAAATAGCAACTCACTGCTGTCTAACGAGAAGCACACCACACCACTTTTCGAAAGCATAAAACAATGATTGACAACTCCAAGTGTATGTCATCATGATCAGCCTTGTCAGACTTCTCATCTGATTTTACCACAAATTCACTATTACCAACACCACTCAAACACCAATAATTTCCTGTCTTTAGAGTTTGTTTACAGGGCATAACTTCAGATTTTGCAGCTAGTATGAAACTTTGAAGCATTATTGACATGAGGAAGCTTGTGTGGATTTTCTGATGGACTAACAGGTGGTGGAATGGGTATAAACGTGGAGATGAAATTTATTACAAGGAGGTTTCAAATGATCCATTTTGGTAGGAAAATTGCTGTGGGATAACATAAAATAAAAGATACAATTCTAAATGGGATGCAGGAGCAGGGGGATCTGTGTATAAACGTGCATAAATCACTGAGATTACCACAACAGATTGAGGGAGCAATTACTAAAGTACATGGTATCCTGGACAATAGCAATAGGGGCATAGAGTACAAAAGCTTATATTAAACTTGAATATAACATTTGTTCAGCTTTAACTGGAGTATTGTGTTTGGTTCTGTTCCAGGGATGAAAAATTCCAATTACTTAGTCAGATTGGAGAATTTGAACTGTACTTCTTGGGGAAGAGAAGGCTGTAAGGAGATTTGTTACATTCAAAATCATGAGGGATCTGGATGGAGTAGATAGGAAGAATGTATTCCCATTCATGGAAGGATCAAGAACAACAGAGTCAGATATAGGTAACTGGCAAAATAAAACAGTGGCAACATAAGAAAATACTTTTTTACACAGTGAGTCATCAGGATATGGAATGCACTGCCTCAGAATAATTCAGAGTTAGGTTCAAATGAAGATTTCATTTTTAAAATAATTTTAAGGTGAGAGGAGAAAATGTTTCAATGTATTTGAGGGGAACTTTCTTTCAAACATTGTGTGGTTCCTGTTTGGAATGAACTGCAAGAGAAAGTGATGGATGCAGGTTCAGTTACAACGTTTAAAAGACATTAGGATAATTCATGACTAGGAAATGCTTGGAGGGATATGGGCCAAGCGCAGTCAAATGGGACTAACTTAGTTTGGGAACATGGTCGGCATGGGATGGTTGGACCAAAGGGCCTGTTTCCATGCTGTATGACTCCATGACTGTAAAACAGCATTTGATCATTGCCTGAAAATAAAAAACAAACATCTGTGAGGAAAAGGCAGGGGAGTGACACCAAGCAAATTACTCTTTCAGAGAGCTAGCATAGACACAACAGACGAAATGATCTCATTTTGTGCTCCATCCATTTTATGATTCTATGAAATTTGCTTTCACTTTTTGTAGCCTTGCTTAGGAATGCTAAACATACTCTAGGACAGCACAATGGAAAATACCCTCTCTGGTATGTCCAAAGATTAAATTGTTGTACTGTTAGGAAGACTCCATTTCAGTTTGGACACACATGCATTCCGGCACCACACATGCCATTTTGAACATATAACAAATCAGATGTTTTTATTTTAAAACTATTGCAAAACTTCAACACTTCACTGCACATAAAATGGAAGGTATTCATACTGGTTAGAAGAGGCAGAATAATTTACGAATAGTGTTTGGTCAACAGAGTTATACCCCATTTGTGCATTGTAATCACTGCCTCCACACCACAACCATGGTTGCTACATGGGCAAATATTTAGTTTCCATGATGCATACATTTATTCCCCCCCCCTTTATATTTTTAATGTGAATTATAATCAGTTTCTGTGTTAATGTTTCATTTATAATGTCATTAAAAATTAAACTTTGCAGACTTAACAAAATACCATATAGTGGTCATTGCTTTTATTCATTCTTTTTCAATTATTTAAGGTAATAACTAGGGTTAGTAGGTTTAATGATATTATATTTATATCACCAATAACCATCACATAGAAAAGATATTAAAATCCAGTTAATCCAATTTTGCTTAGGAAAGGGTAATTAAGACTATTAGAGACAAGAATATTCCTATCCTCTGAACACAACAGCTGATCTTACAATAGCAGAATAAATTAGCAGCTTCTTTAAACACAGGACACATTTCAATTTCATTTGAGGTCATTTCTATCAGCTTGGCTCTGTTTAACATACATTATGTTTTGCACTTTTCATCACCAAAAAATGTAAAAAAATGGAAAAAGATGCATTAATATATGTATATTTCTCATATCCCTCCTTTCTCTATTTATTTTTGTATTGACAGTTGATGTTCATTGTTTCAGCCTGCTTTTACATTTTTAGCTTGTTTCATTGTTGCTTTTCAATAAGTCTTTGGGGCACAGAAAGAGACATATTAATGCAAACTTGTGACCCAGTGATGGACTGTGAATTCTCTCCTCAAATCCAATTCTAGAAAAAAACAAAAGGTTTTACTGGTAGATTCCGGTTATATATCTTTTAGTAAAGATATCCAAACAAACCAGTTTAAAGCAAACATATAATACTTTCATATATATGATGCCAGTTTTCTTATTTAATCATCCTGAGCCACAGTCAGTCAAATGATCATTAAGATGGTTGATGGACACAGCCAGTAGTTGCAAGTCTGACATGATATCAGCTTCCATGGCGATAAGGAGGCTTGGTTGGAAGGGGTTAAATGCACAGGGCTCAGGTGAGTTCATTTTCCTTCTCAGTTCACTGCACATCCTTAATGATTATTAACAAGCTTAAAATACTTAAGGACCTTTGGGAGTTTATGGCTAACAACTAAGAAGTAGATGAGGTGGGAAATCATTATGCTAATTAGGTCAGTATAATAATTTTCAATCATACACAGTTTCCAGACTAATCCTAAGGGCTTTAGATAGGTCACTGGGTCTTTAAAGCATTAAACACTTTCACGGGATTCTAGTTTTCTCTTTATTTAATGGAAAGAGCAACAAAGTGAGTTAAAATGTGATTCATTCAAGAGTTACTAATATGTGCAGAATTATGTTATATTCTATTTTTATTCATAGAATTTTAATGACCATACAATGAAACAATAAAAAGGGAGAAAACAATTACATGACAAAAAAACTGAATGAAGAAGGTAATAAGAGCATAAAAATTGTCAGCACAAAAGATTTTGTATGGCTGCCTGTTTCATACTCACAGATATGTGACATATATAAAAATCAAGGTATTTTTGATTAATCTTTTAAAGTTAATAATTAATTTCCACAAGAACATTTATTAACTGCAAGACAATTTAAATTAAATAAAGTTTAAGTAAAACGTTAAAGTATGAAATGAGCTTCCGTTCATTTAAGAAAAAAAAGTTAAATATTTGCATCTAACTGAGAATTTTATGAAGAATGTTAGATTGCAGACATATTCATGATAGTGCAACGAGTAATCCTTCCAGCAATGTAGAGTTTTTTTTAATAAACACAGGCAGGTTCCATTTAAGTTTTCAACCATCTTTTATGCCTTGTTAACCAGTTGTGCTGGGTCTGCTATGGCTAACAATCATTATTGATTAAAGCCTATTTAAGCAACTAATTTACATGTGATTTAAAATCTTTATTGAGTTCAAAATAAGGTATTACTATTTTTAACTTCCTACAATAATATCAGAATAATGAATTAGAAAGAATCCATATTTTGGGGAGTACCATAGCAGCTATAGTTGTAATTTTCAGTTGTTCCACCTACTAAAAGAAAAATGCAAAATCTACATTGTACAAATATTTTCCCACAAGTTATTTAATGGACTAAATTTATGTGAACTATTGAAGACCACCAAGCTGCAAAATAACAGCTGAATGTTAAGTTTACTATCAACCAAAGTCAGCAATGTGTTTCTGTAAAGTATCACATTGGAAAATATGACCCTTGTGATGCAGTGGAAGTGCCCCTATCTCTGAGACAGGAGATGTATGTTCAAATCCCACCTATTCCAGAGCTGCTAATCTGAACAATTTGATTAGGAAATAACCCACCAAGTCACAGGGACTTTTACAACAGCAACAGAATGCGCATTCAATTTTAATCTTAGCCATGATGTGACTGGCTTACATAAAAGATTAAAATTAAGTCCTGGATAGTTATATTTTTTCAAACTTTGTTTAATTGAGACAATAAATTTACTGCAGCAAGTGTGAAGCTGCTGTAGTTGAGACTTGGGTGAAATCATACTAGTTATACTATAAAGCTTCGATTAGCACAAAGCTGTCAAAACCTCTTTGTGTCACACAGTCTTAGCCATATAACTGGAATGTAACAAGCGGTAGTTTGAAAATGTCATCAAGACATTTTCAGACAGCCAGTTCATGAAATGCAAGTCTCACCTGTATTAAGGAAGATTCGTAATGATTCTGCCACCTAGCAGGACACCACAGAATTCGTACAAGCCTCTCGGATTCTCCATCTGAGCAGAATCTGGCCTCTCACAGCAGTATGTACTTCCCCGTTTTGTGTACTGCATCAAATTGCTGTTATTGTAAATTCTACAGTTAATAATAAAATAATCTGAGCTCACTGAAAACTATATACAGATGTAGGTATTTCAGTGCTGTAATGATTTGACAGCTTCAAGTGTGAAGAGAAAGTTCCATTAACTCGTGTCATTGTGGAACAATGTTATAAAGTGACAAAAACAAAAAAAAACTTCCAATTAAATCTTTATTTAATTATTCAGAAACTGCATGGCTCAAAAAATGTAAATAAAGTTTTAGGTCTGTCAGCTCCAGTGTATGCTCCTTTAAACAATTACAGATGGCGAGGTGCTGGCTGCAATTGACAGTGATATCAGCTTCAGAAACTGTTTTGACAGGTTTCATGGTACGATGATTAATTACAGCAAGCCTTCTGTGGGCTTTCCAATTTCCTTTCTCTTTGGGCCCAGGGCTGTAGGTGATAACTGTAGATCTTATTACTCTGCAGCGGGAAATGTCTTTTGCTGCCCTATCCTGGAACTGATCAGAGAGGAAGAAGTCAGCAAAACAAGGCTCAGCATGATATGTCTTCTTAACACTTCCATGCTGTTTGAATCTGAACTGCAGCAGTCGATGTCAAGTTTATCTTTTCCGAATGAATATTCTCCATCACGGATTTACATCTTTTAAGGTGTACTGTGGAAATGTCTGGCGGACAGCCTATAGCGGACATTCACAACTGAGGCATTATTTTTTGAACCCATAATATGTTGATGAGTATTTGGGTGCTTGAAAATACTCCTTCAGCTTACATTGTGTTCAGCATGCAGTGTGTTCCTGATTGGCGAGTAGTAAAGTTAAAGAGTGTTCCATTCACTATTTACTCCACCTTTACTTTGTAGACAGAAAGATGATGCTGGATGAGTTTCATTGTTGCATAACTTTGTAAGTAGACTAGGATTTTGAAAATCTTTGACAAAACAAAAATCACTTTCTGTTCATATTACATTTCGAAGTAGTTTGCTTTGGCCTTGTCAAATACAAGTTGTTTTAAAAGACAGTAAACCTTCTCTTTGCATGGATTTTACAAGCTACCAGCAGTGGTTCATAAATAGTAAAATGTATTTTAAAGGTGATGTGAAGGATCTTGTGTTCATTTCATATTGTGCATATCACAATGTTTTTTGTTATATTGTAATCTGTGAGAACTTTCCTGGATACTTATTTTTTAAAAATCAATGTAGTATCAAAATATATCATTCCATATTGAGGTGCATGATGCGTGTTAAGAATCTTCCATACCCTGACTTCTTCTATGTAAAGATATCTCTCTTAACATTTTCTTCTTATCTTCACTCACAGCTCCAATATCTCATGTCTTTCCTCATAACATGAGTTTCCCATCTTGGCATGATTCTAGTGAGTCTATTTTGTAGATTTGCCATGGCTTTGATGTTCTATTTGTAATGTAGTGCACCAAATCATCACATAATACATTATCTATGACTTCTTCAATGATGTATGAATTCATCAATATTTTCTTACTCCCATGCCATATGATCATTTTACAAAAAATAAATTCAATCATAGAAATTATAATCTACAGGTTAGTGGGGATGAGTTTGATGGGTCTGAGATTTGAAAGATCCACTTCACAATCCAAATTTGCCTTTACTCGTTCATTTCAGACCTCAAAATGATCTGGACGACCTCATTGTTATTTAGTTTTCAACTTTAAGCAGCCAAGTTTTCTGAGTGTTAGGAAACCCAACAGCTACATGGAGGTGAGAACATAGCAGCGACAGTTGTGGGAACCTTTACGCCTACCTCCTCCTCTAGGTGTCTGCCTGAAGAGCCACCTTGATTGAGCACCCACTCCCAAAAAAATTTCCTCCTAAGGGATCTGATCTTAGAAAGGCAGTGCACTTCACTGTGCCATTCAGTTTTGGATACACCCTAAGGCTTTGAACCTCACAATTGTGACTTTGAAATCTCAAGCCAAGGTACTAAGCTTCTGATCATGCTGCATGGTTTTCAAACTTTGATCCCAAGTCAGAGCATTGGCCTTCACTGGGCTGCCAACCTTATGCTCCTAAGCTTCTGATTCTCCCCTTCAGCCCCATCCTTGGCTTTCTAGTGCATAAGCTGCAAAAAGATTTGGATGGAAGTACAGCAAGTAATTAAGAAGTTCAATAGAATTCTATCCATTATTACGAGAGGAATTGAATAGGAATAAGAAGGAATATTATCCATCCGTTATATAAGACAGTGTTGAGACCACACCTTGAACACTATGTGCAATTTTGGTCTCTTTGCTTAATGAAGGAGATAAATGCATATGCAGCAGTTCAGATTAGATTTGAGCTGGTTGCATAAGGAAAGGTTGGACAAACTAGCTTAGTTTTAGTGGAGTTTAGAAGGGTGAGGGGTGACTTAATTGAAATGTAAATGTCATTGAAAAGTCTTGACGAGGTAAATGTGGAAATGATGTTTCATCTTGTGGGTGAGTGAATTAAAGGACAATGTTTAAAAATTAGGTGTGCCCTTGTAAGACAACGATGAGGAGATCTTTTTCTCTCTTTCAGAGGACTGTATGACTTTTGAATTCTTTGCCTCAGATGGTGGAGGAGCCAGGGTTCATTGAATATTTTTAAGGTCGAGGTAGATGAATTCTTGTTCAACAAAGGAATGAGGTTTTTGGAGGTAGATGAGAAGGCGAAATTGGAAACACAAACAAATCAGTCATGATCTTCTTGAATAACAGAGCAAGTTCAGGGTCAAATGACTTAGTTTTGCTCCTCACTCATATGTTTGTTGCTAGATTGATCCACTGTCTCATCAGTCCATTCCTGACCTTGTGTTGCATCTTTCACTTAACTCGAAGTGAAAATCATTGATCAGGCTTGGCTACAGAGTGTGGAACAAGTTGATGATGTCATGTACATGCTATAGGTGAATTCCAAATTCCAGGTTGCCTGTAATTGCCCACATCTGATCAGTCAACTAAGTAAAAATTTAATCCTACTTATTCTTACACTTGAATGAAATTTGACTGCAGTGTATCTCTGCTCATTTGTACGATATCTTTCCATTAAGTGTACACTCCTGATCTTATTTTTCTCCATCAGAATGCATTATCTTTCACTTATCCTCATCTATCATCTGTCTGCCCATTCTGCTAATCTGCTTATCTTCTTGAAGTCTTTTCACATTAGGCACAAACTATCTAACAAACCTGTGTGAAAACCCCTAGCAAACATTTTCTAAAATACATACACATTACGTCTCATGCAAACCCCATATAAAAGTGTAATGTTACGCATTTTGATTGGAAGAATAAAGGCGTAGACTATTTTCCAAGTGGAGAATGGCTTTGGAAATCTGAAGCACAAAGGGATTTGGGAATGCTAATTCAGGATTCTTTTAAGGTTAACAGTTTTGGGCCCTGTATCCAAGGATGGATGTGTTGGTATTGGAGGGCGTCCAGAAGAGGCTTATAAGAATGATCTTGGGGATGAAGGACTTGTCATGTAAGGAGCAGTTAAGGATTCTAGGTCTGGACTCGATGGAGTTTAGATGGATGAAGGGCTCTGATTGAAACTTACAAAGTACTGAGAATCCTGAATAGAGTGGATGTGGACAAGATGTTTCCACTAATGGAAAGAGACTCGGACCTAAGAGCAGAATGAAAGGACGACCATTCAGAACTGACATGAAGGGGAATTTCATCAGCCATTCGGTGGTCAATCTGTGAAACTCTTTGCTGCAGGGGGTTGTGGAGGCCAAGTTATTGAGTGTATTTAGACAGAAATAGATAGGTTTTTGATTGGTAAGTGGAGAAAGGAGGTTGAGGTTGAGAAACATATCAGCCATGATTGACTGGTAAAACAAACTCAATAGGCCTAATGGACTAAGTCTGCTCATATGTGTCATGGTCTAATGCTCACATCTATCCAATCAGTGACTTAGTCCAAATCTGTGTTAAATTTATCAAATGCAGACTTGCCTTTAAGAAACAGTGCAGTTGGCAAAGAAATTGATTGTAAATTAAAATAAGTTGGAATATTGCTGTGTAATGTATTTTTTATGATTTATCTGGAGTAGAACATTCAATACTGACTGCCCAAGACGTGCCCCTGAGTAGATACAAATGCGGTCAGTGAAAATTGATTCATGTTTTCGAGAATTTAAGACACAAGGAAAAATATTCTTTATTTTTCAGTAGTCTAATTCAAACCCTTCAGATAATGAAAGGAATTGGCAACATTGATCAAGGACACTGTCCTCTATGGAGAAATATCCTAATAACAAAGTAACATTAAACAATGGGGAGTGATGCTGGAAGTCAGGATGTTTTACTCAAAGAGTAATAGGGTTCTATAAGGAGTAGAGGCAAATAATAGAAATAGTTTCAAAATATAATGCAGAGTTAAGAATTTGTGAGATTTGACCATACAATCCAGCAATGGTTTGAACTTTCAAAAATGGATGTTTGTTCTATTGGCCTTTCACTGTTACTAAAAGTAGTTGTGTTCTCAATGCTTGTTGGTGAAATATGATTACATCTCAGTCAACCTCTTTATAGCCAATATGTACAAAGCAACTAGCCTTTCACTACTTTTCAGGGACAATAAAGGAGCCCTTAAAGTAAGTGTCAAGTGGCAGTTGACATTACCTTGTCTTGTTCTACCAACTATGCCATTAAATATAGATGTGTCCTGTTTTTTGTAAATGTTTTCTTTGGCATATTGAGAGCAAAGACAAGCTGGGGAGCAACAAAACTCACTTTGAAATGTCTTTGGGAAACTTGGAGAAAACAAAAAAGCATAAATGTTCACAAAAATAAAATGTATGAGCCAAGCAGCTAGACATTTCACTTTGGAGTAAAGCTGCTATCCTAAATGCCTTGAGATTTGTAAATTAGACATATCTGTGAATCTTTTATCAAGCAATGTATAACTTGATGTACAAAATCCCGAACATATTGATTTATAGAGATTTATGGATAATAAAGCAAAACTCTTAACATTAATTAAAATGTTTATTATGTTAAATAATGCTGTCAGTTTATTATTCCATATTCAGAGATTTTTAAAAATTAAAATGCATTTTAATACGTTTATTAAAAACTAATTACTGACACTGCTGTACAACAATAATTCTTACCATAATGTATTTGTTTTCATGGCTGGTCAGGTGGAAGAGCTCATTTAAAATAACAGAGGAGACAGATACACCATAGGTAATTTTAGAAACACAGTTGCTTTTTGTACACTTTCATTCCAGAGCATAACCAGCAGCTTCAAAGTGTTGTGCTGGGTAAAAAGACATTGATTTCTTAAGTCACAATATTTTCCTTGACAGTTTTAAATAAACATAAAGAGTTCCTGACTTATGAGAATGAATTGCTAACTCATTTCCCTGGTAAAAAAATATGTTAAGTCCAAAAGCAATGGTCAACCATCCCAAGAGATTGCCAGATAAAGTTACTGCTGACGAAACTACTTAGACTGGAGTTATAAGATCAATTCACTGCCTATACCAGATCTCAGGCCTGAAAAGATCTTAGCCAAAGAAGTCTTCAACATTAATGCGCAACTTTCATGTGAGTTGAACTTCAGGTCATAATCAGTAAGCTGTTTGCATTCATTAATGTGTTACAAATACTCATTAAAACTTCAGTATTACATTCATGGTTACAATCTTGTTAATAATGAGCACTAAAAACATGCCTTCAAAAATCTGAATGTATACACGAGTCACACATGTGGTGAGGTAGATATCTCCATGGATGCTCCAATGAGTGCATGTTGCTGTGTGCTTCTTACTGAGGCTTTTCATTGGTAGATCGTGGTTCAGAACAATTGTTGATAGGCTGTTGTTCCATGTTTAGATTTACTATCTAAGGGAGTCAGCCTTTGGGGGATGGGGCCTATCTAAGAGGCAGGAAGACTGGCTCACAGCAGGTGCACTGTCTGGGGCAGACAGGAGGATTGCAATGTACACTTTGATAGAGCAGTTAAATGTGGGATAGTTCAGAGGTTTTGGCAGGAAATGGAACTAAAGGGCATAATTGTTTGGGTTGAAAGCAAGATTGTGAGGAAGAGACACAGGCAACTGGAAAGCTGAGGAAACAATTGCAGTTATGGAGCTGGGGGGGAGTTAGGAAGGGGAGAAGTTTCAACTTGATGTGAGAGAAATGAATGGAAGGAGCCACTGAAATGGGTGACGGATCATGTTAGGTTTGGACACAGTAAACCCAAGTGGTGTGAAACTCAGAGGAGAGAGCAGGAAGATCCATAAAAAGAATGAAAGGGGTCAGGGGGAAGGTTGACTGAGGGCAGGCTGCAAGAAACTATAAAACTGGCTATGATGATGACGATCAGTATGTCACAGGATGAGGATTATGGGTGGAAGAATCAAAACAGAAGTTAGAGCATTTCATTACTAGCATGCAGATTCACTAATTAGTCTCTTGGAAATTGGAAGAACCTCAGGGTTGGTTTCGTGAGTTCCTGGATTGCTCACAGACCCAAATATATGCAAAGCAAAACAGAAATCAATAAAGAGCAGTTCGCTTGCAGTCAGTTGGAATCAGAGCATTGAAATGATGCACTCAGGAAAGCACAAAGGCTTGTAACACCATGATCCCAAACAGTTCGGGTAATATGTTGAAATCTCAGCTAAAAAGCAACTCCTACTCTGTAATGATGAGGGAGGAGGGGGATGGTTTAATGTAAAGCCATGGAGGAACCTTCATGACCCTGTGTGAGTGCATCTGAATGACACAGAGACATGTATAATATCAGTTCCATAGTTGAGGGCTGTTTCACAGGACATAATGAAGACCAGCCAAATTTAGAATGAGCTAGGTAGTAAGTGCGTGGATTTCAGTCCCATGTTTAAGGCTACAGAATCCTTGCTGCACAAGGGAGAGAAATACCTTGACATTGTATCCCCTAAGGGTCTTGACTCTTTCCCTTAGAGTTGATACTGGAGCTGGAGCTGGTCCTGAGGATCAAGGGTCTTTTCATGCCTTGAGTGGTTGTGGGCTCCAGAAGATGCAAGGAAGAACATAAACAATTATTGGTGGCTTGATGTATAAGGTATTGCTGGCTTATGTGCAGCTGGGAAAAGCAGATTGGAGGCATTCTTACTGGATGGTTGGACAAGTCAACTTTCCCTTACGGCAGAGGCCTGATCACTTCTTTACTTGCTCAGTTCATGAAAGCAGGTAGGATTCTGAATCAGACATTCCTCCCTCCATACGTGCACATCTGTGTTGTTTCTGAAAGTTCTTTCCTTACAGAGAGAAGCATTGAGAGGTGTGGACATGGGTACATGAGTACTCTGCATCCATTCATTGCTAAAGAATCTGATGACAGCGCACCAGAACTGTCAATCCCTGTAACAGTCTTACGGGCGAGAAACATCTGCTGTGGGGCACTGTAACAGTTTAAAGCTGTTGAATAAATGCTGCCCTTGTTTTGGCAAAAAGACTGATTCTCTGAAAACAAAACAGCATTATATCATCTGTGATGCTGAGATATCTCTGAGCTGTTAAAACGTAAGCCATCTTTTCTGTTCTGCACTTGTTTCATCCCTTTGCTGAAAACCTGTCCCATGTTTAATTTCTCTTAATTCTGATGAAAAGTTACAGACCTAATGACCTGCTGAATCTTTGTCAGCATTTTCTGTTTTTATTGTGAACATGTGTGAGGCCCAGCACCAAAGTCATGCAGGTAATACAACACTTGCAGCAATGATTAACTTGCGCACATTCACGCTGACTGAGCTGCTTGCCACCCAACCTTCTGTATGACATTCCTGTACAATAGCAAACATACAATGAGCCCTTAAGAGTGTCAGTTTTAATGTTGACACATACCCTGGGGGAGCATAGTAGATCATTCTACCTGTTGTGGCACTGTAATTAGATTTTCCTATGTTGCTAATGACTGCTAACTTCTGCCGCTGCCTCCTTCCAAGTAAATTTGAGATAGGATGCCATTTCTAGGAAAAAAGCACACCAATGCCTTCTTTTCAGGAGAGCCTCCAGTAAGGCAGTGCTAAACCATAGAGTCACTTTGTATCTGATATGAGGAATGCCTCGGTGCCCTTTTAAATATGGTGTCCAGACGTTACCTGGTAGGTCCTGATGGGGCAATAAACTTCCTGTCCACCCTGCATATGTAATCAACTGAGAAGACCATGTGATTGCAGAAGACACTCAACTCACCCTCAAACCAAAGTAAGTTTCTATTCCATATCCAAAATCAGATTTAGAGTGTATAATGGAAGATTACATACACTGAGTGGTAAAGGAGGCCTCAAAGTTCTAACTCTTCTAACCATCCATCCCCCACTTTGCCCAGAAGATGGATTGGGCTTGACTGCGATGTCATCCGTTGTGAAATAGCATGTCGGGACTTATGGCCTAGCCCATGATGGAAAATGACCTAAAGGTCAAGGTGCTACAGAGCCAGTGGAGACAATATAATCTTCACTATTAGAAACGAGGCAGGAAATGGAAATGAGGAAAGGGATTGGGTCATGTTTCTTACAATTTCAGTAACCCAGTGCAGCAGAAAGTGAATGCATTTGGTACTGTGACCCATGTAGTTCTTGTGATTTGATGTAATAATTAGTAAAATAGCCATGCAGTTACAAATGTAATCTCATTCTTTGCATCAAAAGCTGTTTTCATCTTGTAATGTTTTGCCAACAACAGTTCTAACAGTAATACTATAAAATAACTGGCACAATTTCACTGTTTTTGATAATAAGTGTCACAGTGACAGATGTAAATGCTGTGCTTAGGGTGGAGACTGCTTGCTTTTCAGGTATTTAATACTATTCTGGAACATAATCATAATATCAAATGGGGAAGGCAATGGCTTAGTGATATTATTGCTAGACTATTTATTTAGAAACTTAGCTAATGTTCTGGGGACCTGGCTTCAAATCCTGCCAAGACATGTGATCGAATTTTAATTCAATAAAGAATCTGGGGTCTAATGATAACAATGAAAGCATTGTCAATTGCCAGGAAAAAAGATTTTTGGTTCACAAACATCTTTTAGGGAAAGAAATTTGTCATGCTTACCGGTCTGACTGACATGTGATTCTAGACTCCCAGCAATGTGGTTCATTCTTAAAGATGTACAGGCTAGGTGGCTTAGTGGTTAGCATTGCTGCTTCACAGCACCAGGGACCTGGGTTTAATTCCACCCTCAGGCAACTGTCTGTGTGGAGTTTGCACATTCTTTCTGTGTTTGCATGGGTTTCCTCTAGGTGCTCCAGTTTCCTCCCATAGTCCAAAGATGTGCAGACTAGGTGGATCGGTCATGCAAAATTGTCTGTAGTGTTCAGAGATGCGTAGATTAGGTGGGTTATAGGGGGATGGGTCTGGGTGGGATGCTCTGAGGGTCAGTGTGGACTTGTTGAGCCACACTGTAGGGATTCTATGATTTATGATCTTAACTACCGTGTCAGCAACTAGGGATGGGCAATAAATGTTGGCCTATCCAGAAATGTCCACATCCCATGAGAGAATAAGGGAAAAAAAAAATCACACTCTTCAACTTCACAGTTTTATGATTTAGAATTCGTGGCCATATTCCATAATATTCATCTGGAACTCCTCTTCTCATATTTGAGCATAGTGATGTTTGCAGCCAAAAGCAGATTTTTTTTCTCTATCCAGAAACATGAATTTACATATGGTTCAGGCAAGGTTATCTGTGGATAACATGATCACGGATCCACTAGGACAAAGAAATACTCCCTTTTATCTGCAAACAATTCTGGCTCCCTCTCAAAAAAAAGCCACCGTATTTTCCTGGAGTAGGATTGGAGGAGGCAAACTGTTAAGGCAGAATGCTAGAATTATAACAGTTTTTACATGTTCCCAACCTGGAAGCTAACTTGCTTTGACAGAGATGGCTGTAGACCAGGAACAGGTCTTTGATTAGGAGGTGGGTTTCTTACTAATTGGGGTAGTGTGGGGTTCAGGAGGGAGAAGAGAAAGGAAGGGGTTCTGAGAGATTGGAAAGGAAGATGAGGAGGCCTTCACAGCAGTTTGATGGTTGTAAGACTGCCGGACTTCCGAGCCTTGGAAAGTCCAGCAACTCAAAGAAGGAAAGGTATCCTTGCAAGACAGGAGGAATAGGAAAACATCTTTTAGCCTCAGTGCACAATCCCAGCCACTGCTCCAAGTAAAACTATCTCTAGTGCTCTTGAGCAGGCACCTGTTGCTATCAAACAGGGAATTCTGCCATGTTCAGATTAAAATCAGAAGGTAGGAAGAAATGAGCCACACAGCTTGATAAAAACATTAAAAGGAGCAAAGTCCCTCCTGGTCACTTGGCCTCCAGTACAATTGGAACTGAGTCAGAACTGCATTTGGCGCCAGTTGGAGAATGTTTATATTCTTACATTCCAGCTAAGGTAAACTCATGTGTTTGTGAGGCTGAAATTCAGATTCCTCCCCAGTGTTGATATGGGCCAATGTATCCTTTAGCTGACGTGCCAGTAAAAATATCAATTGAGAGCCACGATTTAACGTCAAGTCTTCGAGGTCTGGATTTTTTTTTTCTCTTGATGTTTGCAATGGAGAAGAGTTATTATTTAGCTACATTTGAAAGTTGGTCTTATTGTCCCTGAGTTTGTTTTTCTGGGTGTGATGCTGCAGAGTCACTGTTGAGACCAGCGTTAGGAGGTTGAATTGGTTAATAGTAGAACTATCACCTGACTTTTCATTTAGATAACAATATCAAAAATGGGATGAGATTAGCTTTATTTTAGCACAAGTGTTTAGAAAAATTGCAGAATCCATCTTTATTCAGGTTGGGTGGTCTCAGCAGGCCAGGGTTTCAATTGGGTGCGACTCCTGCAATCAATAGGACTAGTATTTTAATGGTGTTTCCAACTTAGAGATATGGCTTCTACGATCTATTAGCGATAGCTAGACAGGAATAAATAAAACCAAAAACTGTGGATGCTGGAAATCTGACAAAAAGAAATTGCCGGAAAAACTCAGCTGGTCTGGCAGCATTTGTGGGGGGAAAGCAGTCAACATTTCAGGTCTGATGACCCTTTTATCAAAAAGGAAATAAATGGCAACATGACTCCAAGAATTCAAAAGTAAATAATCTTTTATAGAAAGAAGCATTGAATCATAGAACTTTCAAAGAGGTCATTAAGGACCATCTTTGTTTGAACAATCCAAAACAAATGCCGCTGTCCTGCGGTCTCCCTGTATCTTCTACTGCCTCAAATACTTACCTATTTTCCTCAAACGCATAAGTGTTTTACTCACTCTTTGTAATAAAATATTCCACAATACAACAACCCACTGTTAATGAAATTTCTTTTAACTTCTTTCCTGACTGGTAATTGTAAATTGATAACCCCTTGACATTGAAATCCCGAACAAAGGAAATAATGGTTCCCTTTCCAAAGCAGCAAAACCTTCATGATTTTAACACCTTCAAAAGAAAAATAAAGGGGAAATCTCAGGGTTTCATGATTTTGTATTCAACATGTTTGTCACAAAGTTGTTTGTGTTCTTTGTGTGATGCTACTAAAGTATTGAAAAGAAACTGCCTCAAAAGCTTGTTTGCTGTTAATTGTTGATGTGATCCATATATGTCATTCTACATTGAAGCAGTTACTGCTTTCTTCAACTGAGCAACAATTTGAAGAGGATGAGCCTGTCATCAAGTACATCATGACATTTATGAGTGAAGCTTTCCAAGGAACATATTTTCCTCTGTTTACAAGGTTATTAAAATAGATATTCATTTTCTTGCACTTCAGAATAAAGAATTATTTGAAAGCACAAGTACAAAAACTATAGGATCCGAATGCAGATCTGAATTTCCATTTATCGATTTAAGTGGACAGCTGATCTAGCAAGCTCTAAGTGTGGATGTGAAACTCCACAAATTATAAACAATGCCAAGCTGATTTGTAATACCCAACCCTAAATATTATAAACCAATAATGACTTTGTTTATATTAAAGAAACGCAGAGAAAAGTATCAGGTCACAAAAAGATATGTCAAACATATTGGTTTTCAACTTGATCCACACGTATCCATGCCAGTATATTTGAGTTTTATACTGCTCTCATCATGTCTTATGTCAACCTATACTTTATTATCAAGTTAGAGTTTGCAGTTTGCCATCCAAGAGTTTCACAGATTAAAATATTATTTTTTCAATCACCAGGTCTGGCAGCATCTGTGAAGAGAGAAACAGTTAACATTTCAAGTGCGCTATATTTTTTCTTCAGAACAGTTCTGAAGAAAAGTTAGACTGGACTTGAAACACTTCTGATTCTTTCTCCACAGATGCTGTCAGACTAGTTGAGTTTTTCCAGTATTCTATACAATTGATTTGGATTTGCAGCATCTGCAGTATTTTGCCATCTTTATTATTTATTGATGGACTTTCAATCGGGCATGTGAGAACCATCAGTGCAAGAACATTAGGGAGCTATAATCAATTGAAAAAGGAGATGAAAATGCAGGCCACTCCAAATGAAGCATTAGATAGCTTTACAAGACTTTAGTGAGACTACATTTGGAGCGTATTCTTGCCTTGGAAGCAGGACAGCAAGGTGGAAATCAGTTAGTTTAGTTAGCTGGATGGCTGGTTTTCAATTCGGGGTCACACCAAACATCTATGTCGACTTCCCACACTCGCTGAGGCCACCATGAAGGCTCTGCCTTCTTGACTTCACCTGAGGTGTGGTGGCCCTCAGGTTAAACTTACCAGCAGTCGTCTCTCTCTAATGAGAGAGCACCCCAATGACTCTTGGTCTATGGTGACACTCCATTCAGATAGTGAGAATTCACAAGAATGATACCTGAGATGAGAGATAATCCTATGGGAAGACATTGAGTAGTTTGGCCTAATACTCTTAGGTGTTTAGAAAAATGAAAGATGATCTCATTATAACTTATCAGATCCTGACGAGGCTCAACATGGGAGATGATGAGATCTCCTTTGTCCTGGATGGACTAGCACTAGAGGTCAAAGTCTCAGGACAAGTGGTTGATCATAAGATATCGATGAGATGGCATTTCTTCACTCAGGCAGCCGTGAATCTTTGGAATTGTCTGCATTAGAGGATTGTGGATACTGATGGTCATTGAATTTATTTGAAGTTGAGAGAGATATTTTTAGATTCTGAGAATCAAGGGGTATGAGGAACTTTTGACATTCTATTCATGCCATCTCTAATGCTGCTTATTTCCAATTCTGTAACTTTCCCTGACTTTGCCCCTGTCTCAGCTTGTCTACCGCTAACACTATCATCTGCACTTTTGTTAACTCCAGACTTTCCAAATTAGAATCTCCCAGATTAGAGTTAGGATTAGGTCTGACCTATTCTGTCTGGTATATTTGCTGTAAATTTAAGGCCATTCAAAATTCTGCCACTCATGTCTTAATTTGTTTTGCTCCCCGATTGCCCCTGTGATTGCAGGCCTAAATTGACTCCTAGTCAAGTAATGTCTTAGTTTTAAAATTCTTATCTTGTTTTCAAAATCCTCAATAATCTTGCCCTTTGATACATCTGAAATCTCTTCCACCCTCAATCTCTGAGATACCTATATTCCTCCAATTCCCTTGTTCATTCCAAATCTTAATTGCGGCATAATAGATAGCTTTGTCTTCAGTTGTCCAGACTACTAGCTTGGAATTTTCTCTACCTCTTTACTTTGCTTACTTTCTTTAAAACATGTCCTAAAATCTTTCTTTTTGACTGAGCTTTCGGTCATCTGACCTAATAGGCCAAAATCTTTGGGAACAAGCAAAGTAACTTCAGTTTGGTTCTTGAATCAATAGGTCTGTTTTATAGAAAGTGCCCACTCAGACCCATTTTTCACCACTGGGAGGTGGGTAGGGTAGAGTCAGACCTGCTCCTAGTAGAAATCGATTTGAGGCCTACCAAAGGGGCTGGATGCTGAAATAGTTCGGCTAATAGGCCCACCTCACTTCTCTGGGAATTTATCCCACTTGTTCACTTGCACTTTTGGCTCTCTAGTCCTTACTTTGCACACCCCATCACTACAAACCCCCACCTACTCATCATGCTGCATTCAAGTCAACCCTTGTGCCCACCCAGCTCCACAACTCATGGCATTTCTGTACCAATTCATCCTTCGCAGTACATACTTGGGACAGAATCAAGGAAAAATGTATTAATAATGGCATTTGGGGAACAAGTTCCAAAAAAAAACATGCATTCATAAGTTTCTGCAAACATAAAATTGGTGTTTCTGTAACATTATAAAACTTCCAATGAATCAGAAAGTGACCTTGAGAGTGTCAATAACAGAAGCTATAAGCACTTGATGTCTCTTTATTTAGATAAAATTGAACCATTGTCAAAGGAGATCACAGAAAAAGACCTTATGAAAACATCATAAAGATTTCAGTGAGCAAAGCTTGAACCTTTTTTTGCATCCATGTCGGCAAAATTAAGGGTGGCATGTTGGCTCAGAGTGCCAGGGACTTGGGTTCGATTCCACCTTTGGGCAACTGTCTGTGTGGAGTTTGCACGTTCTCCCCGTGTCTGCGCGGGTTTCCTCCGGGTGCTCTGGTTTCATCCCACAGCCGAAACATATGCAGGTTAAGTAGATTGGCCATGCTAAATTGACCATAGTATGCAGGGATATGCTGGCTAGGTGGATTAGCTATGGGAGATGCAGGGTTACAGAGATAGGTAGGGGGTGTGGGTCTGGGTGGGATGCACTTCGGAGGATCAGTGTGGACTGGATGGGTTGAATTGCCTGCTTCCACACTGTAGGGATTCTATTCGTAATTTATTTGTGAATGTCTGTATTAGCCAAGCCTTGGGTTATGGAGCAGCTGAGTTGACTCCACAAAAGTTGTGAGAAATGGGGGATGCTTACCCTACAATTGAGGTAGTGAAGGTCAGGGTGATTGGATGAGGACTTGCTACCCACATCCTTATTCCATTGCTCTAAAACTGTGAATTTTGGGAATGGGGTCAGGAGTCCCAAAATCAGTTCCAGCTCACCATTTGTAACTCATCCTGAAGTTATTTCCACTTCATAAAAATCTGGTCCAATATCCCTTGAGTAATTCAGTGTCACACTGTGTTTTGCAATACTCTGGTGAAGTTCCTTGGGTATTTCTATGAATATTCAGTACATTAAAGATGTAATACAAATATATTTTGTTGTTTGGCAGGGATATGGAATTGATGTCAAAGACCAGCAATGATCTTTTTGAAAAGCACAGTAGGCTCTGGGGTGCACTCTTGATCCTGTTTATAGGTTTTAATGACTTGTGAACACTGCATTGGTTGATAGTGCAGTGCAAGTCAATAATGAGTCTCAAATATAATGGTTGAAGGAGAAACTAATCTATGTTGTAATTTGCTTGTAGGTGTCCTTGCTACAGATGGGAAAGCTTTGTAACTTGCACCTGCTGGGTCACATGAGGCTAAAGCTGTTGTCCTCACATCAGTGACTAGCTAAGATGTGCTGTTCTGACTGGTATATTTTTCATTTTTTACCATTAAACCATTGAAACAACGTATTTAAAACACTTAAGGAAATTGCATTGAGTACAAAAAAGCCTTCTTCAATTTATTTGCTAAAACATGTATTCTATACGCTTATTAAAGTTCATAACAAAAATATATTGAAAACTTAGAAAAGCTAATGATCAGGTATTTTTTTAGATTAGCAGTCCCCATTTATAGGAAGCGTTTTTTTTGTGTGCTCCAAATGAAAGTTGAAAAGAATAAACGTTAAATAAAAGTTAAGAATTGGGAAGCTGTTTTTGAGATATTGGTGAACCTTAAGGTTATCAACCAGTTAAAGCCTAATAAACTATTTTAATATCCTAGAAAACAAAAAAGAGTATTGAACCTAACTATCTTAAATATAAAAGAGTGAATATTAGGAAAAACCTGCTGCAGAAGGCAGTCAAAGCTGGCATAGTAATATTAGAGGAAGATTGACTGGCATTCAGCAAATTATTATATTGAACTCCATTCTTGGCAATTTGCATTGAAAATTCACAATGCAGTGGTATTGTGCATTATGAGAGCCACAAAATAATTTGAGTTGATTTTTGTTTAGGTCCTTGCCATCTGAGTAACATCAGACTAGCTGCAAGAACAGAACATAAAATCAAGGGTGCAATGTCTGCAGCTCCCTTGTCTGTTCTTACAGGGAGAGGTACATAGCAGTAGATGAGGTCATGGACAAAGTACCTTTTAATACTATTTATTGTAATCAATGTCTTGCTTAAAATGTCGAGTTGTAATTTAACAATAGATTTCTATTGGGCTTTAACTGGACTGGAATCAAAAGAATTGCATCAAACTGTACAATGTGCAGATCTAACTCATACACAATGGGCCCGGTTTTCCCCTTCCTGAGGTGATGACTTAATTGGGCCAGATTCCAAAATTCAGATGTTCATGATTGAGAAGAACTGTCATGATTAAGTACTCCTTCCTTAAATAGTAAGATCTATTAGTCTGCATTTGCATCTCGTTAATCAGACCACTCTGCCCATTAACTGCAGTCAGTCTGAGAATTAGTCTCATTGTACTGAGTCTCTGTTGGAATGGTCACAGTTACAGCAGACAATTGCAGATAGTATGGTGTGATGTGATAGTGTATCTGATGGGACTACACAAATTCACAGTGGGGATATGGAATATTCATTGTCACTCTGTCCTCTACAGGGGGTGAGTTCATGGTCTGCAATAGATATCGGTATCTTGACAGCTATGGGCTCCAGGTTAATCATAATGTAAAGGGCCTCACGTGAAATGTGGGAGGGTGTATTGGTGCTGCAGGATTGGCATCAGAAAAGGTGACACGAAGATCTGGTGCAAATAATGGATCATAGGTGAAGCTTGCAAGTAACTCAAACGCAGAATTAGAACCCCACGATATTTATCCAAAAATCAGTTATACCATAAGGTCGGGAACAGGAAAGATCTGTTTGCAAAGTGGGAGGAATATTATACATGGAGTGAAATGAGGCACTGGAATGTGGGCCCTTCAAGGGGGCCACTGCACTCATCATTATTCAAATGAGTAAACAATGCTAGCCATTTGCCTTTAATTCACAGTTAACCTTGAAGCCACCATTCTTTATGTGATCAGATTCAGACATGAAATCATGAGGATTGCATTATCGATCACCTGGAATTCAATCCAGATAAATGTGAGGTGACGCACTTGGGCAGGACAAACAAGGCAAGGGAGTACATGATGAACAGTAGGGCCTTGTGAAGCCCCAAGGATCAGAGGGAGCTTGGTGTGCATGTACACCAATTTCTTAAGATTACAGGGCAGATGGGTAAATTGGTTAAGAAGGAGTATGGTATACTTGCCTTTATTAGTCAAAACATAGAGTTTAGGAGCAGGAAGGTTATGCAGGAACTGTATAAAATAGCTGGTTAGGACACAGCTAGCGTATTGTGTAATGTTCTGGAAGCCACATTATAGGAAGGATATAATAGCATTGGAGAGGATGCAGAGAGAATTTACCAGGTTGGAGAGTTTCAGTTACGAAGACAGATTGGACAAATTGGAATTGTTTTTCTGAGAGCAGAGGAGATTCAGGATAGACATGATAGAGATGTATAAGGAAGGAACTTTTCCCTCTGACGGAGGGATCAGTGACTGGGCAAGCTTGGATTCAAGAAAATCGGCAAAAGGTTTAGAGAAGTGAAGAAAAAATATTTTCATCCAGTAGTAGTGGGAATCTGGAACATATGGCCTGTAGGGATAGTAAAGGCAGAAACTCTTGTAAAATTTAAGCAGTATTTAGGTGTGCACTTATGATACTGAAGGATTGAAGGAGAGGAAAGAGAGGAAGGGAATTGCAGTTTTGACTGGGGAAAACATCACAGCAGTACTGAGACAGGACATTCTTGAGGGTTCACCACTGGGTCAATACAGGTAGAACTAAGAAATAAAAAGGGGGAGATTGTATCAGAGATAGTAGGAAATGCAGATGCTGGAGAATCTGAGATAACAAGGTGTAGAGCTGGATGAACACAGCAGGCCAAGCAGCATCATCCGAAACGTCAGCCTTCCTGCTCCTATGCTGCTGCTTGTCCTGCTGTGTTCATCCAGCTCTACACCTTGTTATCTCAATAAAAAGGGGGAGATCACTTTGATAGCATTGCACTCTCGGCAAACCCCCAACAGACAGTAGGAGATTGACAAGCAAATATGGCAGGAGATTGCAGATAGTGCAAAAATAATAAGATTGTAATAGTAGGGGATTTTAACTTTCCTAACATCCTGTAGGACTGCCACAGTGTTAGGGCTTGGATGGAGGGAAGTTTGTTAAGTGTATCCAGGAAGAATTTCTCATGTAGTATGTAAATAGCCTGACTAGAGAAGGGGAAAAACTTTTGGGAAGTAAGGCAGGGCAAGTGACAGAAGTGTTAGTGGGGGAGCAATTTAGGACCAGTGACCATAATTCCATTAGTTTTAAAATAGCTATTGAAAAGGATAGTTCTGGTCCACAAGCTAAAGTTCTAAATTGGGGCAAGGTTGGCTTTGATGGTTTTAGACAGGAACTTTCAGAAGTTGATTGGGCGAGGCTGTTTGCAGGCAAAGGGATGTCTGGTAAGTGGGAGGCTTTTAAAAGTGAGTTAATGAAGATTCAGGGCCACGGGTTAGAGTGAAGGGCAAGGCTGGCGGGAGTATGTAACTCCTGTATGAATATAGTTATTGAGGCCCTGATCAATAAAAAGAAGGAGGCATATGACATTATAGGCAGCTGGGATAAAATGAATTCCTTGAAGAGTATAAAGGGTACTGGGCTACACTTAAGAGAGAAATCAGGAGGGCTAAAATATGGTAGTAGAAGGTTGTTTTTCAAACTGGAGGCCAGCAGTGTGCCACAGGGCTTGGTGCTGGGTCCACTGTTATTCATCATTTATATAAATGATTTGGATGTGAATTTAGGAGGTATGGTTAGTAAGTTTGCTGATGAGACCAAGATTGGTGGTATAGTGGACAATGAAGAAGGTTATCTGGGAATACAGCAAGATTTGACCAACTGCGCCAGTGGCCTGAGGAATGGCAGATGGAGTTTAATTCAGATAAATGTGAGGTGTTGTATTTTGGTAGGTCAAACCAGGGCAGGACATAAACAGTCAATGGGAGGGCTCTGGGGAGTGTTATAGAAAAAAAGAGATCTAGGGGTTTAGGTTCATAGTTCCTTGAAAGTGGAGTTATAGGTAGACATGTTGGTGAAGAAGGTTTTTGGCATCCTTGCTTTCATCAGACAGAACATTGAGTATGGAAGCTGTACAAAACATTGGTAAGACCACATTTAGAGTACTGCGTGCAATTCTGGTTGCCCTACTATTACTAAAGGATATTACTAAACTAGTAAGAATGCAGAAAAGATTTACTAGGATGCTCCCTGGACTGGAAGATTTGAGTTATAAGGAGAGGCTGGATAGGCTTGGACTTTTTCCCTGGAGCGTGCAAGACTGAGGAGTGATCTTATAGAGATCTATAAAATCATGAGAGGCACAGATAAGGTAGATAGCTAACAGCTGTTCCCCATGGTAGGGGAGCCTAAAACTACAGGGCATAGGCTTAAGGGGTGGCACGATGGCTCAGTCGTTAGCAATATTGCCTTATAGCACCAAGAACCTGGGTTTGATTCCAGCCATGGGTGATTGTTTGTGTGAAGTTTGCATATTCTCCCCACGTCTGTGTAGGTTTTCTCCGGGTGCTCCGGTCTCCTCCCACAGTCCAAAGATGTGCAAATTAGGTGGATTGGCCATGGGAAATGCAGGGTTACAGGGATGGGGGGGGGGGGGCAGGGGGCGTTGTGTAGGTCTGGGTGTACTGCCTTCCAAGGGTCAGTGTGGACTTGATGGGCTGAATGGCCGACTTCCACACTGAAGGGATTCTATGGTGATAAAAAAAAGGTGAGGGGGAGTCATAGAGCTTTACAACATTGAAACAGATCTTTCATACTGACCAGATATCCTAAATTTATCTAGTCCCTTTTACCAGCATTTGGTCCATCTCCCTTTAAACCTTTCTTAGCAATGCAAATTACTTTTAAGGGTTGAAATTATACCAGTCTCCACCACTTCCTTTGGCAGCTCATTGCATACATGCACCACCCTCTGCATGAAAAAAGTTGCCCCGAGGTCCCTTTTAAATCTTTCCCCTCTCACCTTAAACTTATGCTCTCTAGTTTTGGACTCCCCCACTGCAGGGTGAAGACCTTGGTTATTCACCCTATCCATGCCCCTCATGATATTATAAACCTCTATTAAGGTCACTCCTCAGCCTCCAATGCTCCAGGGAAAATAGTCTCTTCAGCCTCTCCTTATAGCTCAAATCCTCCAACCCGGGCAACATCCTTGTAAATCTTTTCTGAACCCTTTCATTTTCACAACTTCTTTCCTAAAGCAGAGAGACCAGAATTGCAAGCAGTATTCCAATAGTGGCCTAACCAATGTCCTGTACAGCCACAACATTACGTCCTAGCTCCTATATTCAATGCACTGACAAACAAAGGCAAGTATACCAAATGCTTTCTTCGCTATCCTGCCTACCTGCAACTCTACTTTCAAGGAACTATGAACCTACACACCGAGGTCTCTTTGTTCAGCAACACTCCCCAGTACCTTACCATTAAGTGTATAGATTTTCCTTTCCAAAACATTTAAGAAACATTTGGACAAATACATGAATGGAGGGATATGGATCAAAGGCAGGTAAATGGAGAAATGTGCTGGGGCGTTGATATTTGCAGGAGGGTGCCTCCTGGTAACCCTTGCATTGGGCAAATGAAATATTTGCTGGCCAAACTTAACTGAGTAATGGATACTGCACTATAAATTCTTTATCAATGCAGTACAGTAGTTCTGTTGTCTTTGTAAGGGCATAACTTTCGATTTCATTGTGAAAGGTGTCAGGACTCAGATATCCCTTTTACAAAGGCTTTGTAATCCATTTGACCATTTTTTTTCACTGATCTGAATCTATCTAGCATAGAATGGCTGAAGCCAATACAATCATTCTTCTGATGGTGCTTCCTCTTAATGAAACAGTGCAGAAGGGAGCAGTGACAAGATGTAGCACAGAATCAGGACGAACATCAAACACCTTTGGCTGCCACTCATTCTACAGAAAGAGAAGCAGTAGAACATCATAGAGTTCATTCTACGACAATACTCACCTGCTCAGCTGTCCCTCATGGGCATGACCTGCTGCACAATACACAACCTGATACTTTAGAAAGGGAGGCCCTGGCAGAGGACAATGTAAATGAGTGAGAAACATTTCCTGATTTTGAGGAGGGTGAGCCTTGCCAGTCAACTATGACAGCTACTACACACTGGAGGCTTTGCATGCTGGAGAGATGCACAAAACTCCAATTGCCAGTGGAAGCGGTAGACGTAGGTACAGTTACAAGATTTAAAAGACATTTGGACAGGTACATAGGTAGAATAGGGATATGGATCAAGTCCAGTTTGGGAAACCTGGTCGGCATAGACGAGTTGGGCCGAAGAGGCTGTTTCCATGCTGTATGACTTAATGACTCTAGTTCTGATACAATATTGCATCTATAAACTTCATTGGAGATATCAGCAATTGAGAAATATCTAACACTGCATGATATTAAAGACATCCTGTGCCATTGTGTCACACCTATATCAGCTGCTGAACACGGGCTTGTGCCCTCAAGGTTACACAAGACATTCATCAAGTGAGCCACTGGCCAATAAATTGAGCAACTGTGGCTTTGGTGGCATCTCATCATTGTTGAATGAAAAGGGCTTCTAGGATGTAACTGATCCAGTATTTTGAGTGCCCACTTCTTCATTTCTCCTACTCAGTGCAATCATTCATATAGCTAAGGCATCTTGATTCTCACCCATTGCTGTTTTCTCAAAGATGCAGAGTGCTTTTGGTCTTAGGAATATCCTGTCCCTAATGAACAATATCCCTGTAAAGAATAGGATTCATCAACCCTCCCTCCATCCCACTCTCCACATTAAAACAAGATGGCAGCAGTGCCTTAAGATGAATGATCTGCTGAGCTCATCCCTTGAAATTTAATTACTGTTGAAGATTTTCTTAAAATCAACTTTTTTACTTCCATTTTCCTTTTGTCACTCTTTCTTAATCTTTCTTGCCCTTCACTTTGTTCTCAGTATATTGAAGTAAACAAACACTACTCCTCACAGCTCTAGACTTTTAAGAAAAAGCATTTGAAAAACATTTGAAAAATCATTAGCATCCCTCTGGAGTAGACTGAAGAACCCAAAGAGCAGCAGGCTTGGATTACCTAAAAACAGATTTAGTAACATTTGCACAGATTGGGCACAGCTTGTTTCATTGTTAAATGAATATGCTTAATGCTTATTTTATGCTTGGGATAAAAACAATTCAACACAAACCAATTTTTCCCTCCAGTAGAGATAGTAGGAACTGCAGATGCTGGAGAATCCGAGACAACAAGGTGCAGGGCTGGATGAACACAGCAGGCCAAGCAGCATCATAGGAGCATATTCCGCTTGGGAACCCTGCAGCCCAATGGTATCAATGTGGATTTCACAAGTTTCAAAATCTCCCCTCCCCCCACCGCATCCCAAAACCAGTCCAGCTCGTCCCTGCCTCCCTAACCTGTTCTTCCTCCCACCTATCCCCTCCTCCCACCTCAAGCCGCACCTCCATCTCCTACCGACCAACCTCATCCTGCCCCCTTGACCTGTCCGTCCTCCCTGGACTGACCTATCCCCTTCCTAACTCCCGACCTACACTCACCTTTCCTGGCCCCATCCCCGCCTCTTCGACCTGTTTGTTTCCTCTCCACCTATCCTCTCCTCTATCCCTCTTCTATCCGCCTCCAACTCTCTCCCTATTTATTTCAAAACCCCCTTCCCCTCCCCCTTTTCTGATGAAGGGTCTAGGCCCGAAACGTCAGCCTCTCTGCTCCTATGATGCTGCTTGGCCTGCTGTGTTCATCCAGCCCTGCACCTTGTTTTCCCTCCAGTAGTCTTGCATTATGCTACTAAATGCATAACTTTGTTTATAATCATATTCTAACAATGATACAGGTACACATATTCTTTCCAGTGGTTTGGGTTTAATGCAAGGATATGCTATGTTTCATTTTACTTACAATTTTTGTTCATATTATGTACCATAGCAATTAAGATTGTCTCAAAGTATTCAGAAAACTGATATTGCTGATTCTGGACTGAATATATTGTTGTGTTTCAGAAACTTAGTTGGAAATGCAAATTTAGTATTTTCATTGTGCAGCATGTTTGTGGTACTTTAATAAGCTGTTATGCAAACTTTATCTCACTCAACTGACTGCCAGAATGCAATTATAAACCTCTGGTCTATCACATCTTTGCACTATTGGCTTGAAAGAATGAAATAAGCTATGGTATTTACTGGGCAATCAGTCATTCTTATTTAAGTTGAGCTGGCTAAAGTTAAGATACAGGCATTGTGTAAAAGTGCAGAAAATCATGCTTATTAAAAAAGTAATATGGATTACTGGTGAGCAATAACTGTTATTGAAGTTCACTAATGGCTCAGTTGCAAGTGTAGCTTAGCCTTACAGCCAGAATGTTCAAATTTTGAGATACATGAGGAAGGTAATAGTACTGTGGTAATGACACTTGACTAACAGTCTAGAGGCCTGGGCTATTGTTCTAGGGCCATTGGTTCAAATTCCATGGTTGCTGGCGGAATTTGAAGTTAATTAATAAATGTGGAACCTAAAACTAGTCTCTAATGATGTCATGAAACTATCATTGATTGTTGTAAAAGACAAATCCATTAGTGGCCTTCAGTGAAAGAAATCTACCATCTTTACTCAGTCTATCCTATATGTGACTATAGAATCAGAGCAATCTTGTTGATTTTAACTGCCCTTTGAAATGATCAAGCCAGCTACTCATCATTAAAATAATTAGGAAAGGTTAACACTAGAAACTAGCCCACAGTGTGGTAAGTTGCTAATGTAAAACCTGCATACAAAAACAGGACAAATCCAACCTGGCCAATTCTTGCTCAGTCAGTCTACTCTTGATCAGCAGGAAAGTGACAAAAAATGCCATTGCTGATGGTATCAAGTGGCACTTGCAAAAGAATAACCTGCTCAATTTGGGTTCCATCAGGACCATTCAACCCTTGACCTCAGTTATGTATTGTGACGATTTAGGTACAGATAAGAGTTTGAGTGAAGTGGGAATAAAGTTGAATTTCATCAGTACATATGTGGAATTTGACATTATTTAGAAAAAGAAAACAATTTTGCTAAGGCCAGCATATAGATGAGAATTAGAAGTGGACTAATGGTTGATGCCGAGGAAAAATAGAGGAATCAGACCGGAAGTGAAGATATTTACATGGGTTGCTCCCTTTATTAAAATAAAAATAAGGTATAGCTTTGGCAGTGTGTGTTTTTTTTTACTGGAAGCAGAACAAGTTAAAATATTCTTAGAGCTGGAGCCTTAAGAATCAGACACTGAAGCAGTTTTAGATAAGCTATGAACATTTATAGACATAATTTGCAAAAAAAGAGAGAGACAATGTTAAACATGTTTGAGGCATGGTCAAACTTTGATACATTTAGGAAGCCAGAATGTTCTTACATAGTGTGTTGAATGCTATTATATATTCTTCTATGTGCAAAATGGACAAATTCTATTGAGTGATCCTGACTAGAGCGCTTGCCTTTAAATTGTTGGATTGTGCTAAAGTATTAATGTGAATAGACTTCTCATGTTAGTTTCTTCAGAAAGAGCTACACTGGGACAGAAACCTGAAGACTTTCATGCCTTCATGGCTCAAATGGCACATTTAACAGTAACACAAGGAGTAGAAGATTCAGTTACATCAGCAGCAAGAGGCTGCCCAATTTTGGCCGCAAGCATTCAAATGACAGGAAAACCATAACTTAACAGAATGAGAATAGAGATACCGAGACAACAAGGTGCAGGGCTGGATGAACACAGCAGGCCAAGCAGCATCATAGGAGCAGAGAGGCTGACGTTTCGGGCCGAGACCCTTCATCAGCTTGGCCTGCTGTGTTCATCGAGCCCTGCACCTTGTTGTCTCGAGAATAGAGATACATTTGGCAATTGTAAAAGACAACAGGAACTGGCAAACTACATCAAAAGAATGAACATCAAGAATGTCCCGAGTTTGGTCAACAGGTGTTTTAAGTGTGTCTCAATACCTTTTTTGGAATGAATTGTTGTAAATGGAACAACATTGGTTTTGAAACTACACATATGCAGAGGTTTAGAAGGAGAACATGATGACACTAATCAAAGGGAATTGTACTGATTACAAGGAATTTCAGATGAGTAATGCATGTTTCAGGCACAGAATACCAGGGTCACTGCACTCAAACTTTAACACTGCTTTCTCTCCACAGATTTTGCCAGACCTGCTGATTTTCTCCAGGAGTTTCTGTTCTCGTTTGTTTTATGATTTTTGATTTGATTTATTACTGTCACATGTACCAACATACAGTGAAAGATATTGTTTTGCATGCTATCCAGGCAAATCATATCTTACATAAGTACATCAGGGTAATAGAAAAGAATGTAGAATATAATGTTACAGCTATAGACAAGGTGCAGAGAAAGATCAACTTTAATACACAAGAGGTTCTTTCAAACGCCTGATAACAAAGGGGAAGAAGCTGTTCTTGAATCTGTTGGCATGTCTTTTCAAACCTTTGTATTTTCTACCCAAAGGAAGAAGGTGGAAGTGAATATAACTGGAGTGGGAGGTGTCTTTGATTATGTTGGCCGCTTACCCGAGAATTCTCAAAATGGGAATGTTGTTCCTGGTTCTGTGTAGATTATCTCAGCTACCAGTGTGGGTTTCACCATCCCCAAAACCAGTCCCAAATTCCCACGAAACTTGTATCCTTGCTTTTGCACGATCTCTTCGGCAACATTTTCAGCTGTCATGCCCCACCATTTCAATACCCACTAGCATGTGTCTGTCAGAGTAATGTACTATTTTCTACTGTTCAGTTCTACTTTTTTGTGTCTGTCTAGCTCCCTAAAGTCTGCATGCAGCACCACATCGCTCTTTTTACTTAGGTTGTTGAAACCAGTAGGAACTGTGACCTCTAGCTATTCTCCATTCTGGTTCAGAGTGCTCAGTAGCCCTTCAAAGGCATTCTGGACTCCATTCAAGGAAATAACCAACCATTCTAGATTCCCATTTGTGATTGCAGAAATACTTGTCTGAAGTACTTGGGAATAACAATATGGCAATATCAGTGAAATTTTAAATCTCATTACCCTAATGGAAACTTGGTGACAGTGAGGGGCAAGTGATAATGAACAGATCAATAGGATTCCCTCCCTAGATCTCCTCCTTAACTCTGCCTTTAAGATGTGCCCATCCCTATTGACTTTGGTGTATTACCAATGGTGGGGGATGTTCTATGGCAGTCTGTATGTCTGGGTCAAGTGAGGTCCCTGGGTTCTGACTTAAAACCTGTGACCATATTGGGGCCCGCGAGGAGATGATCCTGTTCAGGTAGAGTGGCCCTGATGGAATCCTCAACATGCACCACTCCCCCTCCCTGTCCCCGCCTATCTCAACTAGCTGTCTTCTTCTGATGGCAATCATTGTTGAGGATTTGATTTAATTTGATTTATTAATGACATGTATACTGAGGTACAGTGAACAGTGTTGTCTTACTTGCTTTACAGAACTGGAGGCAGTTAATGGTTGCCATTCTCTTAATTGAGTGGCAACACTTGGAGAAGGGCACTTCATCCAGATGGGGGAAGAATCTGGTCGTGATCTAAGTAACAGTGCAATGACAGTAAAAGTGGCTCAAGACTTTCAAATTTGCTTTTTTTTAAGGTCAAGGGAGAAGTTACTGTGTCCCCATAAAATTTCACTCAAAATATTAGGAAAAATAACCACAGAATGAGTGATTTTGAGGTGAGGGCTATAATATGTCTGCACGATCTGATTCAATGATCTCCACATCCCCTTTTTCAAACATAATTTCACTAGAAATCTCAGTATACAGTATGAACTTCATGGGAATTGAAAGACAATAATAACCTCAGTTCATAATTTAGGTATAATGTTGAACTGATATATTTATATGCCATTAAATAAATTGTTTGTTAAACACAATGCGAAGAATATGTACTTCATGCCCACAAACTTAAAGTTGTGCTGTCAAAGACTTGGGACATTTATTTCTGTCAACAATCGCCATTATAAGATATTTGTTTAATTAGTCAAGTATCATAACTGTAAAGTCAGAAATTGAACCCAAGGAGCAGAATTTTCTCATTTTTCTTTAAATGGCAGACAAGCTTCTGAATTGGCAACTGCTTGCTTCCTCTACTATCTGAGACTGGTGTGATGCTGGATGTATTGCTGATCTGACATCAGTACAATACATTTTATGCAAGTGGGAGGAGCCAAGGAGCTGTCTGATTTATGGCCATCGAAACCAGCCCATAAAGGGGGCCAAAGAGGGATGTACACCCCAAATCTTCTCCTCAAAGATTTTTCCCTCCAGCCATCAGCGTCTCCAACCATTGAAATGGCTTTTTCCCTCATCTACTAAATGTAGCTTGCCTCCACCCTGCCTCTGTAATTGTCCACCCTTCCTGGTGACACACTTGAGGCTCCTGAGCTGTTGGCCTTTTGGACGGGCAACTCTAATGTGTGGGCTGCCATCCTGAAAATGACAGCTGTGTTCTGTAAACTTGAGGGAATATTCCCACTGAACAATGTCAGGCTGTCTGTCTGATCAGCAAAATACAGTCATAGATGACTTTGATAGTGACTTTGAAGTCTCATTCCCTTTCTCTGTTGCTGTTTAGTACCAAACACATTTTATATTCATCAATTGACTGAGCAACATTATATATAGGCTGATTAAAAGTAATTGTAGTGACATTTATTATACATACTAGGCTACAATTTTAACATCCTTTGGGCATTATTCAGGCAGGTGTACACCTGTGGGTTGGAAATGTCAGGGATTCAGTCCAACTAAGTCCTTGCCATTTTTTTTAGAATGGTTCTGTCAGAGTTAAAGTAGAAGTCCACTGAGCCCTGAAACGAGGGACAAAGTCTTACATTTGAAACTCTTGTGCAGTTTCTTTTCAGAAATGGATTTAAAACATGTTTCATGTTTAAACCTGTCCTGTTATCTCCTTTCTTATTTATTCAATTAGTAGAAGTCTGTTGCAGAATGTTGTAACCTCTCTTTACTATGTGAGCCAATATGAGAAAGTGTCTGCTGTCATTAAGGGGACTGTTTGATTCTATTGCTGCCATAATTCTGTTTCGTTCTATTCCATTAAAAGGATGTCTTTTTTTCTGCAATTGATTCTTCAGGAAAAGAAATGCATGTAAGTTTGCATCTAACAGAGTAAGAATAATTAATTCAGATCATTTTTATATTTTGTGAATTGGCTTGAATGCCCTGTTATTGGGAGTGATTTGGTTAATCCTGGGATGTTGCTGAAATTGATTTCTTTTAAAAATGCATCATGTGTCTCCTTGTTTCATGTTTTATTAATCCTACATATACCTTTATAGAGCCCATTTTGAACTAGTTTCTTCCAAGAAAACAGTAAAGTTCCTGGTTAAGTATTGGGCAGAGATCTTGTTAAATAATTCTCTTTGGCTGCATTCTTTGCCTCAGACCATTTCCTATGGAAAAGATTCCATGAAGCATTTTAAGTTTTCCCCTTTTAATGGGATAACTGATATTGAAATTAAACTGGTTGTGGTGACATTCTATGTGCTGCATTTGTCTCATGATACATCTCACTGAAGAAGAAATTGATTTTCTGACTGAAGACCTGCATCTTGAGCAAAAGAACAGGAAGGGAGGACTTTGAGAGACTTGAGAGAATACATCTGGAAATGGCTGTCAATAGAACACTGATGTAATTGAAAACCAATTAAATGGGCTAAAATTAAATATTATCTTATGTCACAGTCATAGCAAAAGAAGAGATATATTTTAAGTTTAAAAATTGTGAAGCTGGAAAAGCGTAGCAGATCAGACTGCATCCAAGGAGCAGGAAAGTCAATGCTTCAGGTTGGAACCCTTCTTCAGTCCTGAAGTTGCTGAAATTGATTTTTTTTAAAAACTACATTATGTGTCTCCTTGTTCGATATTTTTATTAATCCTACATATACCTTTATAGACCCCATTTTGAATTACTTTCTTCCAAGAAAACAGAAAAGTTCTCGTGTTTGTGCAGGTTTCCTCCGGTTTCCCCCAACAGTCCAAAGATGTGCAAGTTGGGTGGATTGGCCATGCTAAATTTCCCATAATGGCCACAGATCTGCAGGTTGGATTGGTTAGCCATGGGAAAATGCAGGGTTACAGGGATAGGGTAGGTGGGGTGGAACTGGATGGGATCCTATTTGGAGGGTCAATATGGACATGTTGGGCCAAATGGCCTGTTTCCACATTGCAGGAATTCTATGATTCTAGGACAATAAAGGTGGCATGAAGCCAAAGGTTCCAATTATCCCTCTAATGCTGACTTTTATCTGCAATACTTACAATTGTTTACGCAAACCAAGACTCAGTCTAATGTTACATATGGTAGAACGTAAACTTTTTTTTGGCTGAACATTCATCTCTCCAAATTATGAGAGAATCCAATAACAAATGTAAATTGATTTTAATATTTTTCCTAGTTCTCCTCTGACTTACCATCATTTTGTTTTTGAGATTGTGATTTTTGCTTTTTGTAAAATCTGTTCAGAAGATAGTGAACTTTTGGTATGTTTTTAAAATCCAAGGCCTCTGTTTACAGTTTCAACTTTTTTCTTTCTCAGTTTCATCTGCATGTCCGAGGAGAATTTGAAATCAAGCTTCAAACTCTTCCATGAAAATAGCTTGTTCAAACTTTTCATATCTTACAAGCACTTGAGACTGCTTGCATGCATTTCTGCTCAAGTTTGAGAATTCTTAAAAAGAAAAGCCTATTGAGATGTTAACTTAAACAAGCAGAGTTTTCTTTAATTTTAATTGACTTTATCTTGAGGTATAACTGTGGAGTTGGGCTCCTTAGCCCAGGGCTTATTGGATCTGTACACTTTTCTTTCTGTTTCTTTTTTTTTTCCCTTCCTGTTTTTAATATTTTTTTCTTTTACTTACTCCTTGTTGAAGAGTTTGGCCATGGCGATGGCATTGGCAGTGACCTGTGAGTCCAGCGTGGACTCTTGGCAGTTGGCGAATGATCCCAGCCCAGATTCGAAGTGAACACAGCACTCCTACATCAATCCTATAGGGTTCCTGGCATCTACGTCCAATGCAGATTCATGGAGGCAGCCAAGGAGGCAGGTTTGGGCCCAGTATGAGGCCTGGTGGCTCCTGCAGGAGTTACATTGGTGAGGTGGGCCCAAAGTGGGCTTGTGGCCACAGCAGAGTCAGGTTTGGGCCAGTGAGGTACTGGTGGCATTGGTGGCGCTACATTGGCAAGGTTCAGTAAGGACTCATAGTGGTGGGGACGTCAGTGAAGGTGAGATGGCACTGAAGAGTGGCAACTCTTGTTCCAGTGGTGGCGGCACAATGAAGGAGACTCGTGGTTGGCCACCAGGCCCATGGCAGAGCACTTAGCAAGAAGGACTGTAATGGTAAATGCTATTTCTTTATTTCTTTATATTTTTGCCTTTGTGTTCTCTGTTTTAGTTTATTTTCTGTATTTTAAGATGACACCGGAGAATGGTGACACTGTACAACATTTTTCTCTATATTTCAATACATTTTGAATCAAAAAACATGTGACAATAAATGAATTAATGGATTGGAAATCAGTTATTTGTGTACTGACTTAATAATAAGCCTCTTGACGCTAAGAAAAGGTGGTTTGGTGCCTCCAGCTATGCCTTTGGCTGGGATATTCAGTGATTGCATTTGTAAGATTTCGGACTAAAATTTCAGGTTGATCTATTTTCAGCTACAGTAGCAGTTTGCAGGCTGTTGGTGTTGAGGCAAACAGTACAAATTTTGTGTTGCCTCCTCATTTATGAGGTTTTAGCATTGGTCTGAGTGGAAAGCATGATGCTGGAGTCTGAACACGCAGTATGAGCTCCAGCAGTAATTGCTGATATCACATGATTAGAATTCCTTTACTCTTAAAAACAGTCTGCCACTTCTGAAGGGGAGATGTTAATGGCGCCTGTATTGATACATGCTGCATGGTAAGCACTGCACAAATTGAACTCCATGCATTATAGCTACAACCCCCATTCCTGTTGCAGTCTGAGTGGACAAGTTACCAAATCTTCTACCCTGTCTGTGAATAGAGAAACATAGCCCTGAGTGGGTCATTTTAACCTATTCTACCATTGAATGAAACCATCTCTGATCAGTGATTTCAACTTTGCAGGTCTGATTTGTCTCAGTTATTCCAATTTTGGATGGAAATAGATTCAGGACCAAGAAGAAAATATTGCCAACCCTTCTGGCAGTCTTGCCACTGTTTCCTCTCCCTCTTGTTTTCCCAAGGACTGGAGAGAGAGCAGTGCTTGAAATTGGTGCAGACCAAATAAGGACCTAACTACATTGCCATAGGATCATTGAGGGTTTTAATTTACACTGAAGTTGCCAAATTTTAGCTGTTGTCTGATGTCGGACCACCACCTGGAGGCAAGCCCACATAATGGAGGCAAGATGAGTTTTAAGTAGCAAGTGGAAATGGCTTATGAGTTTTAAAATATTTGTTCCTTTTATAGTTCAAGTTCTGTCACTGGTAAAGGGGTCCAAATCTTTCGAGCATCACCTTCCTTTAGGTAGGCATCTGAATACTGGGCAGAGCTGGATACCACCTGAGCATCAGGAACATTGCAAATAGAAATGGGTCCTGCATGCACATAAGCTTAGGGTATTGGAAATGAAGAACAACTATCTTCACAATCAGGGGAAAACAAAATAATACTTTTCACTGTATCTCAGTAGATTTGATAATGATAGATCAAATCAAATCAAATCCAAAAGCACCATACATCAGGTCATTAGAAGAGAGGGATGGGGGCACAATGGAAAGGAAACACCACCCTGATTTCAGTATTTACAGAAAAGACAGGAAAGTGAATGAGAACCAGGGGCAAAAGAGACTGTGACTCTCTAAGCTAATGGTTATAGACAGCAGTGCCTGCAGCATCTCACAGGTGACTGCACTGATGAACAAGGGAATGGATTTATCAGGTGCTGGATGGAATGTCCATCAAAAAGCCCGCTGTGTCTCAGATGGTGTTGTGGTTAGAGGTCGTAGCGATGTACAGCACAGAAACAGACTCTCTGGTCCAACTCGTCCATGCTGGCCATGTATCCTAAATAAATCTAGTCTCACTTGTCAGCATTTGGCCCATTTCCCTCAAAACCCTTCTTATTCACATTCCGATCCAGATGCCTTTAAATGTTGTAATTGTACCAGCCTTCACCACTTCCCCTGGCAACTCATTCCATACACGCACCACTGTCTGCATGAAAAGGTTGTCCCTTAGGTTCCTTTTAAATCTTTCCCCTCTCACTTTAAACCTATGTCCTCTAGTTTTGCACTCCCCCACTCCTGGAGAAGACCTCATCTTCTTGCTCTATCCATGCCCCTCATGATTTTATAAACCTCTATAAGGTCACCCATCAGCCTCTGACACTCCAGTGAAAATAGCCCCAGCCTATTCACCCTCTCCCTATACCTCAAACCCTCTAAACCTGGCAATGTCCTGGTAAATCTTCTTTGAACTTTTCAAGTTTCACAACATCCTTCCTATGGCAGGGAGACCAGAATTGCAGCAGTGTTCCAAAAGTGGCGGAATCAATGTCCTGTACTGCCACAACATTACTTCCCAATCCTATACTCAATGCACTGACCAATAAAGGCGAGCATACCAAACAACACCTTCACTATCCTATCTACCTGCGATTCCATTTTCAAGGAACTATGAACCTGCACTCCAATGTCCCGTTGTTCAGCCATGCCCCCCAGGAACTTGCTATTAAGTGTATAAGTCCTGCCCTGATTTGTCTTTCCAAAATGCAGCCCCTCACATTTATCTAAATTAAACTCCAGCTTCCACTCCTCGCCCCATGGGCCCATCTGATCAAGATCCCATTGTATTCCGAGGTAACCTTCTTCTCTGTCCACTACTCCTCCAATTTTGTTGTCATCTGCAAACTTACTAAACATACCTCTTTTGTTCACATCCAAATCTTCTTGAATGTTGTTAGAGTGTCACTCATGTTGGCAGTTGGGCAGCATTTCAACATATTCCTGATTTGTGTTTTGTTAATGCTGGAAGGGCTTTGGGAGTCAGGAGTTGAAGTATTCACAAAACAGTTGGCTGGCCATTTTTTTGTTGACCCAGTTGCCAGATGGCCTCTTAATAAATGCTTCACTGAACGCCAAGAATGGTTTCAGCCCAGCAGGGATTTATAGAGTCATAGAGTCATACAGCATAGAAACAGACCCTTTGGTTCAACCGGTACTTGCCAAACAAAATCCCAAACTAAACTAGTCTCACCTGCACTTGGCCCATATCCCTCCAAACATTTCTTATCCATGTACTTATCTAAATGTCTTTTAAACATTGTAATTCTACCTGCATCTTCCATTTCCAATGGAAGTTCATTCCACACTCAAACCACTCTGTGTTTAAAAACAAAATTGTCCCTCATTTTTTTTTAATCTTTCTCCTCTCACCTTAAAAATATGCCCTAGTCTTGAAATCCCCCACCCTAGGGAGAACAGCACCTGCCATTCACCTTATCTATCCCTTTCATGGTTTTATAAACCTCTATAAGTTCACCCTTATTTTTTGCCTCTGTTGCAAATTTTTTTTTTATTGACCGCTTTAGGTACCTTGTTGTAACTCATTCTTAGACTCAGTTGGCTTTTCAATGTCTGTTTGTTTATTTGGACAAAATTTGAAATTGCATCAAAGGGAGTGTTTTAAAAGTTGGTTCTTTTTAATTCATGAACATTTCAAAGAATTGACAGATACTGCATGACTCTTTGATTCTGTAACTAGTGGATGCTGTAATTATGCTTTAAAGGCACAGCAGATGTCAGGAGATTAAATCAGTGTGAAAAATCAACCTATTGCATTGTAAACATGCTTAAATTATAATAAATTATTCCATTATAACAGTTGAAGTTGGCAAGATTTCACCTATCAAAAGATTCCATATTTCACATTGACTTCCCTTTAGGTTAATGAACTGACCTATCTGGTGTGTTTTATAGCCTTTAGGAACTTACCCACATCCACAAATATCAAAAGCAGAGAAACGTGAGTTTGTAGCAAACATTTAAATAGTGAAGCCAACATGATTTTAAGTTTGTGTTGTTTCGGACCAGACCAAAACCCCTCAAAATATACTGAGAAGAAAGTCTACACCCTAACTTTTTCTTATTTTAAAGATAAGTGAAGGCATTGTGTTCCAGATGCAATTCAATTGGTCAAACTACTTGACTTTAAGCAAAATATACTTTATTTTTACACTACAGTTAAGTTCAGGCAACATAAAAATAGAAGAAATGATTTGGCTTAACTGTAACTATTGAAATGCTTAACAAAATAATATATATGTTAACAACTACTTATTAACTGTTCCAATATAGTAACATCCCATAAACACCCTTGGCAAAGGCAAATTCAATAAAATAGATTGTCTCACATGCAATTCTAGCAGCACAAACAGAACCTCAGATTTTAGCTATAACAGAAAGAGGAATAAGAGCTTCTGTGTTCAGCTTCAAGACTCCAGCAAGTGCAGAAAGCTAGAACTAAAAAAATCCTCGTTCTGTGGGATCTTGACCCCACCCATTCAGGTTGCTTCTATTTTTCCAAATTAAAAAAAAACCCGAGACCTCACAAGCAATTTACTTTATCGGCTTTGTGCAAATCATATATCATCTCTGTATCAATTTTTCTTCATTTGAAAATAAGGACAAATTATACCTCTTAAAGCCATAGTATTGTCACAATATCAGTTTACAATGTGCCACAATTTCTGACCCAACAAAAATGCTGGGTAATGGGAATTGGAGAGGAAAGTTCAAAATTCAAGCCTTTATAGCTCCTGTTTTCTCCTCCCAGTGCAGGTTTGCATGCTATCGGGAGTTAAATTTAACAGCATTTTTTTTTTCCATTTACAACATGTGCCATTAATTCAGTTATATTTTTATGACTGCTTCATACATTTGGCATCTTTAATTTTAACTTTTTGTATTATTGTTCTAATTTGACCTTATTCACCAATGCAGTGTCACTATTAAACTTTGTCCCTGATTATCAATGTTTATCTTTACTTAAATTGCTACACTGCTCTCCAATCATGAATGGTCCTTTTAGATTTATAAATTTTTCCTCAACTGAATCCTCCCAGCCTTCAGTTTGTACTTGTTTCCTGGCTTTATCAAATTTCACAGCCACTGACTCTTGGTCTTACACTGTGTATTCAGTCAGCCTTTTAATTGAAGAAGCCTCTGCTTACTTGAGACATTTATGCTCTTTATTGATATAGAGCAGGATCATTGAGCTGTTGAAGTATTAAAGCATCAGTAGCATTAATGTGCAAGAAATCTGCATATCAACTGAAATGATTTCATTCCTTGAAGAGTTTGATTTATATAAATATTGGGGCTACTCTTTGGGCTCTTTACTGCTCAGTATAAGCGCAATAAATAAAACCTAAAACGTTGTAAATCTGTAAAAATTAACTGCTGTCTCGTGCATCTCACTGGGGCTACTTTCAAACTGTATAAACAAAGCTGCTATGCTAATGTCACTGGACTAGTAATTCACGTTAATGTTTTGGGGACATAGGTTTAAATCCCACCATGGCAAGTGGTAAAATATCAATTCAATAAAATTATGGGATAAAATATTACCCTAAAAGTGACCATGTAACTGCTGTTAATTGTTATAAAAGCTCATGTGATTCATTAAGTGTGTTTAGGAAACAACATCCTTCCCTGATCTGGCCTCCATTGTCTCCAGACCCATAAAAATGTAGTTGACTCTTAACTGTCCTCTGGACAATTAGGAATTGCCATTATTGCAGGCCTAACCTGAACTGCCCACATTCCATGACCAAATATTAAAAAATAATTTATGATATAAATATAAATATGGACAACAAGCTAGTAGTATAGTAGAGTGAGCCTCAATTTAAAATCGAGGATGCTGTTGGCTTTCTCCTTTATTATTCCCTCTCTGGTACACAGTGAGGGGGAAAATGCCATGGTTTTATTTTTTGACAAGGTGACAATGAACCATCACCTCGATCCAATGTGTTCCTGTAGACCTGGTGCACCCGCAATAGTGTTAGGTATTTAATTTCAGGATTTTCATCCAGTGATGATGAAGGAAGTGTAGTATGCGTCTATATCAGCATGATGTGTGACTTAGAAACTTTCTGTGTTTCCTTAATATTTGTGCTCTTAACTATCTTTCTGATCTTGTAACTAAGATGTGCTGAATGGTAAACTCTATATCATATAAATATGCAGCAGTGACTAGCTGCAGCAAAGAAAGGCCCATCCATTACTTTAATCTGCAATTGCAAAATTATTAGCAACCTGGAGTTCATAATCGATCAGAAGCTTAAGTGGATCAGCCATTCTAATAATTTGATGAGAATAGGGCAGAAGCTGGGGATTTCCAATAATTGGCTTACCTCTGAAATCTTCAAACCTCTCTGCTATCTACAAGGCTTGTCACAACTGGATGGATAACCAACAGTTATTTGGAAATTGCAACTGCAACAGCATTCAACAATTTGATCTATCATGGAGGGAAGAGCAATCTGCATAAGTGATACTATTGCCACATTGAACTTTGAATTCAATGTCTAACTTTTTTACACCTGTGCAATGTGCAGGATGTGTTATTCATTAAATACTTCAGCCATTCATCAGGTTTTCACAGCACACAATCTAAATCTAATAACTGCAAGAAATATCACTGAGAGGATGGACACATCTTCAAACTAACCTCAAAAGTGCTGACAGTCCAGAAATGGGAAGACCTAAGACTTGCTCCAAATTCTGATGCTCTTCCTATTTTATGTTCTGCTCCAATCTAATATATATCCACCAATTACATTGAATATTTTACAATCATGTTTACTTCAAATGTGAGTTCATCTCTGTTGTATGTGCTGAGGAACCAAACACTGGCTACTCACGGTTGAGGTCCAGAACTGCCAACATTCCTGCTTTCTCCACTGGGTCTAAAAGCCTGTTTGGTCAGCAGAGGTAGACAATGAACTATTAGTGATTGTCAACAAGAATATGCATTTTTCTGAATAAAAGGAGATAGTTATTGCATGATAGCAGTAGGTACAGGTTACAGTGTATATTTTGCTATCATGCAATTAAGACACAATTACAAAGACAAAAAGAGCCAGGAATGACATACCTGACTCCATTAAGATATCCAATTAGACTCATCATCACCGTACCCCTCTCCTCTTTTTGTATGGAGCTTCATGCAATCTCTAACATTAACTCTGACTCTAACTCCTATAGAACCTTATACACCTCTCCCTACTAGCCCCCTCCCCCTACCCCACCACATGTTTTTCTCAGGAGTTAACATTTATACTCGTAGGAATATAACTCCTTTTACACTTAACTTTACCCCATCTGCCCCAAGCCTTGACTTCACAACTTCAGACAGTCTGGAGTTTTCACAATTCTTCCTGAATGCATTATTTTCCAAATTGGAAGATTTGTAGGATTTGAGGGCTGTTGAATTTGAGTCTGATAAACTAAATTATTCCTCTGCTGGATATCTATCTCTTGGATATCCTTCATGGAAGATGTCATTCCTGCTAAACTCAGGATTTGATCCATAACCTTATCTGAATTCCCTTTGCGGATGTAGTCTTCTTTGTTAACTCAGGTAGTTGCCCCATATTATCATCTGGGAGATCTTTATTCTCATGAATGAATATCATGGAAGGTGGCTACTCTGTTGAAGCTAGTACTTTCTTCCCGGCAGTGTCTTTAATTTATGGACCATGCCCTTGTAAATTTTTACCATGTCTCGAAACTATGGATGATGGCCTGACTTCTGTAAAGTCACATGCAACTCGTACAAGTAAATAAGTCAGTTGTAAACTGATGATATACCTGTATGAAAGCTCTTACTTCAACTCGTTGAATAGGTTGAATGCCTTCACTCACTGTCTGAGGTTATCCTCTTGAAGAGCTAAGCATTTTCACACCTTCAGTCATCGTACAGATAGTTCTTTTCTGCTCACATTTACCTGCAACAGAGTCAAGTCTGCTATATTAATTTGTCTGCTATGTTGTTTGCACTTTGGATATCATCAGATGGCATGGAGACTCATCCAGTCTTCAATATTAATCCCTTTAGAATAATTCCCTGAGGCAACAGTGATCTGTGGCTTTGCTTGGTGTGGATTAGGTGTGGAAAGTTCCTTTTCCGAGAAGAAGGAAGGATCGAAAGAAATGAAACCAGATGGACCATCCGGCATCAACCTAGGCCAGAAACATAAATTTGCCTGTAAATCTGCAATGTTCTCCTTGCTAGAGTCTCAGGGCTTGTGCCAAATTTGGAGAGCCATCCTACAGATTAGTCAAAGAACAACCTAATGTACTCACCCATTCAAAATCATACCTGACTACAATGTCTCAGGCAATGCAATCACCATTCCTGGAGATGTTGTGTCCCACCATCAGGCCAGCCCCAGCAGAGGTAGCAGTGGAGGGAGTTGCCCTGGGATGGAGTTATCCACTTTGATAGGAAGTCAGATAGCTATTTGGCTGTAAATTGAGAAAGGGGATTGTTCAGTGAGAGCTGCATGTCCTTGTGTACCAGACATTGAAAGTAAGAATACAGGTACAGCAGGCAGTAAACAAGGAAAACTGTAGAGAGACAAAAAAAAACTGCAGATGCATTTGTATGTTGGTCTTCACAACAAACAGATTTGAGTAAAGAAACAAGAATGTCTTGCTGCAATTATACGGGGCATTGGTGAGGCCATACCTGGACCATTGAGTGCGGTTTTGTTCTCCTTATCTGAAGAAGGATGTTCTTGCTATGGAGGGCATGCAGTGAAGGTTTACCAAATTGAATCCTAGGCTGGCGGGACTGATGTATAAGGAAAGATTGAGTTGGTAATGATGCATTCACTGGAGTTTCTAAACATGAGGGGGAAATCTCATAGAAACAGATAGAATTCTAAAAGCCTAGACAGGATAGATGCAGGAAGGATGCTACTGATGGCTGGAGGAGTTGAGAGGTAGGGGTCATAGTTTAAGGACAAGTGGTAGACCTTTTTAGGACCGAGTTGAGAAATTTCTTAAGTCAGAAATTTGTGGATCAGTGGTTGATGCCCAACATTGTGTTTTCAAGGAGTTAAATATAGCTCTTATGGTTAAAGCGACGAGGAGAGGGTGAAATTAAGGTATTTAGTTTGATGATCATATTGAATGGCGAAGCAGACTTAAGGGATTGAATGACATTGTCACACTCACATCTATCTTCTATAGCTGTCTTTAACATTGACTCTGGACAACACGTAGTTCTCATAACATGAATTTTAACATTGAAAAGAAACCTCCTGCTGAATATCATCTGTCACTGCTGCCTTCATCTGATGAGTCAGCTCCTCCATGTTTGAAACCCTTTGGACGCAGCACTGAGGGTGGCAAGGGCACAGATTATACTCTGGGAGATTTCAATGTCCATTACTAAGAATATCAGCACAAATGGCCTAACTGGCTGGGGTCTAAAGGACATTGGTGGATACCTAGTCTAGTAGCTGGTGGTGAGGAGAACCAGCAAGAAGAAAAAATTTATCTGACTTTATCCTCACTAACCTACCTTTCGGAAATGTATCTTTTCATGGCAGATAGAGTAAACACAGCTCAGTCACTGTGCAGATGAAGTCCCATCTCAACTTTGCGGACACTCTCAAATTATGTGGCATTACCACCAAGCTAAAATAGGACAGACTTGAAACAGATCTAGAAATTAAAAACTGGGGATCTATGAGGTACCATGTGTTAGCAGCAACAGAATTGTACTCATGCACAACTTGCAATCTCATCTGACCTACCATTATCATAAATTTGGGCAATCAACCTGGTTTATCGAAGAATGCAGGATGACATGCAATAATACAGCATTTGACTGAATATGGCATCATGGACCCTGGGCATAAATAGAATCCATAGGAATCAGGGTGGAAACTCTCAGCTGGCTGGAGACATACTTAGCAGCAGGGAAGATGTTTGTGGTTACTACTGGAGGTCAATCCTCCTCATCCAAAGTTTGCAGATGTCATACTTCAACAACAAAGTACTAGTTAGACTGGAGTTACGTGCACAATTCTGGACACTCACAATAAGGGAAGGATTTTTTTAGCGTTGGGAGTGCAATACAAAAATAATCAGAATGATACCTGGAATCCTAGGGTCATGGACATAAAAAATAGGAGCAGAAGTCAACCATTCAACCTCTACATGGCTTAAATCTACATGGCTATTCAATAAATTCACAGCTGATCTGTTTGTGTTTTGAATTCCACATTCTCATCCACCTCAATAACCTTTGATTCCTTGCCTAAAAGAATCTCTGCACCTCCATCTTTAAATTATCCTATGAGCCGCACCTCCACTCTTTTCAGAGGCAGAAAGTTCCAAAATCACAAAACCCTCCAAGAGAAAAAAAATCTCCTCATCTGTGTCCTGAAAGGAAGACCCCAATTTTAAAACAATGTCTTCTAGTCCGGGGTTGAGCCACAACAGGAAAAACAACCTTTTCACGCCCACCTTGTCAAAACTATTCAGGTTCTTGTACACATCGATCAGGTCTCAGCTCACTCTTCTAAACTCCAGTGGAAACTAGCCAACCTATCCAACCAAGAGAGCCAACTCAATCTGGTATCAATCTATTAAACCTCCTCTAAACTGCCTCCAGTGTACTCACATCCTTCCTTTAAATAAGGAGATGAAAACTGCACGCAATATTTGAGATGTAGTCTCACTGATACTCTATATACCTAAAGCATTAGATCCATATGTTTAAATTCAGTATTCTTGTGATAATGAATAACATTCTGTTTGCCTACTTGATTGCATGCTGCACCTCCATATTAATTTTTACAAACTCATGCACCAGAACATCTAAATTGTTTTACACTTGAGAATTCTGCAGTTGATCTTCATTTAAATAATATTCTGCTTTCTTATTCTTTCTGTCAAAGCAAGCAAGTTCACATTTTCAGACATTATATACCATCTGCCACTTTTTTGCCCACTTACTCAATTAATATGTTATATGTCTAGTTACAATCTCTTTAATAATTGATCCTAACATCTTCCTTCTGAAAGACAGCAGTCAGGCTAACTGGCCTTTCATTTCCTATCTTCCTTTTTTAATAGAAGGATAATTTTGCTAATTTCCAATCTGATAGAACCTTTCCTGAATCAAGGGAATTTGGAAAATTAACACCAGTGCATCTGTGATAACATTAGCAACCTCTTCTATGATCCAAAATAAAGTCCTTCTGGACCTGGACACTTGTCAAGCCACAATTCCATCAGTTTGCTAAATACTACCTTGCTCACATTTATCAATTCAATAAGTCCTCTCTCCATTCCTGACTAACAGCTTCACTAGAATGTTTCTTTGTATCCTCTATAGTGATGACAGAAACATTTTTTTTAAATTTCATGCACAATTTCCATATTATTTGCTATTGACTCACCATTCACACTCTGTAAAGGGCTGCCGTTCACTTTATTATTCTTCTTTAACTGCCGTTGGAAACTCTTGTTATCCATTTTTACATTTGTATCTAACTTCCCCCCCTCAATATAATTTCTTCTTGCTGGCTAACCTTTTGGACAATCTCTGCCGTTCTTTACATTATGTCCAGCCATTTGATCTGCCATTCATCTATGTATAGTTATAGACTTATCCTCAAGCTTGATAACTTTCCTAACACTTCACTTAAACATTGATGGTCCAGCCTGTTCTGAAAAATCCTTTTAAATGTCTGCCTCTCTGTGTCGGTTGATTTATCCCCGAGCCAATACCTTAGTTCACTTCAGCTAGCTCAGCTTTCATGCCCTTGCAGATGTTCTTATTTGGGTTTAAAATATTGGTCTTAGTACAATCTTCTCCCTTTCAAACTGTATGTAAAATTCAATCATACTGTGGCCATTGCTACCTACAGGTGCTGAAACTCTGAGATCATGAGTTAATTCTGTCAAATATAACAGATGCCTGTTCTTTCATAAACATGTTACTCTAAGACGCTATCTCGAAATGAGCTCCTCTTTCCAGGTTACCATTGCCAGTCTGACGTTTTCCTGTTGATAAGTAGAATAAAGTCATTCATAATTATTGCTGTTCTTTTTCAGAAGCACTCAGTATTTCTTCTTTTACACTTTGTCCCACATTGTGGTTACCATTACTGTTGGGGGGACCACCTCGCTGACAGGCTGCCAATGTCGGGTCCCATGCTGAACCCACACTCGCCCTGCAACCAGGAGCCCTTGGGAAATTCGAGGAAATTTGTAGAGATATACCTGAATGCATTGTGTTAGCTGGACATGATGTGGATATAGGGGCATCATCGCTAATTTTAAAGTATAATTCTTATCTGTTAAGTTTGGAAAAACAAGCTTAGCTGGGAATGGAGATTCAATAGATACTAGAAAAATCACTTGAACCTAGTTAAAGCAGTTAGAGTTAACCAGTGGTATTGTTTCTTAACCAGATGAGTCAAATATACTCTGCTGGATTAAAGAAAAGTAAATGCAGTAACAAAAATAGATTCAAGTCAAATTTCTTAGTTGGATGATTGATTTGATAGGGTTGGTAGTACTCCATTCCTTTCTAAGATTCACCTATTAAGCATGTTTTGGCAAGGACTATCAACATGAAATGCTGAAGAGATATTGGCCTTTTTTACACCAAATGGGTTATATCAACGGTGAGTATTGCTACTCAGGTTTAAAAAAGCCTCCGCTACATTCCAAAGACTTGGGAGTCAAATTGCATTTAAAGTCTCTAACAGTGCAGTTTCATGTGTCGGATGACATAATTTGCAATAACAGCTGGGAAGATCATGTAAAGTAATTGGAAGGTCTGATTAAATAATTACAACTGCCTTGATATTAAATCTCATTGCATGAATTTGTGAAAGTGAGGATAACTTACCTAGGGCATATCAAAGGACAGTGCAAGTGTTGTCAAGAACTGCAGTCTAATTGAATCCCCATTACTTATATTAAATGTCAAACCATGTGATTTCTGAGGAGATGGTTTTACAGAAATTTGAGTCCAACTTCAGTACAATAGTCGCAACTTGAACAGATTTGTTAGAAAATCAGGCCCGATATAGTGGTATTGTCAGCAGGGTGCCAAGTAGCCTTTGAGAAGATGAAGGTAATCCTAATAAACGAACTGTGTCAGTGACACCTGACTTTACGAAAACTTCTAAAATAGCAACTCATGCTAGTGACTGGGGTTAGATGTAGTCTTATTACAAGATGATGAATAGGAATGTTGCAATAAGACCATTCACTGAGCCTGCTACATCATTTAACATAATTGGGGTTGATTGAACACTTGAATGCTTTATACCCACACTATTCTCATAACTGTTTATGCCATTGGTAATCATAGATCTACCAACCTCTACTTTAAACACACTCAAATCTCGGAGGTAGAGAAACCAATGATTCATAACCCTCTGAATAAGCCAGTTTCTCTTCATCTCAGTCATAATGGCATTTCCCTCACTCTTAAATTGTGCTCCCAATTCCAGATTCCCCAATCAGGGAAACACCTTACCTGCATTTACACTTTCAGTATTTTATAGGTTTCAATGTGATCACCTCTCACTCTTTGAAACTCCACAGAATATGGGTACAGTTTTCCCAATCTCTCTTCATAAAATAGTCCTGTCATCCCAAAAGCAAGTCTGATGAATCTTCCTGAGCTCTTTCAATTACAATAATATCTTTCCAGAGATAAGGAGAGCAATTCTGCACACAGTACTCTAGAGGTGGTCCAACCAAGCTCCTGTACGATTGAAGCAAGACTTTACCACTCCTGTATTCAAATCCTTTCTAAGAGCTTGTTGGACCTGCATGTTAGCCTTCAGTCACTTATTGACAAATACATCTACACTTTCCAGCCTCTTGCCAGTTAAGAAATACTCTGCGCATTTGTTCTTATCAAATGGATAACCTTACATTTTTCCACAATACAATACAAATATCATCTTTTTGCTGAATCATTAAGCCTTTCTATTTCCTTCCAAAGACATCTTAAGTCTTCTTCATAGCACACATTCTTACTTAGCACTATATCATCTGCAAGTTTGAAATGGTATATTTGGTCAACATGTCCAAACATTGATGTATGTTGTGAACAGTTGGGGCCCAAATACATACAATACCCTATTAATCACAGTCTGTCATTGTGAGTATTATTCATTTATTCATATTCTCTCTTATTCTTCTGTTAGTCAATCCTTAATTCATGCTCGTACATTATCCCCTATACCATTATGGGAGGCGATGGCCTACTATTATTGTCACTTAAGCTATTAATCTAGAAACTCAGCGAATGTTCTGGGAACCTGGGTTTGAATCCCACCATGACAGGTGGTGGAATTTAAATTCAATAAAGAATCTGGAATTAAGAGTATAGTGATGACCATGAAACCATTGTCAACTATCAGACAAACCCATCTGCTTCACAGATACCATTTAGGGAAGGAAATTTGCGACCTTATTTGATCTGGCCTACATGTGACTCCAGACCCACAGCAATGAGGTTGACTCTTAACTGCTGTCTGGGCAATTAGGGATGGGCAATAAACGTTGGCCTAGCCAGAGACCCCACATCCTATGATTGTATTTTAAAACATATTTTTATCTTACTGACTAACCTCCTATGGGGGACTTTATCAAAAGCCTTCTGAAAATCTAAAGTGCAACAAATCACCTTATCGAGTTATGAAGAGTTTATAAAGAGTAGCAGAATCAGTAGGGCACTTTTCTAAGAAATTAAATCAATACTGGAAGAAGTACTCTACTGAGGAAAAGAAGACTTTGAGATTATTGTTGTCTCATTAGGATTTTGAAGTCTATGTTCGTAACAGTTGACAAGAATATGTACTGATCATAATCTGCTGGCTTTTGAAAAGAAATTTAAGACTTCAAATGTAATATTATTCCAATGGAATTTATTGAGTCAATCATTTCATGTAAAATTTGTTCACATTGCTGGAAAAGATAATGTAATGGTTGACTCATTATCAAAACATTGCCAGCACTAGAATAGTTAAGATTTTGAGAGGAAAAGAAGATGTTGCTTAAATCCTGTTTAAGGAAAGAGTGAAAGTAAATACAGCATAAGAAATAGAAACAGAAGCAAGCCATTCAGCCCCCCAAGCCTGTCCCGCTAGTTTATATGATCATAGTTGATCAGCCCCAGTCCACCACTCTTTTTTTGGGCCAGTGCCCCATAGTCTTCAACTCCTAGAATTTTTTCGTGCTATATTTACCTGCTGCTGAAATGCATTCATAAATGGTATTTCATCTCTTTAAGGGTGGTGGCATGTAAGAGACTCTGTATATTATTCTTTTCTGGGACAATAAACTAAAATAGAAGTTGGATTGCTTTCTAGCTGAAATATCAGAATAGTTTTGCATTTTGGAAAAACAAGTGATGTCATGCAGTGTATATTTTTAGACAATGTTGCTTTTTGAAGGAATGAGGGAGATGTTTTGAGATTAAGTGGAACTGAAAGTGTTTGAGTTAAGGAAATTCTGCCTGATGAAGCCCTCTGGCTGAGTTACAACTTATTACAAAGTGCAAGTGCAGCGGAGGCAACCAGGACCTCTGAACTCGAGACATCTATATCTCTTCTTCTCTCCCTTCATGAGGGATAAAGACAGAAAACTCAATAATTTTACAGAGAAAGCATTCTAACAAGAAAGGTCTAGGTTTACCAGATCAAGTATTAAAGTGAAGAATGATCATGGCCTTACTGACAGTAGTATGTAATCAGTAATGAAAATAAACAGGAAAAATGTGAGACAATTTAAACAATTAAAAGGATTTTTGATCTTCAAAATCTTGCTTACCCCAATTATAATCAATTTTTCACCCATAATGTGTGTCAAACCATCTGTCTTTTGTCTGTCAAAATTATGAACAAGTGTGTGTATGTGTGTGAGTGTATTTTAGGTTTTTGAATGAGTATATTTTTAATCACAGTGGTGGATTAGAAATCATTTTTCTGCCATTTGTTAATGTTAATACCATAAATTGCTATATTTGAGTAATAATTAAACCTAGTTGCTCATCTCAGTGGTTTAATTGGAATTTTACGCATTTTTGATGGCTTTATGGAACAATGGAGCATACTTATCAGCATTTTTAAACATTAATCATTGTTTCCAGTTGTGTCTTATTTTAATAGATTTATTGAAGTTGAATTTCTAGTGAGTGTTACAAAGATTTTCAAAGATGTACATCACAAAATTATTATATTTTAAATATCCTGCAAAGCCCCAAACCTGTAGAATGAAGATCCCACCACTCATGGCATTTTATCATAAGGAGGGTGCAGTGATCCAGGAAATTTCTCATCTCAAGACAAAAAAAAAGTTCATTGTCTCTAATTAAAAAAAACTGCTTAGTTAAATTATAATTTTATAACTTAGGTCATTGCTTGATCTATACAATCATGAGGATTTATTTTTAAAACCTGCCCTGTAATGCAAATGAGTTTCTTTGCACCAACATACATTCTGCAGTGAATCAACATTGGTCACAGGAATTTGTCAATGGATGCTGTGATGGTAGCCTTATCTTCAAGTTGTTTGTTTTTGGATTTAGATCTGGAAGGTTTGTGCAGTCATGCTTAGCTGATAAAGCTGTATTGCAACACTGAGGTATGTCACATAGTCTACTTCATTTACTGTAGCAGACGTTTAACCCTGACATATTCCAGTAGCAGCCACTAAATTTTGTACCAACTCTTTACTATAGTTCCATTTCAAACACTATACCAAAAGCTTTGCGTAGTTTCTTATCCGTAAGCTAACTTTCTGTAACATGACAAGATTTTAGCATTTTATCCATGTTATTTACCCCTTGACAGGATAAAGTTACAGATTGAAATATTTACACTTTTTGGATTTTGGATTCAGATGAAAACATTTCACTCTATTTGTGTGCTTGGGTACATTTAGGATACCTATGTAACGCTAGTAGAAAGAACTGTGGTTTTACCCTGCATCAGGAACCTAAGAACAGGAATAGACAGTTCAGCCATTCAATTAGATCTACTCTTGCATCGTGTAAATCTGATGAATTAAGTTTCAACCTGGAGAAGCGATTTTGAATGCTGCTTGACCACAAAGTCAGATTGGATTCAACTGTTTCATTTACATGACACCTATGCAGAGCTGAAACTGTTTCATATCTTCACTCTACTTCAATCTGCTGCCAGCTATGGTAACTTAGCCAACATTCAAAGCATAATTACCTTGCATCAATGTTTCAAAGAACATGTACATCCACTCTAAATTGATCTGAAACTGGCAATACAACTTGTATTAGCTGATCCTGGTATGTATTAGCAAGGCAAGATTTCCCTTTGAAGGATAAATCACAACAGTTTGGATTCACACTGATATATAACTCTAGCTTAGTGAAAAGCCACATTTTAACTATTCAACTGATTGAATACATATAAACTTAGTGTGGAATTTTAAATTTTTAAACAAAATGGGCTGTTTTGTCTGAAATCTCCAAATAGCTAGAAGAGGATTGCTATACATGTTGATCTTACAACTCATTTCTCTACAGTCCTGAAGAAGGGTAATATCCAAAATGTTGACTGCTCCTTTCCCCCACATGCTGCCTGGCCTGCTGTGTTCTTCCAGCCTCCTACTTGAATAGGTTGGATTCCAGCATCTGCAGTTTATTTTTGTCTCTAATTCTCCTTAAATAGTGGTTCCTGGATAACTAAAACAACAATATAGCATCTTTAGCATAATAAAAGGTTCCAGGACATTTCACAGGCATCTTATCAAACACAAAATTTGACCAAGCCACATAAAGAGACAAAAGATTGGTTTAAAAGAGCATCATAAAGGAGAAAAGGGAGTTAGAGAACAGATTTAAGGAGGAAATTTGAGGATTTATGATCTCAGTGAATGAAGAAACAATTGTTCCACCATTGGCAATCAAACTGGGAGGCTCCAGATGCCAAGATTGGAGGAGTGTGAGTTTTCAGAGAGCTGTTAGGCTAGAGGAGTTTATAAAAGTAGGAAAACATGAGGCCATGAGTTCAGGGAGAGATAGGCACAGATTGAGAGGTGATCTTCTTTTCTCGGATTTTGGAGAGTAAAAGAAGAATAAAAAGTAAAAAAAAAGAGATGAGGCTGCAGTTTGCAAGGGTGAATTGGATGACTGCATTTTGAATGAAAGAGAGACAGTATCTCAGGAGGGAGAACTACACATGTTCATTAATAGATACATGATGGGCAAACAGCTTCAGTCTGCATATTTCCAATTGCATGCCAACCTGAGACTAATAGTTGTAATATGACCAGGATGGTTAAATAGTGGACAGTACAACTCAGTCTATTGGCTGCTCCTTGCTTCCAAGAATCAAGAGCTACAGTGTAACTGTCAAGTACATTTTCCCAAATTTTCCCAAATTCCCAAATCACTTATTTTCCCAAATGTTTTACGTGTATAATGGCATTTTTCATTTTTTTACATTTTTACAAATCAAGTTCAGAAATTGCCAAACATTAATAATAATTTGTCACATTCTCGTAAATATAACTTTTAACCATTTGTGCTCCACAGTTACACTTTTACATCAGAATAAAGGTAGCTGGCTAGAGTTTATTTTAAGTTAATTCTGTGAATTGCAGCCTTTTAAAAAAACATGCAATTCTTTGACAGAGAATCTTTATTTGGATATATTTTGTGACAGAAATCTTGTTTATTTTGAAAATTGGCCGATATGTTCCCACAAAGACAATGAGCAATAATTGACAATGTAATGAACATAAGGATTTTATAAATATTTTAATGAGAAAATTGTTAGAATGTCAAAATGGGTGGTAGTGGGGAGACTTTGTTCCTCAGGAAACAGATTGTTACATTTACATGTTCCGTTAAAAAGTCTCCCTTGCCTTATTTTCCTCATTAAATTTTCTCTTACTCTCTGCCTGTGTTTCTCTCTCTATGCTAAGGTACTGAGGAAGTAATGAGGCTTGACTTGATTTTACTTCAGCACTTTAGGCCCTTTATCCTAACCTGATTCCCATAGGATAAAGCAAGCTATTGGATTGTATGAAAGCTGTGCTGATAGATGAGAGGAGGAGGTGATCCATGCAGTTTGGTCTTAGAGTTTCCTCTTCATAGTGAACACTTAGATAAATTCCAAGATCTTTCAACACTGTCAATGTTTCTTGATTGTTTCCACAGAATAAGACAAGTTGATGATGTGCAGACTTCTGGTTAGGGTTTACTGTCTGTTTATTTTGTCACTTTACAGATATAAATGTTGACCTTCCCATGCCATCTTTCCTTACTTGGTTTTACCTCAGGTTGACTTCTGACTACAGATTTCAAGAGAGAAAAAAATCATGGCCCAGGTAGTCAGACATGCTCCATTAGATCGTTAGCCTAATTTGAGCTGAAAGGTCTTTGTTGTGAGTTGAGGTAGGAAGGGACTTGGGGACTGATGGAAGGCATTTTGCTGGCAAGCTTGTTGAGATTTGATTGCCTTTGTTGTGATAATCTGAAATTAATTTGCACTTGAACCTGCCTTTCTTCTGGGCTCAATTTGAACAGTGTTATAATTATGCAGCCTGCATGAAATTGAGAAGAGACATTGATATGGCAGGACTGAATATTTCAATTCCCAAGGTATTGAAAGCTTTTTTCTCACTCTTCTCATGGAGTAATAAAACAAAAAGCCCCAATGCTTCGGTTTAAGGGAAGGGTATTTGCCTGAGGGGAAAATGTAATAAATGGTGTATCACTACACATTTACTCTTGTACATCCTCAGTCGGTCACCTCTTTAACTGATGTTTAACTTATGCTGATAACAGTGATTTTATGTATTTTGTGAAGAAAATGAAGTTGCAATAAGCTGGCAAACTTTGTCATAATTGTATTTTCTGTTGATTCACTACTAAGTGTTGCTTTGGTAAAGATTGAAAGATGGTTACAGACAGCTTGCTATATTCAAAAATATGCCTTACATGCTCATAGCATGAGCTATAAGAGATAATTATTGACTTTCTTTTTAAGATTTATCCCAGGTTCCTGTATCTCATATGGATACTAATACACTACAGAAAGATATCAGATTTATCTCATTGAGAGCATCTTACTTCAGAGTCAGGAGCTTGTAGGTTCAAATCCCACTCCAGGGACTTGAGTCCATCATATAGACTGAAAATCCAGCCCAGTACTGAGAGATGCTGACCTGTCAGATGAGACATTTTCTGATGAGATATTAAACTGAGGCCTCCTCAGGTGAATTTAAAAAAAAACCCATGACACTGTTTCAAAGAACAGCAGGCAAGTGTTCCCTGATGTCCTAGCTAACATATATTCTTCAACTGTCATCATACAAGCAAAATCACTAAAAATCTGATCTTCATCACATGTCTTGTTTGTGGACTCTGCTGTGTTTAAGTTGATTGCCACATTTTCTACATTATAACAGTGAATACACTGCCTGATTGTAATACGTTTTAGAATGGCCTGAGGTCACTAAAAGGCAATAAAGTCTTTCTTGAGGAACTTGTAATGCGATGGTCGTGTACATAACTCTGGATCAGAATTTATGGGTTCAAGTCCTACCTGCCATGGAGATGTATCACAACATATCTGACCAGTTTGATTACATGTTTTTTTTTACAAAGAAAACATTTCTTCTTTTCTTTCTAATGTTGCATCCTTCCTATTTCTGAATGATGCCAACAGCATGGGTTCATTTCCCACACTGGCTGAGGTTACCTTGAAGGCCTTTCCTTCTCCGCTTACCTGAGAAGTGGTGATTCTCAGATTAAGCCACCATCAGTCATCTCTCTCTCCAATGAGAAAGCAGCCCCATGGTCTGGTAGGACTATGATGACTTTATCTTTACTTTAACATCTTGCTTTGAATGGGAAATGACATGTAAACCCCATTAAACCTGCTCTTTTCACAGATTTCAGCACAATCATTTTTTGGTGCAGATGCTACCTGATATTCTCAAATTGCTAAGTTTTGATCTCAAGTTTAACATGCAAAACTTAGATTTTGTAGCTATGTTATAACATGACAAAACAATCCTGAGCTGTTGTTATCAGACAAATATTCCAGCCATACTGCACTGATGATGTTATTCTGAAGCAAGTGTTAGACATCCAGCTAAATGAGCTAACCAATCCTCCAGGCAGATATTAAACTTGCAATTTTCAGACCCAGTAGTTGAATATGCATTTCAGAGTTAGCAGGAACTGCAGATGCTGGAGAATCTGAGATAACAAGGTGTAGAGCTGGATGAACACAGCAGGCCAAGCAGGGTCTAGGCCCAAAACGTCAGCTTTCCTGCTCCTCTGATGCTGCTTGGCCTGCTATGTTCATCCAGCTCTACACCTTGTTATCTCAGTTGAATATGCGTTATCCTTTCAGGTTTTCCTTGTATGAGAGGTAAAGGTTATCATAGCATTACAATGAAAAAAAGTCAGTAAGCTCTGTGCAAAATCTATAATACCCACATGAGCATTAGACTTAATATCATAAAGCCAATTTTAACAGAGTACAATAGATACTGTGGAAGATCTAATCCAAAATTTACAAACTGTAAGGTTACAGTTATTTTGATCAACCAAGCCCCTATATTACAGCAGTTGATTGCAACTCATTGAATATAAAGCACTTGAAGTCTGAGAAATAAATAAATAAGTCTAATGTTTCCTTTCTTCTGACACTCTTACCTTCATGTCATGTAAAACTCTTTTGGATGCCCTTTGATGGGAAGATAATAGGAAAATTCAAGTATTGAACCTCATTTAATCATCTGAGATGGTTTGTATGTTTTCAATGTGAAAATGAAATGAGGCCTTTTGTTCAATCTTTCTGAATATTATAAATTATTTCTTTGGATTGGAACTCTGTATTTAAGCCATTCAGGAACATGTCCATAATGGCCAGTTGAGTGAACTTTCTGGGACCTAAATAATGTGAAATTACCAGAATAACTCTAATCAGGGAGCTATGAATTGCATTTGATATCAACTAGTCTAAGTGTACCAGCTGCAATTGCGGATGATTGAGACAAGTTTATAGTAGTTAAATCTCTGGTGATTTTCAGCAAGTATTTTAAATCAATTATTTCCTTGTGGAGGCAATGATCCTATTTTAAAGGCCTATGCCTTAAAATCTTCCATTTCTAGGTATCCAGATTATGGAAGAGATTTCTTTTGCAAATTCTATTAGTTTTCTAATAACAAACTCTAATGATAACATTGCTTCTCATGTGTGTTTTATAACTCACATAGAAAATGTTAGTCTAACATCATAAAGTGTTTTATAAACAATTCCTCAGTTTCAAACTGTTAGCTTTAACAATGCATGTGCATTTCGCAAAGCTAGTACAGTGGAATGCTTTTTTAGTGAAATCTTGGTTGGCACAATGTTTCACCATCTCAGGATTTTCACTCTGTCTGCTGAATAAGCATAGAACATATTTAACTGGAGGAGACAGAGATGTAGCAAGCTACAGTAAATGTATCCCCACCCCACCATCCACCCACTTGATTTTTTTGCATTCTGTTCACTGATTCAAAGGGGTGAGTCTGCAGCTCATTAGCAAATATTTTGCATTCTGTTTCTTCAGGTTGTGATCTGAATCCTGGTGGTGCAAATTGCTAAAGAAAATAAATGAGAGCATATTGAAACCTTTAGTTCCATTAGTATAGGATTGTTAAATTATACTTGGAGGTGATCTTTGAATATTTCCTCTGTTACACGAAAAATTGGACCTATTTCTTCATTCATTCTTTGGTTACGGAAGCTGTCGGCAATGTTAACAGCCCTGCTTGCCTTGATGTGGCAGATCATCTTGGATTGTTGAATCCCCATGATGGATGTGCTCCAACGGTGCTATTGAGTTGCCAGGTCCCAGGTTCATAAAGACAATGAAAGAGTGATGATACATGTGGAAATCAGGATAGTTTGACATTTAGAGCAATTGGGCTCCTGCAATTGTTTTTCTAGATGATGGAGGTAGCAAGCTTGTGAATATGAGACTCTAGCTCCAGCGTTCTTGATCCTGCAGAATGTCCACCCCAAACCAGTTAAGTTCTTGACAGAGTGGCACATAGTTCTGCAACCATCCCCTAAAGAGATGACATGGTTGATACTCCTGTTACCTTCATTAAATAATAACTCTAGGCACCCAAAGTTATCTTTTCAGTTGTGATGTAACATCTGTGAAATAGAATAATGTTTCACCGAGAAAGACATGTATGTATTTGAAACCATAGTTAAGATATACAGTTTAAGCATCAAGCTCATAACCTGATATGTGCTGAGTTAGATGATACCAGCCAGAGTAAAAGACAAATGGAATGCAATTGTCATTAGTGCCAGGACTGTGGAAGCAAATGTTAAAATAGACCACATTCCTGTTAATAATCAAAGAGCTCACCCCTCTTCTGAAAGGTTGCTAGTTTGGGCAGTGGGTGTGGCAGTTTTTGAGTTGCAAAACCTGTAATCTACGACCAAAGTCTGGGTCCATGTCTGAAAAGCTGTCACTCAACGACTGTCCCAGAGAATAACCAGTATCCATTTAAAGGAACAGAAAAATGTCAACACTTTTAGAGGTGGAGGAAACAAAATGAATATAAAGAACAGAGAAGTGAAAAAAAAACCAGTATTACTAAGATTTATAAGTGAAAGACTTACATTTACATAGAAGTTTTCATAACTACAGGATATTCGAAAGCATTTTCAGCTAATTAAATGGAGGTATAATTACTGTAATAATGTAAGAAACAAAGAGGGAAAACAGCTACGTGAGCCAATTTTTGGGATGGCACGGTGGCTCAGTGGTTAGCACTGCTGCCTCACAGTACCAGGGACCCCGGTTTGATTCCACCCTCGGGCAACTGTTTGTGTGGAGTTTGCACATTCTCCCCATTTCCTCCAGGTGCTCCAGTTTCCTCCCACAATCCAAAGATGTGCAGGCTAGGTGGATTGCCCATGCTAAATTGCCCATAGTGTTCAGGGATGTGTAGATCAGAGGGATGGGCCTGGGTGGGATGCTCTAAGTGTTGGTGTGGACTTGTTGGGCCGAAAAGCCTGTTTCCACACTGTAGGAATTCTATGATTTTGGGATTAAATTAATCTACTTTGTGGTATTTACCCAGATGAACATTGCTGGCACCTTATGGTATTTGCCATCTCTGCCAGTACATGGGATTGCGTAAGGGTTATTTGAGTTATTTTGGTACCAATAGTCTTCCTTTGTATTTGCTTTGTTTTGAGCCTATCAAATGATTAATGATAGAGCATACATCACTGTTACGTATCTACAGAAGAGACACTATTTTTGGGTACCAAGAAAGTTTATTGCATTAAAGCAATAAGTACAACTACATTTGGTCAGGTATAATTATTCAGACCTTAGGAAGCTGACACTAATAGCTTTGAAAGTTAGCATAGAGTTATTGTCTCCATCCACTGACTGTATGTGACTTCAGTATGTTGGGTAGAGCCAATGCAATATGGCGATTAGCCCCTTTAGAATACCATGTTATACAATACAACTGATGTTAGTGACACCAAGCAATAGGACTGACATTAGTATGGCTGAATTCAGATGCTGTTTCACTGAGTTCAGGTCTGAGAATATTTGGAACAAAAACAAAGTTGCTGGAAAAGCTCAGCAGGTCTGGCAGCATCTATGGAGGAGAAAACAGAGTTAACGTTTCGGGTCCGGTGACCCTTCCTCAGAACTGATGGTGGCTGGGAAAACGTCAGTTTATATGCAGAAAATAGGGAGGTGGGTGGGGTAGGGAGTAAACGATAAGGTAGAGCCCAAAGAGAGAGAAAGACAGTTGGACAGACAAAGGAGTTGCTAACTGAGAATATTTGTCTTAGTTATAAACAAAACACTGAGGCCCATTCACGAAATACCTGGTGTTGCAGAGTCCAGTGATTGTAGGTTAAATGGATTAACCATGGGAAATGCAGGGTTACAGGGATATAATGGGGTGCTGAGTCTGGTTGGGATGTTTTTTGGAAAGTCAGTGTAGAGTTGATGGGCCATATAACTGTCTTCCACACTGTAGGGATTATATGATTCTATAATTCTATGCAGCTTCTCACTGTAACAGTATTAACATAATGATAATGAAATTGAAGGATACAAATTTGTTCCTCTGGTTTCCAGTCGAAAATTTTCTGGAACTTACCATTTTCTTTAAGTACTAAATGGAAAGTTGGTTCTTAGGCGGAACTGAGCTCATTGATCTCACCCAGAGCGATGGTAAGGCAACAGTAATATAATTGGCCTTTGTGAGCCCCAGTGAGAGAGACAAACATTTGTGAACCGCTCTGATGGTCAACCAGGTTTAATGCCCCATCTGTGGTTAATTAGTGGATCTTTATTAACGTGACATGTGGATTAATCTCAGCACTCTTGGGGAAGTCAAAATTAGACAGCTTTTCCATATCTAATTACTGTCCAGTGACTGTGACTTGGAGTGCACATTAGGTTCGGGTTAACTGAGGGCAGGTTTGAACTCAGCTATAATACATGCTAATGTTGAATAACCTGTCACTCTTGAAGCTAGCTGACAGTACTAGAAAATACTTAAAGCATCACGGATGCTTAAGCAGATACGTTAGATTGATCCTTCAGTGCAGCAAAGAGGGAATGCTGCAGTGTTAGGCATGCGATCCTTTGGTAGACATTAAACCAATGGATATCAAATAAGGAATTATTTGACTATGAACAGGTGAATTCCCTTGTCCTGGCCAAAATTTATTACTCATGCAAAACCATCAAAAATGTCTTGTTTGGCAAGTTCCTCTTCTGGCTGGGATCTCGGCATTCATAAATTGCCTGCTGTATTTCCCTAAATTTTAATAATAACTAAAATACAAAATTAATGCATTGACTGTGAAACACTTAAAACAGCAAGAAATATATTATACAAATGCAGGCTGTTTTCTCTCTGGTTTATAGAGAACACTAGGAAATAAATCATATTTCTAATGATTTGATTGTAAACAATTCATGGGTGTCAGATTGTAAACATTGCATGTTCGACATGGAACTAAACTCTAGGTACTAAATTTGTCTAAACTGACTTTAGCTTTAACAATTAGCTTTATTATAAATGTTAACAATCTAAAAATGTGTTAAAATATCTATTTTTGCCACATAATGCAAAATTCACATATCATCAGATCACAAGATGACAGCAGAGCAGGACGCTTCAGCCGGAGCTCGTCTGCTCCAATGTTTCTTTCTTGTTCCTTTCTCTATTTGTTTATTCTCTTTTTCTTCTTTCTGTCTTGGTGTTTCTTCCCAACCTCAGTGTGGACCCAGCAAGGTACCCTTGGTGGTGTCTCAGCCTGGTCTCTCAGCAGCTCATGGCGGTGTCTTAGCCGAGTCTCTCGGTGGTTCGTGGTGGTGTCTCGGCAGCTCGTGGCAGTGTCTCGACTTGTTGGCATTCGAGTGTGTCCTGCATGGGCATGTTCCGGAGGCACAAGGGGAAGATTGGGGAGGTGGCAGTTTCAGCAGCAGTGATGACATTGTGGCCCAAAACGGGAAGAGTGAGCGGTGAAAGAGGATTTCCTGGTATCTGCAGCAACGGCATTGAGAACAGGCAGCTGAGGTCTGTTGGAGAGTGAGATAAGTAGAGGACTCATCAAAGACAGCTGAATTTTTAAATTAATTCCTTTATTTTTCTAGTTTAAATTAAGAAGGACTTTAGGGTTAACTATTACCGTATTTCTTTATTTTTCCACTTATTCTATTAAGGTAATGCTTAACTTTTTAATTCTGTTCTGTTATGACTGTGCACCAAAGTATTTTTGTACCTATGATGGTGCTGTGTGTGACAACATTGTACACTTTTCACTGTACTCCTGTATTTGAGTACATGATAATAAAATCTAAATCTAATGGTTAATCAGAATTTTAAAAATGACATTCTGTAAATTGGTACAATTTGATCTGTGTTGTGATATATGTGTTGATGTGAATTAGAAGAATACTGGTGTTGAATTCTTCGTGACGTAAACTCATTAGCAGAAGTTATGTAATCTAGACTAAGCAAATGTTTGTGTCAGGACACAAATTTCAGATTTCCCCAAACATTTACTTCGTTATTCCCTCTTCTGTTTTCTGTTCCTCTCTCTGCTACATTTCCTTGAGACTTTATCTTGATTCATTCAATCACACTGTGCACATTATGATCACTGACAAGAGGACCAGGCACATGCATTCCCTAAGTCAATCTTTTCCAAGCAAAACATCCAAGTGCTGTTTCCCTAATGATAACATCTTCTGATCTCATTATTGATTAGACACTCTCTGTGCTTTTTGTTTCCTGAAACTTTGATATGGGACAGCAGAGGTGACAACGGATAGGCAGTTGGGCCTGGAAATTAAATGGCTGCCTATTAGATCAGCAAGTAAGGTAAGTCTGAAGTGTTTGGCAGCACTGTTTGAAGCATACACGCCTTAATCTCTTTCCTTATCTCGAAACTGGTTTGAACCTCCCAGGCAATTTTCTATTCAAGGCATTGATTTTATCACTTAATGTGCCTCTCTGAAGGATTACATTTTTTAAAGGATAAAGCAGCCTCCCTTTGAAGCCATACAGGCCTCACTTGAATAGTGAAAATGAAATGTAAATTGCAAAAAAGGTGTAAATTGCAGAAAAGGTGTGAATTCCAGTGGTTGTTTGATTTTATGTGCAAATTATTTTTAATCAGTTTTAGCTTTTAAAGTAGAAGAAAGAATAATTAATGATTATTCCTTACACTAAAGATGCAATGAGAATATTTTTCACTTGGACTTCACAAGACTAAATTATTTTGCAAAATCTCCTGAACTGTGTAAAAATTAATTGCTTAAAATTTACGGTAGAACTAAAAAGGTAAGCTATAAGATGCATAAACAAACATAAAGAGAGCCAAATAAAATCCACAGGATGGCAGTGTAGATGCCCATGTAACTTTGCAGTGTGCTGGTATTTGACCGATTCATGAACAATTTCATTTGACCACAGGAGACCTCATGAATAGCACATCAACTGGAAAGTATACATACACAAATGCAGATAAAAGCCAAAAATTAGTGAAAGGAAAATTTTTAATGTTTTTGTCATTTGTATATGCATTTATTTTGCACAAGAGTATATAATATGAGTAGTATTTAGCATGTATTGGTAAAAAGATTCAATTACTGTACCAGCTAAAGAATATAATAAACAGCAGGAAAACAAAAATAAAGAATACCATTGTAGGATACAGGTTGGTACCTTTAATGTCTGAAGCAACTTAAAGCTCTCCTGACCTTAAACATTCCATTGTACAGAGGTTAGGTGCCTCCTGACAAAGGTTCCTGACAAAACTATGACCAGCGATGGCCAGTAATGAGAAACTCAAGTGAGGATTGGAAGAGACCCCTGGCGTGGTGCTTGGCTGGTAAAAATCATAAAAATTTATAGTAAAAATGATAAAGAACACTTGGAAACCATGTAACTTGCCAGCTAGTCAGAGGAAATGGTGAGATAATCAGAAAAAAGGCAAAGAAAATAAAGCATGGATCCTAATGTTAAGCAACCTGTAGAGTTAAGTAAGAAGGTAAATAAAATGTTAGTCAACAAACCCCAAAGTGAAAGGTTAGCATGGGCAAAATAAATGTCAGTTTCACCAACACTAACACAGCCATCAGTGGCTCCTTTATACCTAAGGAATATAGATTGGGATGAGCTAGCAGAGCAGACAAATGAGGAGCACTGAAAGCATTGCCCCCATATCCCATGGCCCCAATTAAAATTGAATATGTGCCCCCTGTGCCTGGATAACTGGGCAGACCAGCTCAAGCACCATACCAGCACAAATGGACATCTGCCTGAAAAGGCATTGAAAGTTTAAAGGGTTTAAGTGCAGTTAAGAACCATAAATGTGCCCTTGTAACCTAGTGAGAGCTCAGCCTTAGTGATGGCCTTAGCATGGCTTGGCTTAGACCCTGGGCTGGTAGACAGAAACATGTAGGGTGCAAATAAGATGGGCCACCAGGATAGACAACCACATGGGGAAAAGAAAGACAAAGGTGTCGGCAATGGAAGATACAAATTCTACAGAGATAGTGGCAACCATGAAGTCTACTGGAAAACCTGAGTTGTGCTTTAATTGACTCCGAGTATTGAACTTTTAGAATAGAGTATTTCTCCGACCTTTCAAAACCTTAATGAAATGTAACATTATGGTTCTTCAGATTTCAAAGACTTATAAAATTAGCTTTTCTGAGTCAGAGAGGTTGTTCAATACAACTATAACTTAGTCTAAGATTAAAATGTCAGTGTGACCTCATTAAACAAGGTGCACCACTTCCTTTAGATTTTGCAGTGAAATAATATGTAAGAAATTAAAGTTTGTGGCACATTTCCAATTTTCATGCTGTGTTAATCCGAGGACTGCAAAAGCAAATCGTGTAGGGAACCGTGACAACATCTTCTAGATTTCCACATTTAATTTCTGAAGTGCTGCTGGCAGAAGTTTCTAGCTGTTTCTGATAATTACAGCAAATGGGAATAATTTTGCCATCATTACAACTGAAAAATCTGGTCTGTTTACTCTCTGAATAATGGTAATATCTGTTGTCAGTTGTATTGAGATCTCAATGGTGTCTCAAAGATCTTTCATATTAGTACTTAATTTCTTAAATTCTGGTAACATTGAACTAATGATTGATGTCTCAGAATAATTATTTTATTCATCATATCATTGGAAATTCAATTTTCTGATCTACTCATGTGATCTTATTTGCTTTAAATAACTATCTTATCAAGAGTATGGTCAAGTGACTTTTTGTGCCCTTTTCCAATTTGACAGAAGAGTCCTGGGAGGGATGTATAGGATTTTCCTTTCATCTTTCTCTCTTCCATTTTGAGTGGGTGCCAGCTAACAGTTTACATACGGTTTCATTTTCCACTCAAATTTTAACTTTACTCATAAGTTTTATATGTTTTTGGATCAGCCTGATTTTTAGTCAGCAATCTGATAATGCATCTGTGAATAGACGATATGAACCAAATTACAATTTATAGTAAAGGGAAAGATACTGGTTGTTGTGGTAGTCTGTGCATTGCTGAATGACAGAACAGAATGTAAAGGATCCAGGTTTGAATGATGATTCAAAATTTGGGCAGAAAGTAAATAAAAGTATACAAAATATATAAAGTGATATAGGCCAGTTAGGAGTGTGTACAAGAATGTGGCAGTTGAAATATAATGTGGTCAAGTGTGCAGTATCCACTTTCGTGGGAAAATATTAGAACACAATATTTTTTTAAAAGTTGAGAAATAAGGAAACGTTTGCAATCAGAGAAACCTTATCACCCTTGTACAAAAATCGGAAAAGTTAACATATGGGTATAGCAAACAATTAAGAATGCAAATGGCATTTTGGCCTTTATTATAGAATAGACTGGACAATAAAACTACAAAATCTCACTTCAATTATACAGGGTCTTGATCAGATAACGCCTTGAGTGTTATGTGCAGTTTTGGTCTCCTTACCCAAAAAAGATGCTCTTTCCCCCTTGGTGGGAGCATAAAAAAAGTTCACTATACTGATTATTGGGATAAGGGGATGATCCTTATAGGAAAGATTGAACATGACAGAACTATGTTAGCTAGAGTTTTGAAGAAAAGTGGTGATTTCATTTAATGAATAAAATTTTTAATTGGCCTCTTAGGGCAGAAATTCAAAGAATGTTTCTTGGGCTATTGAGTCCAGAACTGCAAATTACTGTATCATATTAGGGATGATCCATTTTGGATGAAATTTCTTCATTCAAAGGGTTGCGAATTTTGGGAATTCTCCATCCAGAGAGTTCTAGATGCTCAGTCTTTGTTTGTTGCTGGGGAGTAATGAAATAAAAGTACACCACACGATGCAGACTGTTGAGATCTTACTAAGCAGTCTTTGCAGGTACCAGGATATGGATTCACAGCTGTCAATCAATGCAACACCCCACTAGCTTCAGACAATTCATCTGTATTTAAATATATGTTAATTAGACTGAGCTGAGATTAGAGATTTTTGAATATACATGAACTTAATTTATTAACTCACAGCAGGTCACTCTGATAAGAAAAGAACAAAACATGTTGTTTTTACTTCAGTAACTTCCCCAAACTATAATGAATTGACACAGTTTATTTGAATCAGCTGCAAGTAGTTATAAGAAGTACTTTATTTGCATGTTGACAGAAAAACACATTAGAAAATATAATTTCGAAGAAATTTAAGTATGATTTTAAGTATGCTATGCACAGAGAGCAGAAATTAATGTCTTCACTTTTGGTAGGTTTGGTGATGGGAGGGCAGTTGAGCCGGTGTGTCAGTGGCAAGTGGGGACCCCATTGTTCTCCTGCCTCCACCACAACTAAGGTTATGGTAGGAAAGCTCATGCATGACTTTTATTCTACTAAATTCCAAGAAGATCAGACTTCCTTTCAATGTTTCTTAGAGACCAAATATAGAAACAAAGACATTGAAAACGGTATTAAAGGTGAAGCAGATTAGATGAATGTTGGCATATTCAGGGCAAATATTAATAATTTCCATAACAAGAAGATTAAAATATCATTGAAATGTTACCTTGTAACTTGTCTATTAATAATTGTCAGCACAAGTAATTTATGATCATACCTACATAACTATTAAATATCAAGCAAATATTATCATAATTTAACATGATTTTTCACTTTACTAAATAAATTCTAATTTAATTTATTTAATTTTGATTCAGTTTAATAAAAAACCTTCATATACTTAATTCTTTCCATCTAAAGCCAGCTGTTTCATACTGCAGAATATCCTTGGTCTTGTATTTTGTGTTATAGTAAATGATTAAGGTTTTTTTCTCCATGATAGTCATGATACGTTTTCATGTTGTTACAAGGTTAAATAATAAAGGGACGCCACAACTGTGGATTTTCTTGCTTGGTATAGATTTACTGTCACTAGGTAGGCCTCTGTGACATGACAGAAGTTGCTGTGAGCTCAGCAGGAACATGAGGCTTGAGGGGGTTAAGTGTTGGTTACCTCCTGGCTTGCAGTAGTCTCCTCCGCACATATACAGATACAAGGTACTGCTACAGCCATCAGAGTACTGATGACATGATGGATTACTCTTGTCACTGTCAGTACAGTCAGAATTGAATTGCTGCTGATATGTGGGCCAGTTGCTTTGCTCAGAATGAATTCAGGCTTTTTATCTTAAAGAGACAGGCGCCATGCTTTTGTTAGTCTGCACTGATTACACTATGAGAAGTGTTACCAGATGATCAGATTTCCAAGTTTTGTTTGACAAAATATGACTTCCTAACAAATCCCACGCTCCTATATACTCCTATAAGGGCAGTGTTTTTACTTGGTCAGCAAACATGAAAAAGAATACTTGGAATTATATTGTAAAGAGTTTACTTAAATTGTTACTTTAGGATTGCAAAGAGATTTTTTAAAACATTCAGTGACTTAAGAAAGGTATACTGATTAGATAGCTTATTGAATTTAGATCACCAAACTGTGCTAAGGGCAAGTTGTAGGAGACCACAACCAGAATATGTTCTGAAACTACTTTGGTTATATATCACATTCAATAATAATAATCCTCTATGAAACCAAGATAAAAAAGGCTGCAAGTCGTGTATTGGAAAATTTTTATTGGCAATTATGTATGTTAAGAATGAGTTAATAATTCTCTCAACCCTTATTTTAATATTATAATTTAATCGACATCAGGAAAGCAGTGAATAAACAAACTTACATTGACTCACTGGACAGACTGATATTAGATCAAATATTGTAATGTGGCTTTACCCATCCTTTACTACCTACAGTTACACAGCTAGACTCCATCTAAACTTCATCCATGAAGGAAAGCAACCCACATGTGAAAGAAACACAAACAGGAAACAATCCAAATGCTTCCACTTTCAGAGGAACACAATATGGAACACCTCCTTCTGCACAATTATTTCACTGAACTTACAACACTGTTGTCACAGAAGGGCGTTAATAGGACCACAGAACCCCTATGTGTGGAAACAAGCCATTCGGCCCAACAAGTCCACACCGGCCCTCTGAAGAGCATCCCATCCAGACCCATTCCCCTAGCCCTGCATTTCCCAAGTCTAACCCAACTAACCTAAATATCCCTGAACACTACGGGCAATTTAGTATAGCCAATCCACCTACTCTGCACATCTTTGGACTATGGGAGGAAACTGGAGCACCTGGAGGAAACCCACACAGACATGGGGATAAAGTGCAAACTCCACACAGACAGTCGCCCGAGGCCGGAATCGAACCTGAGTCCCTGGCGCTGTGAGGCAGCATTGCTAACCATTGAATTGCTTTCACAAATACTTCTGGAAAAGTGTGTTGAAGTTAGACTGGTCAGGAGGCAAGTATCGAGTCTGACCTAAAAGTGATTTTTTAGGACTTTGTTTCCAAAAATACAGTTTATTCAGAAAATTTCTAAAAGTATGTACAAAACAATTCAAATTAAACAGTACAGATACTGTGATCATATTGTTTTTTTTCAATGCAGCATGTTGCACTTTGAGATGCCTCAATGCAATTTCAATATTTCTTTATATTTACGATATGCATTCCATGTTAGACATATAGTGGCTCCCTCAGCACTAAGGCTTTCTGCATCTGGAGTTCCCAGGTGACTTGCTTTTGTTTTGATCCAACTTAGTGCTGTTGCATATACTTCCAGTTAGTGCTGAAAGTCTGGATTGAGGCCTGACACCCTTAGATTTTCTTTCTAATTGTAAAAATGGTCTTCTTTACAAAGAAGTCTTGGAGCAAGTAAAGGTGGATAGGGTTCCAGCAATTCTAACCAAACATTCCAGCCAAGTGCCATCCCTATAGTGTGGAAACAGGCCATTTGGCCCAACAAGTCCACACCACCCCTGCAAAGGAGACCATCCCACCCAGACCCATTCCCCTAGTCTAACCCACTTAAACTAAACATCCCTGGGCACTATGGGCAATTTAGCATGGCCAATTCACCTACCCTGCATATCTTTGGACTGTGGGAGGAAACCAGAACACCCAGAGGAAGCCCATGCAGACATGGGGAGGATATACAAATTCCACACAGACAGTTGCCCAAGGCTGGAATTGAACCCTGGTCCCTGGCGCTGCAGGGCAGCAGTGCTAACCACTGAGCCACTGTGCCATGTTTCAGGGCCTGCATCCTTACCTCAAGTTTGTAACTTATTATCACTGGAAAATATGTTATTGATTTCTCCAATTTCTCACCCAGGATCTAAAGAACCAAATAAAGTAATAATATTAGCAGAGTTTCTGCTTTAAACACAACTAGATTTTGTGCTGCAAATTATGTCCATAATTGCACAAATTTTGAGAAGTTTTTAATTGTTTTCAAGTTTCTGCACAAATATATTTGCATATCACTTGAATATTAAATCTGACATGAGCCAGTGCAATTCAGCTGTGTTTTGGAGTGTAGTAATTTTTTGAAGGTTTGCTTTAATAAACAATACTCCAATGTATTAAGAGTACTAAACTGATGCCATTTGATTAATACAACCATAAATGGTTCGTCCCACACTCAAGAAAGAGCATTTTAATCACTGTGTAAATCTACTGCCAATGAGAAAATTGATTTTAAATATCCTGTGCTAAGCTTCAGTTACATGGCTATACCTTCCAAGTGTATGTTGATGACAGGTCTACCCTACTTCCACCTTTGTTGATCCCTCCGTTTTCTCTAATGTGTTTTTGTTTGTCCAATATCCAGGACAGATTCAGCAGAAGTTTCATACCTTTCAATATTATTGGGAAGACTGAAGGCATGTCATTGGTCCCTGCCACAAATATGGTTTCCTAGCTGCTAACTCCATTCCTCCCCCTGACAGTTGTCCGATGCTGAACCAAACTGACGACAATCTTGTTGCTGTACTTCTGAAAAAAACTTATCAACCACATGTCTACAACATCACTAAGACACAGCTTCTTTGGAATATTGCCCGATTCCATCCCTGTAATTTTTTTTTACTTTTATAAATCCTCATTGGTGCTGTTGTTATCTCTTGAATAACTGTTCCGGCCTCTCAACATTCATAATCCACGACAACCATTTAAAACTCTGCTCCCTATATCCAAATTGCAGCAAGGTCCCATTTGTCTATCATGCATATGTTCACTGATCTACATTGATAAATTGAGCAATGCCTCAATTTTTCACTTCTTCTCCTTGTCTTCAAATCCCTCCATGGCCTCTTCTCCCATCATCCCTCTCCCTCCCTATTGCTGAAATCTCCTCCAGGCCCACAATTCATTTAAAAATCCACATTCCTCTAATTTTGGCCTCTCGTGTAACCATAATTTTAATTGTGACTCCATTAGCAGCAACTCTACAGAGACTTTGCATTTTCTCCTTCCAACTCTCTTTTCTCCATTAAGCAGTTAAGACCTATTTCTTTAATCACGTTTTGGTCATAGAATCATAGAGCTGTACAGCATGGAAACAGACTGTTCGGTCCAACTCGTCCATGCCAACCAGATATCCTAAATTAATCTAGTCCCATTTGCCAGCGTTTGGCCCATATCTCTGTAAACCCTTCCTATTCATATACCCATCTAGATGCATTTTAAATGTTGTAATTGTATCAGCCTCCACCACTTCCTTCGGCAGCTCATTTCATTCATTGCCTATTATCTTCTTTATGAGGCCTCTGAATAAATTTTATTTGCTAAAGTTCCAGCGGAACATATTGGGAGTGTTTACAACATTAAAGGTGGTTCTTAATTCAAGTTGTTGTTACTAAGAAAAAGCAATGAAACAAAATGATGTTCAAAAGTTTTCAAAATGTGCCTGTTAGTTCCTGTCACCCATGAGAAAGACCTTAAGTTTAAGAATCTCCTTAAAAGCCTTCAAATAAGCAACATGGGTATAAAATTGGTGTCGTGATTAATTTGGTCAGAACTCAGTGAATTTTGTGGGTTTGGCCAGCTTCTAGTGTAATTTTTTTAAACTAGTGTACAAAATTGTGGAAGATCTAATTACCCTTGAAGTAACTTATGCTTGAAACTCTGTAAATGCTTATGCTGGTTTGGTTCATTTTGTGCTGAAAGGAAAATGCAACTGAATGGTATCTCTAGGTCCCAATGCAGAAATTATTCTCATATTTAATATATTCTGAAAACAGTAAAATAAAGAAAACCAAATTTCATTCTGCCTCCAGCAATGAGTATCAAGTTCATTTGTGCATGTATTTTTAAATTTGGTTGCATAAAGCAATTACTTTAACCCAACACTTAAGACGGCTTGATAGCAATTCAAAGAATTTTAATCAAGCTAAGGAAGAATTTCCTTGGTGAGCTCTGTGGGGGTTTTTTTCAACATTTTACTTGGTACTATTTGATCATTTTGGCTTGTGGTGTACCCTTGAATTGCAAATATCTCTAATGTGTCTAATGAGCTGCACATCAAGCTGTTTTGGTGTTTTTTGTCATTCACATTGCCAGTTTAAAAGTGTTAATTAAAAGGGAACCTGCTTGATGAATTACAAAACTTGTCTTTGTAAAAGTTAGATTTTGACCTGTCTAGAAATAATGGGTAACAAAGTTATTTATTCAGTTTGTAATAATAAATCTACAAGATATGAAATATTTGAAAAGATCACAGAGGAGAAGTGACTTCTCCACCATGTTTGAAAATATTTTAGAAGTATTTTAAAACCCATTTGTGTCTGCAATGACAAAGATGCATATTGATATTGCACCTTTAGCATAACGACGCATCCAAGGGCCAGTCACAGGAGCAGTATCAAGCAAAATGTAACGCCAAGCCATATGTGATTTTCTTTTGATGGTATTGTAAGCAGACTCAGTGTTAACAGCAGACTGAGGCAAGGCGGTTCAGACATTTCAATTAAGATCTTCAAAGACCAGAGAAGTTTTAGTCATGTGACATTGTTCATACCTGAGTCAGTAAGGTTAACAAGGTAAATTTCTATACCCTGGTCAAAAATTGTCATTTTTTTTTCTGAAATAAGTGGTGCACCATTAATGCATTTTGTTGGCATAGTGAGTTTTGATAGCTCTCTTTATTAGCCGTCCCTGCTGGGGAAACAAAGGCCCTTATTTTCATTTAGAAATCCCAGCTCAGCAAACTTGGCCCTTAAAAATAGCCACCCGCACTTCAGATTGTTTGTTTGTCAGGGGTGGGGCTAGATTGAGAGTCAGGCCAAGTGACCTTGGAAAAGCTTAAGAGGATGCCACTTCTCAAGGAGGGCTGAGTGGAAAGCCTGCCTATGGACTCTGGCACTGTTCTCAAAATTTAAAAATTAAGATTAAAACAGTAAACATCCCTGATATAGCAAGGTGTAGAGCTGGATGAACACAACAGGCCAAGCAGCATCAGAAGAGCAGGAAAGCTGACGTTTCGGGCCTCGACCTCTTTTCAGAAATTCTGAAGAATTCATTTCTGAAGAAGGGTCTAGACCTGAAATGTCAGCTTTCCTGCTCCTCTGATGCTGCTTGGCCTGCTGTGTTCATCCAGTTCTACACCTTGTTATCTCAGATTCTCCAGCATCGGCAGTTCCCACTATCTCTGAGTAAATATCCCCCCTGCTTTCACCCCCACACTCACTGTAGCCCCACTTACTCAACCTATTGTCCCTGTAACCCCACATGCGTTCTGTAATCCTGTGTGTTAATCTACCCATCTCCTATTGCCTGTCACATCCTGCATGCCTACAGTCATACCCCGGCTCATTATAGCCCTAATGCCTACTTAAGGCCAACTAATATACCCTACTCACCACTCTTTGTCCTTCATCGCCATGCTGTTTCACCTATTATCCAGCATGGGCATTAATCAGAAGGCTCTGATGAAGTGTTATCTAGACTCTAACGTTAGCTTGATCTCTTTCCACAGATGTTACTTGACCCGCTGTGATTTCCAGCATTTTTTTTGTTATTAATCAGGAGGCATCCTGACAGAAAAATGTTTACCAGTCCAACAATGATGTCACAATTCAAAAACACTCTGATACAAAAAAAACACTCAATATATTGAAATTACATCAGCAGATCTTTTCTGTAAACGAAAGTGCTTAAAATTTTAAATCAACAAATATCATACCTAAATATTTGTAACTTGTGTTAACAAACATTCCTATTCAATAAGTGGCCTAACTGCCACCACGATGGCTCAGTGGTTAGCACTGTGCCTCACAGTGCCAGAGACCTAGGTTCTGCTGCACATTCTCCCTGTGTCTTACATGGGTTTCTTCTAGGTGCTCTGGTTTCCTCCCACAGTCCAGAGAATAGTGTTCAGGGATGTGCAGACTAGAGAAATTAGCTATAGAAAAGGCAGGGTTACATGGATAGGGTAGGGGGTGGGTCTGCATGCGTCTCCGAAGGTTGATGTGGACTCAATGGGCCAAATAGCTTGCCTCCACACTGTATGCATTCTATGATTTGATGAATTGGCACCACATTATGAAAATGATAGTTTGAGAAATCAATCATGCAGCATAAATCTTCTCATGGTTTTGTATTATCAGGAGGCTGAAATACTTAGCACTTTTTAAAATCTATGTTTGCTTTTGGGACAACGTCTGTTACAATTTTATCAGCCCCAATGAGATTATGCACTCTTAATATGCATGCATGGTTTTCCACAATTCCAAAGAGTGCCTTACTTTCACCAAGAGCACTGCAGGACCAGATCCAAATTTGTAACTGACCAATCCAAAAGGAGAAGTATAAAACATTCCTCCAGTCCTCACTCCTCACATTCCTTCAAACTACAATGCTCCATCAGCATCAGCCCATGCAAGCTAATATCCTCCACCAATTTTCCACGACCTATCATATTCTTACGAAGAGCTAGTATCTATTTCCACCCTTTCTCCTTCCAACCACTATGCAAATTTATTGGTTATTCTGGATCAGTGAAGCTCCAACAACGCTCAACAAGGGTGGCATCATCTGGGAAAAAGCCACCTGCTTCATTGGCATCCAATCTAACACCTTCAACACTCACTCCCTCTACCACTAAAGCTTAGTAATAGGAGCTTTTGCCATCTGCTATTGCAAAAGCTCACCAAGGCTCCTTCAGCAACATTTTCCAAGCCTGTGGCTGTCATCACCTAAAAGGAAAAGGTCAGCATGTATATAGGAACATCACCACCTGCATGTTGTCCTCCAAGCCACCCAGTATCCTGCCTTGGAAATATATACTTGTTCTTTCATTGTTGCCAGTTCAAACTCCTAGAACTCCCTCTCTATCAGAACTGAAACCTACACTTAAAGAATGCAACAGTTCAAGAAGGTCAGTTCGGCATGGGCAATATATGCTGGCCTAGCCAGAGATCTCCCATCCTGCGGATAAATTTTAAACAAGCCTAAGAACATGTATATGGCAGAAAAGAAAGTTATTATTTAAACCTCTATATTGCATGCAGACTCTGTTCAGAAAACATTCTCATTCTTGAATTAGATATATGATAACTCTATTAGTTCTTGACATGTTGATAGACTGGACAAATTGGACATTGCCAAAGGGTTTTGTATATCACTTACTCTCAATCATTTCCACAGTTAACAATCCAATGTGCATCTGACCTCTTCCCTTACCTGCACAATGAATGCAGTTGATGGTCACACTAATTTTTTAAAAATACAACAAAATTTTTGAAGTAGCTCACTCAACAAAATGTGTCCACTCCATCGACTGAGATTAAAGATGAGTTCTTGGAAAACCTGGACTGTTTTCTATATCTTGGAGGCTCCCTCTTGATAAAGGCTGACATCAATGGTAAAATTCTTCATTGCTTCCCCTGTGCTAAATCAGTCTTTAACCAACTGCAGAAAACTTGATTACTCGAGAACTAGGACTTTTTGATGGCAGAGGTTTCTGCCCCACATCTGAAACAAGATGTTAGAGTGTATGATCCACCTTAGAAAGCTGCATGGAAGCTCTGTTGACCTAGCAGCACAGTTGGATCTGTGGTCAGGACTCAATGTACTAACAGTGATCAGATTCTAATTGCTAGATTCAAGGACAAGTTATGTGTGGAGGTGTCACAGAAGGAAGGGGAGATGAGGTTCTCACCTTGTTTTCATCCTTCACACCTCCCGTACATGAATCCCACTCTCTACAGGCCATCAAATAGCATAAAACATTACTCACTGACATACTGTCTCTACTCTGCTCCTTGAGCCTCTCTACCTAACAACTTATAATGGTCTCTATTAATTATTTTGTCTCTGTTCAGAGTCCACTGCTGTCTTATTCACCTTAAACATCTCCCTTCATTTTAACTCCCCAGATTCATTGCCAGCTTCTTGATTTTGACTTTGCTATATGAAGTAATCTTGTTCTTCCCATTACATCACTGATATACCAGTCGTATCCAGTCCAGAGCATCGAGGACTGGGTCTGGTCTGGCTGCAGGTCATTATTTATATACATGATTTGTTTGTGAACATGGGAGGTTTGGTTGATAAGTTTGCAGATAACACCAAAATTGGAGGGGAAGTGGAAAGCAAAGAAAGGTGCCTCAGAGTATAATGGGATCTTGACCAGATAGGCCAATGGGCCAAGGAGTGGCAGATTGAGTTTACTTTAGGTAAATGTGAGGTTTTTGGAAAGGCAATCAGGACAGAACTTATACACTTAATGGTAAGGCCCTGGGGAGTGTTGCTGAACAAGGAGACCTTGGAGTCCAGGTTCATAATTCTTTGAAAGTGGAGTCACAGGCAGTGATATGAAGAAGGCATTTGGTATGCTTGCCTTTATTGGTCGGTACATTGAGTATAGGAGTTGCGAGGTCATGTTGCTGCTATATTGGTTAGGCCACTTTTGGAATACTGCATGCAAATCATGTCTGCCTGCTATAGGAAGGATGTTGTGAAACTTGAAAGAGTTCAGAAAAGATCAACAAAGATGTTGCCAGGTTTGGAGTGTTTGATCTATATGGAGAGGCTGAATAAATTGGGGCTATTTTCCCTGGAGCACTGGAGGCTGAGGGATGACCTTATAGATGTTTATAAAACCATGAGGTCAGTTTAATTGTTACTGAGGAGTCAGACTGAGTATTTAACAGAGCAGTTTTTCTTGAGTAACTATTTACTTAACTTTAGCAGAATCCTGCAAATTCTCTGATTTTAAATGATACTTCCATTGGGTACCAAGCACAGAGGATTGCTCAGTGAAGTATTCAATATTCTGGGCAATTCTCTCAGAATCTGCTATGTCAGAACTTACACAGAGTCCCAAGATGCAACTCCCACAAACGCTGCAGAAATGACTCCACAGCCACTGGAAAATCTTGGCAAATTTATTTTGTGTGATGTTCAAGGTATAAATATAACTGCTTTTCTTTGAAATATTATCTCAGGATCTTTTATATCTGCCTGAGTAAGAAGATGGGGCCTTGGTTTAACATACAATCTGAAAGATGACCACAGCGCTCTTTCACGACTGTACTGCAATGATAGTCTGGTCTAGTTATTCAACACCAGAACTGAATAGACCATGTAATGTATCATAATACCCTGCTGTCATTCCACTATTCCAGAATTGTCCTTTTCCCTCTCCGCTGAACTAAGCTTCCAACAGTTACCAGAAAAAAATCATGGACAACTTTGCCACTATGTTTAAGACCATCTAATCAACTGGCATTATCACTTTGCTTCCTTCCTTAACCCATCAGGTACAATTTCCATTAAGTTTGCCCTTGCCTTGATTCTGAACTCAACTCTATTTTTAATTTCTCTCCTTTCGTCTCTTCTTTCAAGTTAATTGTGTACATGTTCTGCTCCCTTGACCCTTTTCCCACTTAACACTGTTTCTGGCCATCCAACTTCCCTGCTGAGTTCCAATGTTGGTATTTTAGATGATATTGTTAATGGTTCTTGATCTTCAGGGACACTTTTTTTCTTCATCAAATCTACCATGATAATGACTTTCTTCAAAAAACCAAAGGTTGAGGCCACCATCCTCACAAACTACTGTCCCACCTTAGACTTTTATTTCCTCTCCTCAGTCTTTGAGCATGTTGGTGCCTTCCAAATCCAGACCCCACTTTAATGGAACATTTTTGCCCGAATATTTGCACAGATGATGAAGCTGCTCAGCTTAACAAACATGGTGTATAGAAGCCTAATTTTGGAAAATCCAGCCATGAAGAAACACATCGTCACAGGAAGGAGAATATTGTAACTTGCTAATGCATTGTTCATGGAGGCAACTGCGTGTGCAGCTGCCTTTGGTCGGATTCAATTTTGGTGATTAGGATGTTGAAAACATGACAGTTGTGCTTTAGACCTATCAGAAATAGTGTAAATTTATTGGAGTTGCTTGGGGCGGTGGGAAATCCCACACTTGCAGAGCTGTTGCTGTTAGGTGCTCACTCAATTATGTTCCTAAACTTTCTAATACTAATGGTCCTATCAAAGTGTAACTGTCTGAGCTTGAGGGAGGTATATGAGCCTGCCTTGTCAATGTTTTCTCTGATGCTTTCCTATTCTTGTTCTCGGAATGTAATGTGCACCCCGTCTCTCTGTATTGAATGTACCCATAAGAAAGAGAGAGAAGGTGCCATGGTCAATGAATAAAAGTAGTGTGCAATAAATGATGTTGATAGTAGGACATTGATGTTTTGGTACCTCCATAGAAGCAGTTTTGATCTCATCTGTGTAGGGCAGCATTCTTTCCTTTATAGAAGCATGGGAGTTGAATGGTAAGCATCCCTCTCCCTATCTGGGTAGATCTTGTCTTTTTGGTCTATTGTGGGCTGTTATCACCTGGAAGAAGAGAAGGTGAACAGTTGTGTGAGGTGAAAGTAGAAGGCATTAAGACTGGTGCAGTTGGTAAAATGGTGGCGAAGTAAACTTGGCAAATGTGTGCATGCAGAGACCATGTAGGGTTAGCCGTGTAGGATTTTGTGGGGAACAAGAAATTAGTGATTGAAGAGTTTGCAGGCAGTAGGAAGAATGACAGAGCATGATGGTGGGACTTGGGTACGGTAGCAGAAATACAGTGAGTGTGAGGGAGCAGGGAGGAGAGTGTGGAACATACCCTGGGGAAACAGGGAAGATCCCTGACTATCTTACGGCATAGTTGGCTGTGCCTCTGCACTGTTGAAATGTGACTGACCACGCTGAATCTTCCCTTTCTATAAGAGCATAAGATTTAGGAACAGAAACGGGCCATTCAGCTATCAAGCCTGTTCTGCCATTCAATGAAATCATGGCTGATCCAATAATCTTCAACTTCACTTTCCTGTCTTTTCCCCATAGCCCTTGATTCTCTTACTGGTTAAAAACCGTTCTATCTCAGCCTTGAACGTGCTTAATAACTCAGGCTCTAAGACCCTCTGATGTAAAGAATTCCACAAATTCATGACCCTCTGGCAAAGGAAATTTCTCCTCATCTCTCTCTCAAAAGGGCAAACTTCTTCACCCAAAGGGTTGTGAATCTGTGGAATTCCCTGCCCAGTGAAGCGGTTGAAGCTACCTCACTGAATGTTTTTAAGGCAAGGTTAGATAAATTTTTGAACAGTAAAGGAATTAAGGGTTATGGTGAGTGGGCGGGTAAATGGAGCTGAGTCTCAAAAAGATCAGCCATGATCTAATTGAATGGCGGGGCAGGCTCAAGGGGCCGGATGGCCTACTCCTGCTCCTAGTTCTTATGTTCTTATGTTCTAAACCTTTATGCTGAGATTATGACCTCTGGTCGTAGATTCTCCCACAAGAAGAAACAACATTTCTGCATGTATCCTGTCAAGTCCTCTATGAATCTTATACCTTTCAATCAGGTCTCCTGATTCTTTAAAACTCCAATTTGTACAGGTCCAACCTACACAACCCTTCCTCATAAGACAGTCCCTCCATGCCTGGTTTCAGTCCAGTGAACCTTCTCTGGATTGCATCCAATGCTAATATATCTTTTCTTGGAAAAGGGCCAAAAATTGTTCACAGCATTCCAGCTGTGGCCTGACTAGCGTGTTGAATCGATTTAGAAAGACTTTCCTATTTTTACACTCCATTCCCATTAAGATAAAGGCCAACATTCTATTTGTCACCCCAATTATCTGCTGAATTTGTATGCTGACTGGAGTGATTGTAACAAGGTCAGCCAGCTGGACTTCATAGAATATGAGTTCTCTGATTGGGATATTTATCTGGTCTAATCAGGGAGACCTGGCTGACATAAAACAATAAATGTCAAGGAAATTGAGCCCTTGAATGCTGGACTCAATTCGAAGCAGTATTATTGTCAAAGGCTATCCATTTGGAAATAAAGGGTGATCAGTGATTAGATGCTGGCTACTGAAGAGTTACTTCACTGATGTTTTGAGATTAATGCACAAGGACTCCCAAATCTCTCTGTGCTGTAGCTTTCTACAGTCTTTCACTATTGAAATAATATTCATCTGCTCTAATCTAGCCGAAGTGCATAACTTCACAGTTTCCCATGTTATTTTCCATCCACCAAATTTTTGCCCATTTGTGTAATATATATGTATCCCTCTGTAGACTCTTTGTATCATCCTCATCACTTGCCATCCCATCTAGTTTTGTGTCATGCATAAAGTTGACTACATAACATTCATTTTCATCATCCGGGTCATTGTTATGTATTATTAAAAAAAACTGTGACCCCAACACTGATCCCTGTGGCACACCACTAGTTATATGTGGCCATCCTGAAAATATCCTCTTTATCCTAACTTACTGTTTTCTATTAATGAGCTAATCCTCTATCTACATTAAGGTACTCTGACATGTTCAGATTGTGTCCTTGACCAAGTGAGGCAGTTTTGGAATGCCAGTGCTCATTTGGGTGCACAATGGCCTTCTCAATATGACATGAGTGCTTTTGTCAGATACCTGCTGTGTGGCAAGTGGTTCCGGGAATGGTGCAAGGTAAGATAAGGAACAGGATTAGGTACTGGGACATCATAGGGATGGGGTAGGAAATTAATGAGGCAACATGGGCGAGATAAGCAAGAAACTTTTCTAGACATCACAGCAAAAATCCTTCCAGAAAACTCATTGCAACTTGTGCTTATCTAAAGAAAAAACTTAAGATTCGGCACATTATCTTGATATCTGCTATTAACATTTTTCATCCCTCTGGAAACTGAGGTTGAATCAGGAAATTTACAATCAAAATATCACATTTGACCCCAAGATGAGTTTTCAAGAGATGCTGGCACTACAAATACTTAAAGCAAACCTCTGTTGGAGGAAAAGATCGCATGTCGCAAATTGTTAAAGAATGAAGGTTTTTTCATAGCTTCCTCACCAACATCTGCCTGTCAACTAAATCATTACTGGCAGAAATTGAACCTATTTCTCAATTTAGATGCACATCATTTCCAAATTTACTTTATTTGTCATTTTCCAATTTAAAGCTGCTCAGTAAGGTTCCCCAATGATGAGGTACTCTTGAAAAATTAAACTTCCATGGGTTTTGTCTTCCTTCGTTATTGTCTTCTTACTCTCCTGTGGAGTTTAAGTTTCTCCAATCTTGTTTCATAGCTGATATTTTTACATGTGGGATTATTTTTTCTTACTTGTGCCATTTTCGATGCCCAGAATTGAGCAGTACCCAAAGAGGAATATCTTTAGTGCATTGTATAACATGGCATAAGCTCTGAATATTTATATTCCACTATTCTGGCTATCTCAGAACTCTGTTTAACTTTACAATTATATGTACTTGCTGTCTTATCATTGAAAGTGATGAATTGTTCATCAATCCCAGGCTCCCTTTGCCAATGCAATTCCATTTACTGTAAATTTAAACGGCACAGTTTTTGACCCGTTTGGAATTATGCAATGAATTATTAATCTTAGTGAACAAAAAGTCTTGTGGAGACTGTTAACGCCCTTGTCAGAATTTTCAATATTTGTTCCTGACTGACAAATCTTTGCATTGGAGCATTAATTCATAAACCTAGTTTTAAATTCATTATTGTTCAATTTTATTGATATTCTGCGCCAATTTATGTAGCCAGACTAACTTCTTCTGTAAATAGCTTGCTGTTTTCTCCGTTTTTCCCCTTCTCCAAATTAAAGAGTTGGTAGCGGATTTAAGGTTATATTTTGTTCTGATATTCAGATTATTAAGTAGTAAAGGAAGAACACGAGACCAAAAATAAACCTTGCAAAAAAATTGGCCATCACCTCCCCTCGTCTTAACACTATGCTCAAGAGTACTTTGTTTCTCAGACGTTTTAATTTTTGATTTACTTCGGAAATGCTAGAGAACTGTAAGAGAGAACAGAGAAACAGAAAGAGTGGGAGGGAAGTGAGTGAGGATAAGGATTAATGCCCTTCAGCCCATCGAGTCTGCACAGTCAAAAACAACTACCTAACTATTCTAATCCCATTTTCCAGCACTTGACCTATAGCCTTGAATGCCTCGACATTATAAGTGCACATCTAAACACCTCTTAAATGTTAAGATAAATTATGCCTCTACCACCCTTGCGGGCACCATCTGGATGAAAAAAAAATCCTAACATCCCCTCTAAATCTCCTATGCCCCCGGTTCTTGTTCTCTCCAACAAGCAGAAAAGTTTCTTCTTGTCGACCCTGTCTATGCCAATCATAATTTTATATATCTTTATCATGTGCCTCTTCAGTCACCTCTGCTCCAAGGAAAACAACCCCAGTCTATTCAATCTCTCTTCACGACTGAAACTCTCCAGCCCAGGCAAAATCCTGGTAAATCTTCTGTGCATCATCTCCAGGGCGGTCACATCCCTCCTATAATGCAAATTCCAGAACTGCACACAATACTCTGGTTGTAGCCTAACCAATGAGTTAAACAGGTCCGACAAAACCTCCCCGCTTTTAACCTCTATGTCTTGGTTAATAAAGTATCCCATATGCCTTCTTAAGCACTTTATCTACCTGTTCTGCCATATACAGGGGAGTGGTGTTTGTGAAGAATATTCAGCTGGAGCAAAATGAAGGTCTTACTTTCAGGTTGAATTACTTATCCTGAACTATAATAAATAGTAAAGGCCACACTATCGCTACATAAAGCAGCATTTGTTTTAGCATTGAAGAACATTAGATGAAAATAGAATTATTCAAGATTTTCCTAATCATGTTTTGACAGTAGTTGGGTCCAACTTATCATTTGGTCATCTTCAACAAAAGAAATATAAGAAATAGGATAATTAGCAGGCCATTTAATTCCTCAAATATTCTTTCTAGTCCACGAGTTCATATAGGTTTGATGTGATGGATCTAGTTCCCTCTGCTTGACTATCCCCTATCCTGGACTCCTTTATCAATTAAAAATCTTAGTTATCTTTGAATCTATTCAATGACTTGGTGCTGGGAGGGAAAGAGTATTCCAAACATTGATGACCCTCTGAGAGAAGAAATTCCTATTTATCTCCAACTTAAATGGGAGATTTCCATTTTGAAACAGTGTTCCTTAGTTATGGATTCCTCCATGAGGGAAACATTCATTCAGCATTTATCCTGTCAAGCTGCCTCATAAGCTTCAATGTTTCAACAATGTCATCTCTTATGCTTCGAAACTCCAACGAGTAAAAACTCAATCTGCTTAACCTTAAACATTATCTTATAAGGCATAATCAATTGATTTTAAAATATCAACACTTAGATTTAATAAGTTAATTAATTCAACATGGTGTACACTGCAATTAGGCTGTAAAAGCTTTAGTTTTATTTGCAAGTTAAAAAATGTGAAATGGTATTCTAGTCTGAGTTCTAATTGCAGTCCTGTATAAGCTTTTGAATTATCTAAGGTGCAAATCTCAACACTCCATTATGTAGCTCAAAAGAACAGCCTGCAGGACATGCCAGTGGGACTGCCACCTGCTCAAGTATTTGTAGAAATAAATCTTACAGAAGTTACATGAAAAATCCCTCGCAGTAAATGATAGCTGAAGGCAGTTCACCTACTATATTCAGACTTCCTGCTTTGATAAGTATGCATGTGATTCATTCCACCAAACCAATTCCTTTTCCCATAAGGAAAGTAAATGCAACTTTGTACTGACATGCCAAATGCTTCCAATAATTCTCAAATAAAACATTCAAATTAACATGGCTGTAGAAATCTGTCATGATGCAATTTGAGTTGGAACCTTAGGTACAAGTTCCCACATGTTTGACTGAGTAATGTTTTTGTGCGTGTCTCTGTGTATGTGTATGGGTGCAGGGCTAGGCATTGAATGTGATTTTATGTGCTCTTATACATGTCTATTAATGTTTTCTTTTTTAATTTTTGCTAAAACAAAGACTAAGATGCAAAATACAACCAAGCTTGAAAAACATAGAATTTAGCCTAATTTAGAGTAATTTTGGTGATGCCAAGTTTATCTTTTAAATGCTTGAAGGTTGTAGAAGAACCTGGAAACTATTCAGTGAACTCTGTTGATCTTCCATCTTCCATCTGTAGGTCCATACCCCATGCTATGCTATTTAAGCTTAGTAGGACACAGGTGTGTGACATCATTGCAAGGTTGCTCAAAGGATCCTAATGTTCTGCACGACAGAAATTGAAAGATGTAAAGAGTTCTGCTGCTTTGGAAAAGATGAGTGAAAGAAGGTGACAGAAGAAAAATTAAATCTTGATTTCAATGCCATGTTAATGCAGGTGAAGATCAGGAATGTGGAATATTAATTTAGCAACTTAAAAGAAACATAGTAAGAAAGATGGAAGAACCACTGGTCATTCATGTATAACGGGACAGATAAAATTAGAATTCAGTATGTGGAGCATATGTTGCACAAACTTGAGCATGTGGTACAATTTATTTCAGAGATAGTAGGAAATTTATTTCAGCTCTCTTCCATATTGTTATATGATGAGACACTTCAAAATAAGCAACATGTTTTCTCTTCTCGAAGCGTACTTTATGCTCATTTAGTGGTGTACATATCTGTCAGATTTATAGTTTAAAGTGCACTGGTCAGTTTCTCACAGGAAATGACAATTAGATGCTTTCTGCCCACTTTCCAAAAAAAGACTGAAAAATCACTTTCATAAACAATGGCTCTCTCTTCAAAGCATAGTGAACTGTGCAGAGCTAGAATAGGTACATAGGTGAAAAACAAGAGAATTAAAAAAATAGTGATTTAATAATGTATTGTTCACAGGATGTAGTGATTGACAGATCAATTAAAGTACCAAAACAGTATGAAGTTCTCAGTTCTGACAGTTCCACTAACAATTCTCATGAGATCATAGCCAAACAAGTCTTATTTCTTGGGTAGTTTTGCAATAAGTAATTCCACAGACATGGTTTTCTCTAATTGCTTCCTAAGAACCATACTTAAATCTGTAATAGAAACCAATGAGAAAAAATATATTGTGCCTCAAATCAAATTCTTTTCCAAGATATTAAATTGTCCTCTATTGTTCAATGAACTGCAGCCTTCTAGTCTCCTATAATTGGCAGGTAGGGGTGAAGAATCAAGGTCAGCTGTTTGCATACACGAATGATCTATTTTCTGAATAGTCTGAATATTCAAAATTGTTATCCTGAAATTTGATCATATTCACATTATGGAGCAGAATTCTAGTAAAATAACTATGTTAAGCAGTTAACTTGTGACATATTTTATGGCACGGTGAGTACTTTTTAAAAACAATTGTGTTGGAATGACTGTACCATAAGCTTTGGCTTTGGAATTTATATGCCCTTAACAAATCTGTAGACCTTGATCACCCATCCTCCTCCCACACTCCAACTCTCACTTCTGCTTCGTAGTGTATAGTATTTTTCACTAAACATTCACTAAACATTATTGTATTTGTTTTACTCTGGTAGGCAATACTATTTTTGGCATCAAATATAATTTTTTCAGTCATATTTAAGTTCTGTACTACTAAGAAATGTGTTACCATGAATTGAAGTTTAACAGAGAAACAGAGTTTAATGGAGAAGAGGAATACAAGAGATACTTTCAGGATGGCAGAATTTGACTAGTCAAAGATCAGTAGGTAAGCCTCAATTACTTAGAATTTATATAAATGATGCATGTTACATGTCAAAATTTGGGGATGTTACAAAGTTAATTGGTAAAACAATAAGTGAGGATGATGCAAGAAGCATGCAGAAAGACATGCAGGTTCAGTGTATGAGAAAGAATGTGGCAGATGAAATCTAATTTGGTGAAGTTATCCACAGAAGTCGGAAATATAAAATAAGACTTTCTAGAATGATGAGAAGTCAGGAAATGTTTATACGTAGAGGCATCTAAGTGTCCTTCTACACAGAATCACAGAAAGTTATTGTGCGGGCATAGCAAGTAATTAGATTGCAAGAGTTATGATGGGTCAGTTACGAAGGATAAGTTATAAGAGTTACTATAAGAGTAAAGAAGACTTACCACAATTATACAGGATCTTGATGAGGCCATACCTAAGTACTATGGACAATTTGGATCTCCAGCCTAAGGAAGGACATATATGCCTTATAAATAATATTGCAAATGCCGTGAAGACTGGTTTCTAGAATGATGGGATCTACCTCTAGAGACGGATTAAGTAAACTAGGCCTATATTCCTGGGAGTTTACAAGAATGAGATTGTTAAAAGGCAGGTTAAAATGCAAAATGTTTTCTTTGGATAGAAAGCCTAGAACCTGGGTTTGCAAGTTCAGAATAATGTTTTGACCATTTAGAATTGAGTAGAGGAAATGTTTTTCATTCAAAGATTTGTCAATCTTTGCAATTCCTTCCTTCGCAGACTAAGGATGTTCAGCGGTTGTGCATAATCAATTCAGAGATTGTTAGATATTTGAATATTAGGTATATTAAAGGAGATAGCACGGGACTGTAGAGCTGAGGTAGAAGGTAAGCCATTAATTTATTGAATGGCAGAGTAGGCTTGAAGGGCCAAATGACAGACTGATGCTCCATGTTCTTATATTCATTTGTGGCTGGACACTCACTGACATACATCCCTTTTCTCTAGTTGGAAGAGATGGCTTATAACAGTAGACAGCAGCAGAGAACTGGAAGATAGGTTTGCTTCGACATTTTAGCCACTATTGTGGAGACAATGCTGACCATCAGAAGCAGAGGCAGTGTTGAGATTGTAGTCACTGGAGTGATCAAATATTAGAAAATGTTCATAACTAATTTTCTTTCACTCATCAATTTGGGGGAAATATTTTCCACTATGTCCTAATGGGTTTAAATGGTGGTTAAACTGAGTTGTGTTGTAAGCTGTACAAGTACAGTTGAAATGTAAAAGGGGAGCAATGGGCAATGTTGGAGTTCAAATAGCTGAGGAGAGATCAGTCATGTGAGCAGAGGTTCTATGTGTCCAGGGATGGAAGGGTGGTTTCTAACCCAATCCCGGGGAGTTTGCGACAATGGTAGAAAAGGGAAAGTCACAGGGAGATTGATGTCCAAGGCACAGTCCTTACTGTGGGAAGCTCATTTGTCCAGTGGTGTTGGGGTTGTGATTGTGTCACAGCCATGGGGTGAGTTGGATCTGGTAGGTTGGGATTTGGTAGGTCAGAGTTGGGGAGTGTATGGTCTTGTTAGGAGGTGAAGGAATGTAATAATGTATGTAGGCTTGATAATGAGAGGATACAGAGACAATGGAGGTATTGAGATCTGCACTCAGACTGAGGGGAAAAATGAGAAAATGAATAATCATATGGCAGGGAAATTACAGGATCACAGAGGCAACAGGCAGTGTAAGATATATTGAAAGATAAGGAATGGGGAAATGTAATGGGTGACCAAGAGGGTTGAATATATCAGTCCAAATGATAGAAATAAATTTCACCATCTTGAATTAATTCACAAAAATCCCTTTCAATTTTGAAAAGGCAACAACCGAAGTGGGAAGAGGATACTTTTGCGTGTGGGCAGAGTTCAAGCTTAGGATTTCTGACTCTCAGAGGGGCCACCCTATTGATTACAAGTCTGGTGGATGAAGAATCACAATGAGTTGAGTTTAATTCCCCAATAACAAAGAGCAGTGAATCTCTTGTTGGTAAATACAGAGGCACTTCAACTGAATAGATCTTAGAGGTACCTGGTCTCTAGTAGTCCTCTAAGCACCAGAAACTTTGGCCACTGTTTTTTTCTGCTGGCTGCCAATTCACATCCATCATATATGTACCAGATTTTGACCTCAAGCCTTCTCTAGATAGTGACCTACAAGCTGAATGCCTCTGTGGTGTTGAGGTGTGCAGGTAAACACCGTGCCTTCTCTGAGATGTTAGAGACATTACCCTCAGAGCCAGCAGTGGTGATAGTGCGAATGTGAGGCTGGTTGTAACTTCCTCCTGGTCTGGTAACCACTCATACCAGTCGTGAAGACAAAGATTTAGTTGCTGAGGATGCAGTCCCTTTTGCAGACCAATGTCTGATACTGAGGAGAACAGAATTCCAGCTTCCTCACTGGTTTCTTATAACTTTTCTGTCTCCCCATAGTGCAAGAATTATCACAGTTCTCCCTATGCCAGCCTTGTGGCTTGATCTTTGTAAAGGGTGATGATCATATCTTTAACATTCCTTCATTAGTCTGGACACGTGCCTTCCTCTTGTGGGCCATGTTGTTCTGCAAACAGAGAAATTGCATGTTTGAATGTGATGACAATAATTGCATGAGCACTTTATGAGCGTGCATAGCCATGCCACGTTCTCACCCTTCCCAGTAAATGATTAGGAAACACAATAGTGGAAAATATGAGTACATTGACAATATGAGGAGGTTATCAGCCTTTTGAATGCACATCATCCTTGTGCTGCCAGCTCTAGAAAAGAGGACCTCCATTCTTCAAGGGCTCTTGGACCAGAACTTCTAGTGAGGTATTGCTAAATCATGGGACCAGACTTGTTCAACTTTAGACATCTCCTGGGCACAGGTGAGTGTCAGGAGGCTATGGTAACAACTATAAAAAGCTCCAACAATGTTGCAGGCTTATAGTGAGTGAAAGGCTGCCTTAATGTCCATATATAACCTTGGAATGTCCGACCTTTAACCTTGAAAGGTCCTGTAAGGTATGAGAAACATCTGCTCACCTGTCACATAAGATTTGGTGTTCGACTTGCAAAACAACTCACATGCATACAAAATAAGTTGCAAAGAACATGGTCGTGCAAGAAAGCAATCTCAGGCCCTGGTGGAAATGATGACTTCTGACATGATCTCACCATACACAAATTCCAAAAGGGAAATTTCCAAAATGTGTATTTAAAAATACAGCTCAAATAACTGTTCTGTGATCAGGTGGCACAAAAAACTTAATTTTACACTAAAGTAATCTCAGTTCTACATGCATTGTTCCAAGTATAATAAAATACTAATTAGTTACTATTTTCTTAGCTGTGTTTGTTATATTCAACTAATTATATACAGTCACAAAAGAAAATTCAAGGTGATGTAGAGCACTGGAACATGTAATTATAAAAGCAAACAGTTTTATGATTATGGATGCATATGAGTTTATTGCTATCTCCAGACACAAAGTTTATTTGGTGTAATTCCACCTTACGTTCTGACTGAGGTTCAGGGAAGGAAGGAAATATTTGAACAGCGCTGATCCAAACCGAAGGGTTTGATTGGGGCATTTATACTTATGCCAACCTTTCTTTCTCTTTCAGTTAGATTATGAAGGATGACTTAGGCACAATCTCTTTGATTTATTTCAATACGTGTGCATTGTGAACACAATTACCCATAATTTGCTGTCAAAATAATGACAAGGCTAATGGTGCTGACTATTATTTACGTGCAAATACTGCAGCAAACTCAGGCTCGAGCAGACATGAGGTTAAACATGGAAATCCAAAGGTTGCAGTACAAGATGCAGTATGTTGCTATTACCTTTGCAAAAATAGCATTTTGTTCGCTGCCTCAAAATTGGAATGCACTAAATAGCGTAAAAGTTAAACTTGCACATTAACATGAATAAAATTCACCAGAGAAAGCTATGCCTTGTCCATTTCAATCTATGTACCTGTTAATTATGTAGTAAATTTTTATTGCTGCCAATCAAATTCCTTGACACTGAACATTAATAATTACAAATGTAATGTCTCATCATTTCCTTTCTGTTTCTTTTCTCTTTTTCTCTCTCTCTTTGCTAATCCAATACTTTGTTGCCTGTCTTTCCTCTTCCTGCTTGCAATTTGGCTTTGAGGTTGGCAAATTTGGTTGCCCAAATTCAGTTTGGTTTAGTTTGAGTACAGCGATTGCAATTTGCAACTTGCCCATACAGATCAATGTGGGGTCTATGCAAATTTTCTGTCCCTACCTCAGCTGCATGATTTAACAGAGTTGACTGAGTGATTGCAATGCCACTTTCCTTCCCCCAAAGTGTGACATAGGGCCTTCTGGAATATTGGTTTGCTCATCACCTGTTACAATCACAAAGACAGAAGTTTCTAGAAAAGCTCAGCAGGTCCGACAGCATCTGTGGAGAGAAATCAGAGTTAACATTTCGGGTCAAGTGACCCCTCCTCAGAACTGCTAATCAGCTATTACAGTCACCTTGCTCACTTAAAGACAAACTGTACTTACAAGTCGGCTGCACAAAACTGTAAATTACTGCGAAGTGAAGGGGAGGAGAAACTCTTAATCCAACAATTCAACTAATGTTCTCTGGACCCAGATTCAAACTCTGCCACGGTGGAATTTGAATTCAATAAAACTCACCTGGAATTAAGAAACTACTGATGATTATGAAACCATTGTCTATTGTTAAGAAAAGCCAACTGGCTCACCAATGTCCTTCAGGGAAGCAAATCTGCCATTCTCACCTGGTCTGGCCTACATGTGGCTCCAGACCCACAGCAATATGGTTGACTCTTAACTGCCTTGTGAAATGGCCTAGCATTCCACTCAGTTTCATCAATCACGACAAAGACTCAACAAAGAAATGACATCAGACTGAAGACCTGGCCTAGATTTAGGCACCGGAAAAGTCAATGGCAGAAGCAGCCCTATCAACCCTGCAAAGTTCTCCTTCCTAACACCTGGGGCTCCTGCCAAAATTGGGAGAGCTATCTCTCATAATAGACAGGCCATAGGCATAGAATCATACCTTACAGACAATGTCTTAGACATTATCATTACATTCCCTGGATATGTCCTGTCCCATCGGCAGGACAGCCCCAGCAGAGTGGCAGCACCATGGTATACAGTCGGGAGGAAGTTGCTCTGGGAATCCTTAACATTGACTTTGGACTCCATGGAGTCTGATGGCTTCAGGTTAAGAAGGGCAAGGAAACCTCCTGCTGGTTATCATGTCCTGTCCTCCCTCAGCTGATGAATCAGTACTTCTCCATGTTGAACAATGCTTGGAGAAAGCACTGAGGGTGATAAGGATGCAAATGTACTCTGGGTGGGAGATTTCAACATCCGCCACCAAGTGTGCAGCACTTGAACAACAGCACTGCTGTTCAAGCTGTTCAGGTTGTAAAGGTTATAGCTGCCATAAGAGTCTGTGGCAGATAGCGAGGGAACCGACAAGAGGAAAACACAGACTTGACCTCATACTTACCAATCTACCAGCTGCAGATGTATCTGTCCATGAAAGAATGGGTAAAAGTGACCACCGCACAGTCCTTGTGGAGAGGAAGTCCTGCTTTCTCATTAAGAATATTCTTCATTATGTTGTGTGGCACAATCACTGCGCTAAATGGAATAGACTTTGAACAGATTTACCAATTCAAGACTGGGCATTCATGAGGAGCTGTGGGCCATCAATAGCAGCAGAACTGTACTCCAGCACAATCTGCAACCTCATACACCAGCATATCCCCCACTCAACCATTACCATCAAGCCAGGGGATCAACCCTGATTCGACGGAGAGTGCAGGAGGGCATCCTAGGAGCAGAACCAGGCATACATAAAAATGAGATGCCAACCTGGGGAAGCTACCAAACAGGACTACTTCCACGCCAAACAGTATAAGCAGCAAGTGATAGACAGAGCTAATCAATCCCACAACCACTGGATCAAACTTTTAATCTCTGCTGTCCTGCCACATTCAGTAGTGAATGGTGGTGGGCAATTAAACATCTCACTGGAGGAGGAGGTTCCATAACCATATGCTTCCTCAATGATGGATGAGTCCAACACATCATTGAAAAGATAAGGTGAAGCATTCACAGCAAACTTCAGCCAAAGGTGCCAAGTTAATGATCCATCTTGGAATTTCTCTGGTGGTCTCCAGCATCACTAATGCCAGTCTTCAGCCAATTCAATTCATTTCATGTGATATCAAGAAGTGGTTGGACAGTGCAAAAGCTATGGACCCTGATTACATTCCAGCCATAGTACTGAAGACTTGCCACTGCTCTGCCAATCTCTTCCAATACAGTTAAAACACTGGCATCTACCCGACAGTGTAGAAAATGCCCAATTATGTTCTGTACACAAAAAATAGGACAAGTTCAACCTGATCAATTATTGCACCATTATTCAACTCTCATCAGTAAAGTGATGAAAGGTGTCATCAATAGTGCTATCAAGCAGCACCTATGCTGCAATAACCTACTCAGTAATGCCCAGTTTGGGTTTTTTGAGGGCCAATCAGCTCCTATTTACAGCCTTAGCACAAACATAGATGAAAAAGCTGAATTCCAGAGGTGAGCTGAGAGTAATAGACCTTGATCAAGTCGGCATTCGACTGAGTGGGCATTTATGGAGCTCTAGCAGAACGTGAAGTAGTGAATAACTTGGGACAAACTAGTCACGAGTTGATATCATACCTGACACATAGGAAGATGATCATGGTTGATGGAGGTCTGTCACCTCAGCTCCAGGAAATCTCTGCAGGGCTTCCTCAGGGTAGTGTCCTTGGCCCACCATCCTCAGCTGCTTCATCAATGAGCTTCCATCCATCGTAAGGTCAGTGTGGGGATATTCACCAATGATTGGCCAATGTTCAGCATCTTTTGTGACTCCTCAGATACTGAAGCAGTCCATGTTCAAATGCAGCCAGATCTGAGTAATATCCAGGCTTGGGCAGACAAGTGGCAAGTAACATTTGCACTACATAAATGCCAAGCGATGACCATCTCCAATAAAAGACATTCTTGACATTCAGTGGTGTTACCATCACTGAATATCCACTATCAACATCCTTGGATTTACCACTGACGAGAAACTCATCTGGACTCACCATGTAAACACGATGGCTACAAGAGCAGGTCAGAGGCTAGGAATACTATAGCAAGTAGCCCATCTGGCTCCCCAAAACCTGTCTGATATATACAAGGCATAAGTCAGGAGTGTGATGGAATGCAAAACTGCCCAGGTGGATTCAGCTCCTGCAACAGTCAAAAAGCTTGACAGCATCCAGGACAATGGAGCCCGCTTGATTGGCACCACATCCACATGCATCCACTCCCTCGACCCCCAATGTTTACAGCAGTATGTATGATCTACAAGATACATTGGAGAAATTCATGTAAGATCCTTAGACAATGACCATTTCTATCTAGAAGAACAGGGCAGTAGATACATGGGAACACCACAAGCTTCAAGATCCCCTCCAAGCCAGTCACCATTTAGCTTGGAAACATCTTGTCATTCCTTCACTGTTGCTGGATTAAAGTCCTGGAATTCCCTCCCTAAGGCATTGTGGGTCTACCTATAACAAGTGGACTGCAGTGGTTCAGGAAGGCAGCTCACCACCACATTCTTAAGGGCAACTAGGAACCGGCAATAAATACTGGCTAGCCAACAACACCTGCATCCCAAAAATGTATAAAAAAGAAAACAGGGCAGTTTCCACAGTAATGAATGTGGCACTTGAGGTATTAGTGGTGCATTTGGGCAGAAGGATAGGTGACAAGGTTCCATGGGGCACCATAACACCATTCAAAATTGTCCTCAAAAGGGAGTGGGAGCAGATGGCTGGGTAGGTTAGCTGGCAGCACAGTGGCTCAGTGGTTAGCACTGCAGTCTCACAGCGCCAGGGGCCTGGGTTCGATTTTATCCTCAGGCAACTGTCTGTGTGGGGTTTGCACATTCTTCCTGTGACTGCGTGGGTTTCCTCCGGGTGCTCCAGTTTCCTCCCACAGACCAAAGATGTGCAGGGTAGGTAGAATGGCCATGCTAAATTGCCCGTAGTGTCCAGGGATGTTTAGGTTAGGTGCGTTATAGGGGAATGGGTCTGGGTGGGATGCTCTGAGGGTTGGTGTGGACTTGTTGGGCCAAAGGGCCAGTTTCCACACTGTAGGGATTCTAAGATCTAAGAAAGCAACAGGCCCTTTGGCCCACAATGCTGTGCCCAACATGACGTCAAATTAAACTAATCCCTTGTGTTTTCCCTTCGTTCATATTCCTGTATTCCTTGCATATTCCTGTGCTTACCTAAAAGTCCCTTAAACACTTCTATCGTATCTTCCTCCACCACTTACCCCTGACAGTGCGTTCCAGACTCTTACCACTTTGCGTGTAAAAAATACCTGTCCCTCACATCTCCTTTGAACTTTCCCCCCTCACCTTAAAGGAATGTCCCCTGGTAATAGACATTTCAACTCTGGGAAAAAGATTCTGACTGTCAACCCTATCTACGCATCTCATAATTTTATAGGCTTCTATTTAGTCTCTCCTCAGCCTCCGCCACTCCAGAGAAAACAACCTGAGTTTTTCTATCCTCTCCTTATTGCTCATACCCTCTAATCCTGGCAGCATCCTAGTAAACCTCTTCTGCACCCTCTCCAAAGCCTCCACATCCTTCTTGTGCTGTGGCGATCAGAATTGAATGCAATAGTCTAAGTGTGGCCTAACCAAAGTCTTATAAAGCTGCAACATGACATCCTGTCTCTTTTACTCAGTTCCCCGGTCAATAGAGGCAGCATGCCATACGCCTTCTTTACCACCCTACCTACTTGTGCAGCCACTTCCAGGGAGCTATAGGCTTGAACCCTAAGATCCCTCTGTACATCTGTGTTGTTCAGGTTCAGTTACCTTTAGTTGTAAACCTTTTCTTAATATTTGATCTCCAAAAGTGCAGCACTTCAAATCAAACGCCATCTGCCATTACTCCACCCACATTTGCAATTGATCTATATGCCGCTGTATCCTTTGACAATCTTCTGTACTATCCACAGCTCAAGCGATCTTTATGTTGCATGCAAACTTACTAACCCACCGATCTACCATTTTCATCCAAGTCATTTATATATATCACTTCTGGAATCTGGATCTGAGGACCATGTAATAGTACCATAAGAAGTCTAACGTTTTCATATTGGTTGGTTAAAGTCAGAACAGCATTTTCTCATGTTATCTCCTACTTACAAAACCAATCTCTTATGCTACTCCAAAGGCCATAATCCCATCTTCAACTAGTAACACTCCCTGATCTTCAGATTTCTGCCTAACCTCTAGATACTCCACGTCATGGGAGGACAAAATAGCAGACAGGTATTTGCAGGCTGACCTAGGGTGAATATTTATGTCACAGCTCACTGAAGCAAGAAGTGACTCAGGTCCTACTGCAGCAAGCATTAAACACCAAGACTTCCGAACGGCGGGGTACATCCAGACAAGTTGCAACTGGAAAACAGTGCAAGAAATTATTGTACCTGCAAGTGAGGAACTTGGCTCTTTCGATAACTTTAGTGCATCTTGCAGATTTTTGTTTTCTTTTCCAGGTTGAACAAATAATGAAGAGACAGCCTGCACTTACCTTGCCCAGTTTTGGAGTCCATAGATCATTCAGCTGGTTGGACTATATGAACATCAGCTCAGCGCTGAATCAAAAGCTTCTGTATGTGCAAGAAATTTAGCTGTTTGGGTCCATACCTTTTAAAGAATCCCATACACGCTGCAAGGATAGCACCAGCAGTACAGGCTGCATGAGAAGGGATGCAGGCCCTAAATGAGGCAATTTCACATCCAGAATTACAATTACTTCTCAGTCCTTGTGCTGCATTTCACAAACCATCTACCTGCTCCTAAGAGATACACATTTAATTGTGATGTTCACTTAGTTCCCAGATGCCTTGTTACTCCTGCAGCAATGAGCTCACACTTGCAGTAATTTGGGATGCAAATATTTTAAAAACATGCTCAGTTGAATAATGGCAGGCACCATTAGATTCCTTGTCACTGGGAAATCTTGGCAGTTAGTTATTAACCAGCAGTTGCAGTAAAGGTGCCAACTTTATGAAAGTCATTTTTTAACTGCCTCCAGATAATAATATCATGGAAGTCATGTGTAAATTAAATTGATACAGAGCTGTGTTAAAAACTGATAATAATCACTTCTTTAAAAATTCTCTGTTGTACATGCAGCACTGTCACAATCTTTCAGAATTTTGTGTTTTTTATCAAAATTATTAAAAAATTAATTTCTTCTAATATATCTTTCCAGGTAGATGCTCCATGTGGTATGTGTGGCACACAGCAGTAAGGCCTCAGCCTGGATTTATGACTTGTGCTCAGTTGGCACAATCAAAAGAGAGAGAAAGAGTCCTTAGGGTAGGAAGAAGAAAAAAATGGCCGTGATTCCTGATACCAATTATGACACAGTAATTGTAGCACATGTTGAAAGTCTGTACATTTGGATGCTAGGTGAGGAGACAATTCGCCTACGAAAGCTCCTATGATTAAATAGCCTGCAGTCATTACTCAGGCTCAAATGAAAACATGGCTCAGGTACAAGTGGCTGCAGCCCCTATAGACTCATACCCTACTTGGAACACGAACTTCAGGAAAGAAGCAGATGGAAGCAATGTTTAGAGAACTACATTTGAACAAGATTCTACATCGAAACAAAATATTTACAGCACAAATGTGGGCTTTAGCCCATTGTGTTTTCATCAGTCAATAAGAAAGTGATCCAGCCTAATCTTATTTTCCATTTCCCAGTCAGTTGCTTTCTAGGTTGCAGCACTTCAATTGTATTTCCATATTTTTTTTTAAATGTGATGTGGGTTTCAGGGTAGTTTTAGACTGTCACCAGTATCGGGTGAAAAATTTCTTCTCAATTTCTTTCAAATCCTTCTGCCAATTACATTAACTCCATAGTCCTTTGTTTGAGTGTATAAAGGCCAGACAATACAGCAAAGTTTGTCTTCCTTAAACATCAAAAGTTAAAATTCACTTCATAACTTGGGAATGCAAGATATAATTGAATGGCTCACAACCAGAAATAAATGGCCTGACATTTCCATCATCAGAGATCCAGCATATGCATGATTTGGAGTGTTGGTAAACATTGGCATGTCTATTCAATATAATATTCAGTTCTCTTCAATAAATCATGTACTTTAGGCTTGTCATGTAATTAGTTTATGGCTGCCAACAAGTGATCTTATAGTGGAAAACTACTGTGAAAATGTTGACAAGTTGTAATTTTTTATATTCATATAGTACAGTGCCATCTTGTCTCACTAGATATTCAAAGGAAATTCTGACAACATTTACATTACCTTGCAGAGGTCTTCACTTCAAGATGGTCATTAGAAGCATTCACAGGACCTAAGTAGTGTTGCTTACACCATCACGATGACCAATGATTACAGTGATTTGGCAACAGGCTCCAACACCAAAAGCAAAAACCCACAAAAATATTTGATAATCACTTCTTAAATCACATGTGTGGCAATGCTTGTTCCTAATGGATTGATTTATTCAGCCATCAGCAAATATGCACCATGTAGAACTATGCATTGCCTAGTTGACTTTATTTGTTGCATTATGCAAATGGATGATGCCAACGACAAAGAAGAAATTCCACAGATGTGTTTTTTCATCAGCTGATATTAGTTGCTAGTATTTTTGTACTCAGGTTCATGAACAAGGCTTTTCACTTAGCTGGCAAACCTTTCATTACTTCTGACATAACATGAGGAAAGTGCAGACCATGTTTGGATTATGTTGCGATTAATTAGCAGTATTCACCAGAGCACCTCAAGTTTACTCCCTGGCATGTGTGAGTTAGCCATATCAACTGAGGCACCATTTTGGAAGGTACAATGCATTTCAACATTCTTGACTAGGATGAAAAAAAATCACGATGGTTGCCATTCAATATATCCATTCCCAAAAATGCATACGTGTCGATGACAATGAGGAAAAATGTAAGACTTAATCTAATGCCCTCATAGTCGAAGTGCCTACTATCTTTCACTGTTTAGTTTCACATATGAAAAATGCTCCCTTGATCAACATAAATACCACCACTTCTGGAAATGTTTCTTTGCAAGAATCGATGCCTTGTGTAGAATAGAGAAAAAATGGGGCAAAAGTTATTTGTTTTTATGATGACACATGTTGGTGTAAGCCTTTGCTTCTGTGTTTTCTGAATAGTAAGCAACTACAAGCAAAATCAAGCTTTTTAATTTCCCATTTTCACCTTCCTATGCACAGGTGCAGGTTATTTTTACATGCATTGAAAAGACTCATGGTTTTAACACTGAAGCCTGGGGTCTGTCACTTATTACATCACACAAGTACAAAACATATCCATCAATCATGGTTGTCTAATTTTTTTTGTCTTCTATCATTGCTATTATTAAAGATAATAGCAAATTCCACATGGTGCTGTCCATGGAAATCGATAAATGTTAGGTTTGTTTTTAACATACACAATAGCGATAAAGCCAGCAAAAGTAAATCAGACATTGAATTCACAGAGCCACTTAGTAGCCAAAGTCAAATTGAATGGGAAATTTTCGCATACTTTGGCTTGGTTACCGTTGACAAAAAGACACAAAAATCATGACAATAAGAAATAGGTTTGTGAACAGGAGAAATGAGTCCTATGCAAGATTTTTAATAAAATATTGATATACAAATGCCAAAATAACATGGCATTATTACTTACACCATAACAGAAAATAACCATGTGCTATATAAAGTAATTTGCGTGGACTAAATTCGTTTGACTCACTATACACTGTTTATTCTGAGTGCACAAAATTATCATTTGAATTTTGGTTTAAGACTGAGACGAAAATGTTCTGCTTCTTGAAGCGTTTTCTTATTAGCAACATCATGGGTTAATGCCAATTGGCAAGGAAGACTAGACTTAAAATAACCAGCATGACGTTTTTTTGGCCTGCACAATTTATATCATGCAGGAGCATGCAATTAACTCTGTTCATTTAGTCTGCTGCAGTACAGGAAGCACTTGATCTAGTGAATACTTGTAAGACTCAAAAACCTCTGGATCCATTATGCTGCTGAAACATTTATATATGTGGGTGCCATTCAGTGCAGGAGAATTGTGTGATTGCTGTCAGCACTATTCCCTTGGCTGTGCTTAAAGGGCTCCTGTACTGAAAATAAAGAAACTTTTGTTTTAGTAGAGCCCAATTGGTATTGGAATAAATTGGAAGAATCTTCACTTTTAAAAAAAAGGAGTTCTGGCAAGACGAGATGGTACTCATGAAAAGTGAGCAATTTTGAGTGCAAAGAGGAGCGTTTACATCAAAACTAATGTGTAACAGACATGTTAAGAGATGGTGAACAGAGTGAATTCCGTCTCCCACATTCATTGGGTCATCTGTGTGGAAAGTTTTCAAGATTAAGGAAAGATCCTATGGGCAGCATCAGTAAATTAGGTCTGAAGTGCACAAATATTCTTTTTTTTGTCACATCAGGAAAATATGGGCACCAACACTCATATTAAATCGTCATATTGTCACGTGAGTGAAAATGGAGCTTTTAATTCATGGTTTATTACTAGTTCACTTTACCTCATCAATTTATTTGCACATCCTGAATGCCTTTTGCTGCTGGGCAAAGGCCTCATCCAGTCTATTCTAATACTGAGATGGCTCAATTGCTCTTTACACAACAGAGGCTTCAAGAGATCAGAAAAGAACTCACACTTAGGGGTGTCCAACACCTAACCTATGCCATTTCAACCAACAAAATGGTCCTCCGAATGTGGAGGATAGGATAGGATAGCTTGTGGAGTTTAGTGAGTGAAGTGACAACCACATCGTTCATCTCGTGAAACACATTTACAAACAAAAAATACCGGCATTGCCACATGGGAAACAGCTCTCATCTCAGGAAAGGATGAGTTTGGAACTCTTGGCCAGAAATGTAAAACTTTGTTGCTGCAGCAAAAAAAATCTCTGGCAGTCATTGCCACTCCTCAGAAGATTCAGGCCACTGTATTGTTCCAGCTGAATGAGAAGCATCATGGCACCAGTTCTATCATAGGAGCAACCAAAAGCTTTGGACATTGCAAGCACCAGTACAGAAAGCAAGAGCAAGTTGGAGGATGAATTTGAAGATGAACTGCACACAATAAGGAGAAGTATTTCAAAAAAAACAGCAAATGCTGGAGAAACTCAGCAGGTCTGACAATATCTCTGAAAAGAGAAACCGAGTTAATGGATCGAATGCAAAGACACATCTTATGAATTGAGAGTTTCTTTTTCTGTTCCTTTTCAGATTTTCAGCATCTGCAAGGTATTTTGCTTTTAAATGAGGAGAAACAAGCGCACATGGCAGCAAATGATCTGCATGGGGAATAGTTGGATTCATCTTCAGTATATTAGATGATATGTGGAGCTGGAGTAGACCTGCTCACCTTGAGAAGTCACTGCTATTCCGTTACAGAAGAAAGCATATATGCAGCACGCTGGAGAGTATTTGTGATCTTAAAGTAATTTTGATTTTTGCTAAAACAGCATACAGAGTGTAGTATAGGAATTATACAAAATTGCATTTTGTACATTAACAGTTTTATGTATCCTAGTCAGAAGACAACCTCTTCCTTTCCTCTTGTGGACAATAGACCTTACTATCTTGGGCACTGTGATCCTGTGATGGAGCTAGAGCTTTGAATGACTGCAGATGCCCGAATGTGGAAATCTTTCCCTCAGATATGGTACTAACCACTTTCACAGATGAGGAATGGGGGCTAATTCAAAATTGTACATATGTGCTTCACAGATGCAGCTATCCATACAAAATAACAGCTGCCTTCAGTCATGCACAAAAATGATTTCTCATCAAGACTATATTCGGATTACTTTCATTAAGCAGCATGAGCTCTTCGGGTAGACTAAGTGCTGCTCTGTGATCTATACTCATTTGGGAGACTTTTAGAATGTTGTGGAGTGACAGGAAATTTCCCAGAGACAGAAGGCAGGCAGACAATTTTGTTTTTGCTTGCCAATACAATTTGAGAGACCTTGTGTTCTGATTTCTCTGAATTCTACACTTTTGATATCAACTTTTGGAAACCTTGGCAGTTGGCATCAGTTGAGAGGTTGCTGGCTAGGCAGCATTTATTGCCCATCCGTAATTGCCAAGAGGGCAGTTAAGAGTCAACCACATTGCTGTGGTTCTGGAGTCACATGTAGGCCAGACCAGGTAAGGTTGGCAGTTTCCTTCCCTAAAGGACATTAGTGAACCAGATGGGTTTTTCCGACAATTGACAATGGATTCACAGTCATTGTTAGATTCTTAATTCCAGATGTTTATTGAATTCAAGTTCCACCATCTGCCAAAGTGGGACTTGAGCCCAGGTCCCCAGAACATTATCTGAGTCTCTGTATTAACAGTCCAGCGATAATACCACTAGGCCATTGCCTCCCCTTGTTTTTCAAGCCCTGATTGATTTCAGATTTATTTAAGGTCGATAATAGTGAATCTGCATCAAGAAAAGAAAGTAATAACTTAGGTTGTTAACTCTAGTTTGATATAGTCTAGAAGTTTCATCTTGTGATATTAGGTACATAGTACTGAAGTTGGGAGTAAGGAAAAAGGATAAAATTTAGAGGAGGACAACAGCAACCACTGGAATAAGAAGACAAACCTGCAGTTGTTGCTTTGCCAAAAGGTTCAAGAATAAATATTGTTTAAATCAATTAATAAGTAACAACTATTTTTCACATCTCCAACATAGAGTCTGATTGGACTTAATTGATGAGCATTTCACTCATAAGATATTAGTCCAGATGTTCTGGTAGCAAGATAGTGCTGATGTCTAACTCTGCAGGAATTGCCCGCAAAGACGTAGCTGCCACCCTACCTTCCAAGCAGCCTGCTTAGCTGGCACCATATCCACATGTCCACATTGACCCTCATCCCATACTTTTACCCTGCCACTGTAACCTGACACTCTACTCAGTTGGTACTGTGCCATCCCACCACCCTACCCACTGACACACTTACCTCACCTGAACTCATTCACTGACAGAATGTCCCAAGACTTTTCAGTGTGTTGGTGAATGAACTTACCAACGCTTTGTTAGTGCCCTAAATAATAAGGGGACATTGCTTGACTTCCCTATTGATCTAATGGTAAGGATAAGGATTTCAATTTAACTTATGCTCTGCAACTTGGAAGAGGGGTAGGTTTGAAACTCATGGACAGAAATGTGAAGCTTTGTCGCTGCAGGAAAAAAAAATCGGAGCGGAGAGGCAATCTGGAGGTGATTGCTGCTCCTCGGAAGATTCGGTCTGTTGTTTTGTTCCTGCTGAATGAGTAGCATCATGGCAATTACAAATTTTCCCATCACATGAAATGAATATTAATAATAATAAAGAACAGATGGCCTGTTCAAACTAAAAGTATATCACAGTAATTTAAGTGGTCATTTGGAAATTTGGCACAATTAAATAATCAATGTACTTAAACTGTATTAGCTACGGTAATCAAACTGAAGTCTCTTCCTCTTTGCTTCTTGCTCTCCACACCAGTCTCTGAGCATCACCTGTGACTGCTGGAGTTGTTTAAGTTGCAGGCAGTCAACAAAGGAATTCTTAACAGGAAGAACGAGAATAAAAGTAAATAAAATGATGGCAGAACGGAACTATTTGAAAGAAACAGTCTTGTGAATTGTGGGGTATTTATTCATCATTGGTACATTAGAAGATATATAGAGCTTGAGTAGACCTGCTCACCCTGAGCAGTCGCTGTTATTCTGTTACAGAAGAAAGCATATATGTAACATGCTGGAGAGTATTTGTGATCTTGAAGTGATTTCAATTTTTGTTGAAACAGCACATAGAGGGGACTACAGGAATTACAGAAAATTCCATTTGGTACATTAACAGTTTTAAGTGTTTGGGTCAGAACACACCTTCCTGCTTTCCCCTCTTGGATAAGATACCTTACTATCTTGGGCACTGTGAACCTCTGATGGAGCTAAAGGCTTGAATGACTCCAGAGGCCCAAATGTCACTTCAACATGGTACCAACTATTTTCACAGATGAGGAATGTGGGCTGTTTCAAAATTTCACATATGTGCTTCATGGATGCAGCTGCCCAAGGAAATAACAGCTGCCTTCAGTCATACACAAAAATGGAAACTGTTGAAGAAAAATTTGGCATCTGTGGAGAGAATACAGAGTTAATGTTTCAAGTCCAGTGACTCTTCTTCAGAACTGATAGCAACAACAAAAAGATGATATTTATGCTGGTAACAGGGATGACAGACAGTGGAGAGGGAGCCCAGAGAGAGAAAAAAAAGTTAGGCAAAGGAGTTGAGATAGTAAATCAGGGAAGAAAAGAAGATAGATAAGTGATAATGGGGATTACGAGTGGGTGAAATTAGGTTCCTTGTGCTGGAAACAGCCAATGTCATGACAGAACCTGGGGTGTGAGGGTGGGTAAAAGACGTGGAAGGAGGTAGTCATGCTTTAAAATTATTAAACTTGATATTGTATCTTGAAGGCTGTGATGTCCCAAAGCAGAAGGTGAGTTCCTCTTTCAGCTTGCATTAAGCCTTGCTGGAGCACTTCAACAGGCCTGAGACAGAGATGTTAGCCAGGGAAATAGCAGTGTATGGAAATGGCAGACAGCTGGAGTCATGGGGTCATTTTTTATATACAGAACATAAGTATTCCACAAAACAGTCATCCAGTTTGCATTTCATCTCTAGTGTAGAGGAGACTGTACTGTGAGCAGTGAATATTGTAGACTAGATTGACTGAAGTGCAGGTAAATCGCTATTTCACCTGAATGGTATGTCTGGGGATTTGGATAGTGAGGAGAGAGGAGGTAAATGGATAAGTGTTACACACTCTGCAATTGCATTGGAAGGTGCCTAGGTGATGTAGGGAAGTCTTGGTAGTGGAGGAGGAGTGCACCAGGAGGGAACAGTCCCTGTGGAATGATGGCAAGGGAGGGAGGATGGAATGTGTATCTGGTGATAGTATCTCAATGGAGGTGATGGAAGTGGTGGCTTATGATACTTTGGATGTAGGGGCTGGTGGGGTGGGAAGTGAGGACCAGGGGACCCTTTCATTGTTGTGGGAGGGAAGAGAGGGATGAGGGAAGAATTATGAGAAATGGGTTGGAGACAGCTGAGTGGTCTGTCAACCAATGATAGGAAATCCTCAGTCGAGGAACATTCTGGACATTTCTGAAACATTCCCTGGCAGAAAGTGACACTATCAGAACAGATGTGATGGAGACAGTTGAACTGAGAGAATGAAATGGAATCCTTATAGGAAGTAAGTTTGAGGATATATAGTTGGTGGGTTTGTAGTGGATATTGATGGCTAACCTATCCCTGAAATGTGAACAGAAATGTCAAGGAAGGGAAGGGAGGAGTCAGTGTGATTCCAAGTACAAGAACAAGGTGAAATTTGGAAGCAAAATTGATAAATTTTTCCAATTTTTGTTAATCTCTCATGGGACGAGAGTGTGGCTGGTTGGTCAGCATTATTGCCTATTCCTAGTTGCCCTTGAGGAAGTGGTGATGAGCTGCCTTCTTGAATTGCTACAGTAGGTAGACCCACAATGCCATTAGGGAGGGAATTCCAGGATTTTGATTCTGGGTGAGAGAGGGAAGTAGCACCAATGATGTGATTTATGTATCAGACAAAGAGGAGAAAGAACTTTCTGTCTTCTCTGATATTCATCAAACTAGGCATAAGAAATACAATGTATGCAAATTAGATCTGGTAGGAGCAGGTCTATTTTTGTAGAATTATTTAGTTAAGTAAAGTATTATTTTGGTGGTGTAAGGTACCCTTTTTGACGTGCTCATGAGAAACCTTTGGGAAAAGTCAGCTGTCTGTCTGAATTGTTAAAAGTAAGCGTAAATGTGTGTAAAAATGCACAAACATATTGAAATTGTCAAGCTCATTGGAACTGTCAACAGAGCTGTCAAAGGGAGTTGCCAAGTTGTCTAGGCATATATAACATCTGTCCTTTAAATATCTGCAGGAAAGAACTGTCTAGGGTGATTCAAAAATCATTGCTTGCTATTTCAAGATGCCTATTGATATAAACCACAGGATTGTCATAACTAGATTAGTGTCCATGACTGATTTCATAGTCCATCATTATAGTGTTCAGTAGCCTATCATTCCACAGGTTGATTGACAGCTTAAAGTGATTATTGACTCTTTGAAGTCAGACTATTAGTGTAAATGTTTGTTTTCGTAAGGAATTAAAAAACTAAAATGCAGTGAATTTGTTTTCTTTTTATAAATGAAGTTTTATTCATATTAGTTAATTCATCAGTAAACAGTTAAGGACGATATTTAATCTCTGTATGGGTCCTTAGTTCAACCCTTGATCATACTGTGTTAGACAAAATGGCAGATGTAAGGGCAAGTCGGGGTAGAGAAGCGTAGATTGACATGGAGGATATGAGGAGCTAGGGAAAGCTTAGTCCTATTGTTTCTGTTCTGACAGTTTATTCTATTGTCCATAATGGTGCACTCCTACTTTCTCATTGAATTCCCAATATGTTTCTGCCTGCACCTCAGCAGTCTTGTGTTGCAGCAAGTATTCAAATAAATCCACTGCCCATAGAAAGAGTAATACCTGTCAAAGAGGTAGTGGAGTAGTCTTCACCTCCTCACCTCTTTTTTTCTCAATTAACATGGCTTTGTTCATGTCTCACTAACTTGAATGTATTTTGTGAAGAAGTAACAATGAGGATTGAGGGCAAAGCAGTGGACGTGATCTGTATGGATTTCAGTAAGGCGTTCAACAGAGTTCCACTTGCTAGACTGGTTGGCAAGGTTAGATCACATGGAATACATGGAGAACTAGCCATTTGGACACAGACCTGGCTCAAAGGTAGGAGACAGAAGGTGGTGGTGGTGGAGGGTTGCTTTTCAGACTGGAGGCCTGTAACCAGCGGTGTGCCACAAGGATCAGTGCTGGATCCACTGCTTTACATCATTTATATAAACAATTTGGATGTGAATATTGAGGTATGGTTAGTAAGTTTACAGATGACACCAAAGTTGGAGATGTAGTGGACTGCGAAGAAGGTTTCTTCAGAGTACAATGGAGCCTTGATCAGATGGGGCAATGGGCCAAGGTGGCAGATTGAGTTTAATTTAGATAAATGTGAAGTGCTACATTTTGGATAGGCAAATCAGGGCAGGACTTATACACTTAATGGTAAGGTCCTGGGGAGTGTTGCTGAACTTTGGAGTGGAGGTTCATATTTCATTGAAAGTAGCATCACAGGTAGATAGGATAGTGAAGAATGTGTTTGGTATGCTTGCCTTTGTTGGTCAGTGCATTGAGTACAGGAGTTGGAATATCATGTTGTGCCTGTACAAAACATTTGTTAGGCCACTTCTGCAATACTATATTCATTTCTGGTCGCCCTGCTATAGGAAGGATGTTGTGAAACTTGAAAGGGTTCAGAAAAGATTTACAAGGATTTTGCCAGAGTTGGAGGATTGGAGCTATAGGGAGAGGCTGAATAGGCTGGGGCTACTTTCCTAGGAGCGTCGGAGGCTGAGGGGTTACCTTATAGAGGTTTATAAAATCATGAGGGACATGGATAGGGTGAATAGCCAAGGTGTTTCCCCTGGGGCGAGGGAGTCCAAAACTAGAGGGCATAGGTTTAAGGTGAGAGGGGAAAAATTTAGAAGGGATCAAAGGGGTAACTTTTTCACACAGAGGGTGGTGCATGTATGGAATGAGCTGCAACAGGAAGTGATAGAGGCTTGTACAATTACAACATTTACAAGGCATCTGGATAGGTTTATGAATAGGAAGGGTTTAGAGGGATATGGGTCAAATATTGGCAAATGGGACTAGATTAATTTAGTATATCTGGTCAGCATGGATGAATTGGACTGAAAGGTTCCATGTTGTACAGCCCTGTGACTATGACATTCATCCCTAGATCAGACAGCAAAGATATAAACAAGAGTGAGAATTTCAATTCCTTCTCTTCCTCAAGAGATTATTATACTCCTGTGAAACAGTTTGTTCTTGACTGGTGTGCACTGCCACTATATTTAACTATTTGCAAATATGACAGCCCAAAGACCAGCCATCATCACAAGCTATCATTCTACTCCAAAACAAAGTGACAATGCAATGAGTTTGTGGCTCTGCTGAATACAGATGGAATGCAGCAGCAATATCTCCATTGTCTGGAACAATTGGGTGGGCTCATATTCCACAGCACCAAACAAGCTACCTATTTCAGTTTGGCTCCAGTCTTACAAGTTGTAAAGGGAGACCTATAAAGCTGGAAAGTAGATTTCTTCTTTTGCCTATACAGAAGTGTATGATAAAGGAAGAGTAAGAGGATTTATAGAAGAGTACAATTGTCCTACGTGTTATCTAATAGAACAAAGCACACTGTTACAGTATAGTCCTTCAAGCAAAAGAAACTTGGGTGAAGGGCAAAGGGCATGGAGGATAAGTGAAGTAAATGGTTCAAAGGGATACTATAACGTATCTTGGGTGGAGATTTAGGGGAAAATAAAATTATATCTTTAATTATAGCTGCTGAGAATGTGCAAAAGGAGCAAGGTCATGGTGACATTGATCACATGGAGTTGGACCCTGAATCTGTAGGGTTCCAGACAATATGTCTTCTCTTACCATCCTTAGTGTATTGTTACATTCAATAAAGTTTGTGCTGGTCACTCACAGGAGTGTAGATCTAACATTGCAGCACTTGCTTGCAGACTGGCTTGAATTTTATGTTCATCAGTCAATGTCAATTTGCATGCTTGAAACTGACAGCAAAATTACCTATCTGAATGGCTTCAGCTGTCTAAGATATTTTATTGTTTAATAGAGATTTATTTTCAGAAAATTGAAGCATACTAACAGAAAGGGAAAAGGTGATTCATCCCAAAAAATTTACCTTTTAACGTCTTAGTCTTTGGGCTAATAATCTTCTTGTGAGATCATCTGTTTCAATAGCAGAATATTTTACAACAGTGGCAACTCTGTGAAAGTATTAATTGACTGCTAAGCAGTTTGGAGCAACCTGAGGTAGTGAAAGGAATGCTCAGATATGGAAGAACTGCGCAGAACATAAGCCACTGTAGCTAGTTTTCTTTCAGTTGCCCAGGAGATTCATCTTACATTTTTAAAGACTTCTAGACAATTTGAAACACTGGTCATAACTGAAGAGACTACAGTCCACAACCAAGTTACTGGATTTTCAAATATTTAGGGTAACATTGACACCGATTTAGCCAAGAGAATGCCTAACAATAATTCCATTTAATCAACATCCAATTGTCAGGAACTGCCATAATGAAATATACAAGAGATTGGAAGAGAATCAGAAATCAGCCATGATAATTTCATCGCATGAAGGTCTGTGATAACAAAATTTATTGAAGGAGCAGACAAACAGAATAGATGGCCCCTGATGTTTTGACTATTAACAACATCCAGGACTTGGAGACAGTATGGACTGCAGATGCTGGTAGCCAGAGTCAATAGATGTGAAGCTGGAAAAGCATAGCTGGTCAGACAGCATCCGAGGAGCAGGAAAGTCAATGTTTCGGTCCTGATGAAGGGTTTCAGCCTGAAATGTTGATTTTCCTGCTCCTTGGATACTGTTTGGCCTGCTGGGCTTTTCTAGCTTCACATCTATCAAAAACAACATCAACAACTACTCAACCAAAGCAAAATGACATTGCAATGTGGTTTCTGCCTCTGCCGAATACTAAGGGAATGCAGAAGCAATTAAGGCAAGGGGCAAATGGTTTAGAGGAAATGAAAGGAAATTTTTTTGACCCAGCGGGCAGTAGGCATCTGGAACGCACAGTCTGTAAGGGTTGTACAGGCTGAAACCTTCATAATATTTAAGAAGTATTCAGATATTCACTTGTGATGTCAAAGCATAAAAGGCTTTGGACCAAGTGCTAGAATAATGGGATAACAATAGTTGGGTGGCTGACATGGATGCAATGGGCTGAATGGCAATTTTCTGTGCTATACGTTTCTTTTAGGATATTATTGACACCACTTTTACAATACTGCGTACAATTTTGGTTGCCTTTCCATAGGAAAGATCTTGTTAAACTTGAGGGGTTGTAGAAAAGATTTGCAAGGATGATGCCAGGACTGGAGGGTTTGAGTTATAGAGAGAGACTAAATAGGCTGTGTTTTTTTCCCTGAAGCATCAGAGTCTGAGGGGGGACCTTATAGAGTTTGTAAAATCATGAGGGGCATGGATAGGGTGAATAGCCAAGGTCTTTGTCCTGTGGTGGGGGAATCCAAAATTAGAAGGCATAGGTTTAAGGTTTAGGGGAAAGATTTAAAAAGGACCTGAGGTGGAACTTTTTCACTCAGAGGGTGGTGCATGCATAGAACGAGCTTCCAGAGGAAGTGGTGGACGCTGGTACAATTACATTTAAAAGGCATCTGGATGGGTTTTTAAACAGGAAGGGTTTCGAGGGATATGGGCCAAATGTTGGCAAATGGGACTTCGTCATATTCGGATGTCTGCCCTGTGTGGAGTTAGACTCGTGGGTCTGTTTCCATGCCTTATGACTTGATGACTCTGACAGTATTACTCAACATCTCCACTGCCAGGACCAATCAGACAGGATCCTATTCGGCAATGCCAAGTAAACTATCAATTATGCATGTCTTCATTTGGCTGTATTACTTAAAAGATTGTAAAGGGAGCCCATGCATCTGGAAAGTGGAATTTTCTCTTTGCCTATAGAGGAGGGTAAAGTAAAAGAAGAATATGAAAACAAAGGGGAGATAACAAAGCTGATGGACTGTTCATAACAAGGTTTCCCATGCAAAGAGCCTTGATTGTCATTTTGTCATCTGTGGAAATTATGCATGTTCATTTCTTTAAAAATTAATTTGACTGCTTTAGCAATAAAATACTGAAGATAGGACAATGTGGATTATGTCATAGTTATGAAAATGCATTGATAATAGGCATTTGGATTATATTTCGGCAAAAAAAACTATTGAAATTTAATATGCACTTCAATGAATTGCATTATAATCAACAGTACCATGCACATCTTCTCATCACATTATTATTAATGATGTGTCTTATCTACATAAACAGCTTAATCTGGAGTAACAATATAGTGGGCTAGAACCCTCTGTGAATGGCCCTTGAGCAATGTTAATAATGCCTGTTCTTCTTGAATATGCTTGACCATCTTGAATTTACAACTAGAAGCCTCAGGCTATCTTGGATTTATACGTACTACTCAAAGTTTGTTTTATCTACAGTCTGTCATTGCTTATTGTTGCTGGCACTCTAGTAATGAGAAGTCCCAAATCTTTCAGAATAGTTTAATTTGAAAAAAAATCTTTCCCAATCTGTAATCACACTTTTTTAAATTGAAATTTTAATACTTCTCTCCCCGCCCCCAACTAAAATCTCTGTAATCCAATCAGTTCTTGTGCATAGCAGCTTGTGTTGGAACTTGGAAAGTGCCCCAGCTTGTGTTTCCGTATGTTCTTTTTACAAGCAGGTGAGTGCCTCAGGCTCTGATTGTTATTCAAGCTGTGGGTCCCCATAGTCCTGATCAGAATGTAATTTGTAATTAACCGTCATTTACTTCTGTCTGCGTGGACTCGCTGTTCAAAAGACAACGTAGCTGGGCTGGTCACTAGCTGCTGTTCCTTGTTGTCAGCTGCAAGGTTTTGGCAGACCTCACTGATCTTGCTAGAAGTTTGCGATTGTGGTTAATGGCTGCACTCATATGTTATCACAAAGACAAGAAGCAGGCTTTAACATCTGGATGTGGTGCAGAATTTCTGCATGGTTTCAATAAGTGCATGTCAGCTTCCTCCAGTGCAACAGTGACATCACCGATGGTCGAAAGGCGCTACCACTTGAGAGTATTAGAATGTATTTCACGCTTGGCTTACTCAAGACTGCAGAGCTGAAATTTACACCTTATTTGATGTTTTTCTTCCTGCTGTTAATTGGTAAAGGGATCTCTGACCCTTTTGATCTTTGCCATAATCCTCTAAAATGCCCAAGTCTGCTAAACTGTTCAGCTAGAGACACTCAGCAGTTACCCAGTAATGTAAAGTCTTTTTTTTTGTTGCACTGCTTACCTTTGCTTTACATCCAAGCTACACAGAAATGAAAGATGACAGTTGTTAAAGATATGTTGGTTTAATTACATGTCAGCTTATAGCTGATATCTCGGCTAGCCAACGTGAAGGCTTAGCCTATTCTACTAGTTTAAAGTATGACCAGCTCCAGCTCTTTAATGTTTAAGTAAAACCTCATGGAATTTTAAGAGATGGAAAATTAAATAGATGATTTGTGATTTTTATCAAAAATCTGTTCTTGATTACCATCCAGCATGCTTGTGTTATTTTAAATACATATGAATATAATGCAAGAATTTATTTTTAAGTTAGAAATGTGAGGAAAAATGTGCTTTAACTATCTTCTGATAAACAAGACATTTTTTCCCATAATTTACACATACAATATAATGCTAGTTTGATATTGTGCACTTCAAAATCCCATGTGGAAACACTTTAGGCATTAGATTACTGTAAATTTAGCACTCATTACTCTTTAATTGTCTCCTCAAGAAGCTGCTTAAGCTTTACCTAAACATAAACTATGTAATATAATTTGTATTAGAAATCAGCCAAAGTGCACTTCACCAAGAAGTGTGCAGAGTCAAGAGTTGTGTTAAATGCCTTCTAAACTTTGCAAATGTTTGATTTCATCCCAAAATGAAAATATGCTGATAAAAATACTTCCATAAAAGACTTCCATGATCAAATATCAAAATGCCTTGTACACTTTGAACTGTAACTTGTGTAATCTTAGTTATGATACGTATTGAAACAAGCTTGATGTTGTATTTGACCCTGAGATTCTAGCCACATATTTGTACCAAGACTAAGTTATTAACTTCTTTTCTAGACAGAAAGTCACTATTCTATTTACATCTATAGCCTTTTATTTCTGAAACTTACTCACCGGCCTCTGGGAGAGATAAAAGTTGATATATAGAAGCTCACACAAAATACTCTGATCTAGACGTAATTATTCCAGTGCAGTTGTGGTTGATCTCCCATTTTCCATTTACAAGAAGTCACACTGAACTCTGTACTCCATGGCCTAACTTACATCAAGGTTCTGCTCAGTGACCTACATTGGGACCTAGTTAAACAGCATCTCAATTGGAAATTGACGTAATTGTAATCAAATCCTTCCGTGGTCTTCAAGCTCCCTACCTTTTTAATATCTTCTGGCCTTGCAACCCTTTGCATTCTTTAAATTCTGACCTGTTGTTCATCTCTGATTTTAATTGTTTCACTGTTAGTGGCTGAGCCATCAGCTGCCAAACACCTAAGCTGTGGAATTCCCTCCTTAAAATATTATGCCCTCTCCGTCCATCTTTTTTCTCCTTTAAAACTTTTATATTTTTTGACTAAGTTTTTAGTTACATATAATATTTCTTTCTGAGACTTAGAATAAAATTTGTTTGATAATTTGCACTAAAGTCTTGAAATATTTTACTATGTTAAAGGCATTATATAAATTTAATTTTGTCTTGTTTTGTGTTTAGGAATTTTAAACTCCAATTCTCTCGAAAGAGAAAGAAATGCACTTTTAAAAATGGCCAGTTAGGATGAGCGATAGATATAGATTTACATTGTACCCAATATAATCGTAAGTATTATTAAAATTGTCGTACACCCTTAAAAATTGCAATGATATTCCCTGGAAAGAGTGACATAATGTTATTAGTGTATTCTGTTCACAGATAAAAGCCCACAACCTCAAGATATAGGAGCAAAATTAGACCATTTGTCCTATCGAGTCTGCATCACCATTTGATTATGGCAGATGTGTTTCTCAAACTTATTCTCCTGCCTTCTCCCTGTAACCCTTCATCCCCTTACCAATCAAAAACCTATCTATCTCTGCCTTAAAGAAACTCAATGACTTGGTCTCTACAGCCCTCAGCGACAATGAGTTCTACTGATTAACGACCCACTGGCTGAAGAAATTCCTCTTCATCTCAGAAGGGTTGCCCTTCACTCTGAGGCTGTGCCCTTGAGTCCTAGTCTCTGCTACTAGTGGAAACATTTTCTCCATATCCACTCTATGCAGGTTACTCAGTATTCTTTAAGTTTCACTCAGATCTCACCTCATCTTTCTAAACCCCATCAAGTAGAGATGCAGTGTCCTCAACTGTTTCTCATATGACAAGCCCTCCATCCCTAGAATTATTCTTGTAAACATCCTCTGGACCCCCTCCAGGGTCAGCACGTCTTTCCATGGATACGGGGCCCAAAACTGTCCAATATCTTGCTCCTAACACCATGGGCTCTTATCTTATTTTGCAGCTTCTTGTGCCTCACCATGTCAAAGGCCTTCTGGAAATCTAAAGAGATCATAACCACAGGGTCTCCTTTGTCTAACTTAGTCATTACCTCCTCAAAGAATTCCAACAAATTTGTCAGGCATGACTTCCACTTGACGAAGCTGTGTTAACTCAGCCCTATTTTACCATGCACTTCCAAGTATTTGCAATCTCATCCTTAATAATAGACTCTAAAATCTTACCAATGACTGAGGTCAGGCTAACTGACTGTAGTTTCCTATCTTCTTTCTCCCTTCTTAAATAGGGGTATTACATTTTCCAGTCCTGTCTGACTTCAGTGATTCCTGAAAGATCACCACTAATGCCTCTACAGTCTCCTTTGGAACTCTGTAGTCCATGTGATCTGGGTGATTTATCCATTTTCAAACCTATCAGCTTCTCCAGCACCTTCTCCTTACTGATGGCCACTACACTCACCTCTGCTCCCTTTTTCTCTTAAAGTTCTGGTATGCTACTCATGTCTTCCACTGTGAAAACTGATCCAAAGTAGCTATTTAGTTCCTCAGCCATTTTTCTCCATTACAACTTCTCCAGCCTCATTTTCCAGTCGTCTGGTGTACACTTCTGTTTCTCTCTTGCCTGTTATGCATCTAAAATAAACTCTTGCAATCCTCCTTTATGTTACAGGTAGTTCGCTATAATGCGTGTTTCATTAATGCAAATTGGCCGTAACACAATTGATGAATAGTGGATTCAGTTTGGATAACACAAACTTTCTGCTGTACAGGTATAGTGATTTTCTACAGCGATTTCCTCATAATATGATTTTCTATGGCGATTTACTATAGCGCGATTTTCTATAACATGAGGTCAAGCAAGAATGCAACTATTGTGTTGTAGACGAATTACCTGTACTAACCAGTTTACTCTCAAATTTTATCTTGAAACCAAAAATCCGAGGAAATTTGGCTAATTGGATGCAGAATTGGCACAGTAGCAGGTAGCAAGGGGTGATAGTTGAGGGGTGTTTTTGTGATTGGAAGCTGGTGTCTTATGGGGTTCTGCAGGGATCAGTGTTGGGGCCCTTGCCATTGGTGGTGCCTATAAATGAATTAGATTTGAATATAGGAGGGTTGATTACTAAGCTCATGGATAATAAAAATTAGTGGGGCGGCAGCTAGTGAGGAAGATAGTCTTAGATGAACGGAGATATAGATAGGCTGGTCAGATGGTCTGATCTGTGGCAAATGGAATTCAATCTGGACAAGACAAAACAATACATGATGAATGTTAGGACCCTAGCAAATGCTGAGGATCAGAGGAACCTTAGTTTGTGTGTCAACTGGTTCCTTAAGGTAGCAGGACAGCTAGATAAAGTGGTTAGGAAGGTATATAGGATACTTATTGTTATTAGCTGAGACATAGAGTTTAAGAGCAGAGAGGTTATGCAGGAACTATGTTAAATGTTGGTTATGCTACAGCCAGGGTGTTATATTCTTCACCCAGAGAGTTGTTAATCTATGGAATTCCTTGCCCAGTGAAGTAGTTGACGCTACTTCAGTAAACGTTTTTAAAGAAAAGGTAGATTTTTTTTGAACAATAAAGGAATTAAGGGTTACGGTGAGAATGCGGGTAAGTGGATCTGAGTCCACGAAAAGATCAGCCATGATCTTATTGAATGGCGGAGCAGGCTCGAAGGGCCAGACGGCCTACTCCTGCTCCTAGTTCTTATGTTCTTATGTTCTTATATGCAGTTTTGCAATCCACATTACAGGAAGGATGTGATTACACTGAAGAAATGCAGAGGAGATTTACCACAATGTTGCCTGGGTTGAAGAGTTTTACTTATGAACAGAGATTAGGTAGACTGGTGTTGTTTTCTTTTAAGTAGAGGAGACTGAGGGGGCATATGATTGAGATGTATAAAATTATGAGGGGTATAGATAAAGTAAACAGGCAGAAACATTTCCCTTGGTGGAGGGATCAATGACTAGGGGAGGTGTAGGGGCAGGTATAGCACTTCCTGCGGTTGCAGGGAAAGGTGCCAGGTATGGTGGGGTTAATGGGAAATGTGGAGTGGACAAAGGAGTTGCAGAGTGAGCAGTCCCTACGAAAGGCAGATAGGGGTGGAGAGGGAAATATCTCTTTGGTTGTGGGGTCGGATTGTAGGTGGCAGAAGTGACAGAGAATGATACGCTGGATGCGGAAGTTGGTGGGGTGATATGTGAGGAGAAGGGGGATTCTGTCTTTATTTTTGTTGGGGGGAGGGTATTTGAGGGCAGAAGTGCAGGAAATACAAGAGATACGGTTGAGGGCATTTGTGATCACCGGCAGGTGATCCTATTTCAAGGACCGCAACTTTTCTCCTCCTTCACTATACTGTCTCTGATTCCAGCATCTGCAGTTCTTGCTATCTTTGAGAGATTCAGCCCACAGTTTCCTTTTTCTCTGCCTCCCTTCCTTGTTGACTGAAAGAGATATATTTGCTACTCTCCAATTTGATGGTAGCTTTCCAGAATCTACCAAACTTTGGAAAATTAATACACACAAATCTCCCACCTATTAGCAACTCTGTCACTGTCCAGAATGAGATCTACCAGGACCTGGTGACATGTCAGCTCACATCTTTACTAGTTTACTCAGTACCACTTCCCGAGTCATTGTGAATTCATCAAGTTCTTCTCCCAATGCATGACTTACAGTTACTACTGGAATGGTTTTTTGTGTTCTTTGTTGTGAAAACAGAAGCAAAATATTTAATAATTTAATCCATCATTTCTATATCATCTATAACCCTCATTCTAATTGTCTAGAAGGCCGACAGTCCCTACTTTTAAAAAAAAGAACCTTTCGAAACTCTTGCTATGCATTGTATATTTCTTGTTAATTTTCTCTCATACTCTAATTTATTTGTCCTGATTACAATTTTCGTGATTCTCTGCAGTTCTATATATTGTGTACCATCATGTGTTCTGCCACCAGCTTTGAACAATTATATGCTTCTTGCTTAAGTCTGATACTGTCTTTCAATTCTTTAGTTAATTTTGAATGTTTTCTTTACAGTGGGTATTCTTCTGAAAATAAGACTCATTTTTTGAAGTTTTTCATCTTGCGCTCAGCAGGACAATTCACAAAAATACCAATAAAAGGGAAATCCAATACGTATTGCATGAGGAGAAAGTAATGATATGTTGGCAAGCGGACTTTGATTGGTAGAGGTGTTGCCATAGGAAATGCAACAGTTAGCGATAATTCTTTGTGAACTGTGAGGATTTCTTTAGATTACGGAAATGGCAAGATTTCTCTAATTGCACTGCAGAAAGTATCAGCAAATGGTGTTAGGTTGTGTTCGGTTGAATGAGGCCCGGTGCATGCATATGTTATATCTGTTTGCAAAGAACAGCATCCCTGCTATACGAAGGATGTTGTGAAACGAGAAAGGGTTCAGAAAAGATTTACAAGGATGTTGCCAGGGTTTGAGCTATAAGGAGGGGCTGAATAGGCTGGGGCTATTTCCCCTCGACCTTCGGAGGCTGAGGGATGACCTTATTGAGGTTTATAAAATTATGAGGGACGTGGCTAGGGTAAATAGGCAAAGTCTTTTCCCCGGAGTGTGGGAGTCCAAAACTACTGGGCATCGGTTTAAGATGAGAGGGGAAAGATATAGAAGGGACCTAAGGGGCAACTTTTTCACTCAGATGCGTATATGGAATGAGCTGCCCGAGGAAGTGGTGGAGGCTGGCACAATTACAACATTTAGAAGATATCTGGATGGGTACATGAATGGGAAGGGCTTAGAGTGATATGAACCAAATGGCAAATGGGACTAGATTTATATAGGATATCTGTTCACCATCGACGAGTTGGACCGAAGGGTATGTTTCCGTGCTGTATATCTCTATGACTATAGTGTATTAATGGATGTAATTTCCAGTCAATGTATGTGTGCCACTCATGTTGATTTTCTCCTTTATTGGTATTCTTGCAAATTGTCCCAATGAGTGCAAGATGAATGGAATGTATCAATGGAATGTGTCTTTCCAGTGGGTTCAGTAGGAATATACTTATTCTGAGTATTTGGAAATAGCCCCATAAATGCCCTGCCTCTCAATAGAGCCATTTCCTAGCCGACTATCTCAGTTCACTTTGGTTAGCTCAGCTATCATAGCATGTAATTGAATTCATTTAACTTTTACTGATACTAGTAGACGAGATCTTCTCCCTTTAAAACTGAATGTAAAAGTTTACTCTGAGGGCATTAATTGATCCTTTCAAATTGCACAATACCAAAAGCTGAATCTTTTTTTTGGTTAATTACAAATTGTATTAAGTTGTGTGGATTGATTCATTTTTATTTGATTTTAATTGATTCATTCTGTAAGGGCCAACAAATCTTCTCACTGCATCTTGCCTAACCCACCTCATTATCTACCTACCATTTCCTTATGACATCTTTCATGTCTGATTTGCATCATGCCAAGCACTGTCCATGGGATAACTCACCACACAGTGGACATCCTGAAAGTCACCAGCATCCTTTGCACCTGTGTGATTTTAAAAGCCCATTGTGCATCTGGGGAAATGCCATCCATCTGGAGCTGCCTTTCTTAGTTCCTGACATTTACCCAGGAGTTGGCAAAAATGGCAAATGAGCACCCTGCTGTACAGTTTTGATCTGGAGGTTCTGCTGGATGTGATGGTTCCAAAGTATGACTTTCTACTGGCCCAGGACAAGCAGTGCAGGCCACAACACCAGTGCATGCCAGTCTTGTCTGAGGTTGCCACTCAAATTGAAGCGGTGTCAGCTATCTGAGGGAATACCCAACGATTTTGGAAGAATTTCAATGTCCTTGTTCACTCTGCCAACGTAAGTGCCACCACCTTCTATCTGATACTCTATTTTTGCTACTGTAACCACTTCCCATCAAGGCTCATGGTCTACCAGTCTATTGCCTGCCACGGCTTCCCCAGTTACTTTCACTCGTCAACCCCCAAACCTCCACCACCATCACTAGCTCTGCATGTCCTCTGCACTGCCTCCTCATTTGCTTGGCACACTTTCACACCTGCACCAACAGTAATAGATGTGCCACCAGCTTTCACCCCTTAATATCTGTCCCTCTGTCATTCCATGAGGAAAACGGCTCATAATAATACAGGAAGAGTCAAGGCAAGTAGTGTGTTGCCCATCATTTAGTTCATTATAATTTCTAAGGTTCTGACTTGACCAGGTTTGGGACTGACTTTCAATTAATGTACTGGGAACCTCTGAATGAAGGTTATCCCCCTTAACTGAGGCATGTTGACAATTACAACAATGGTCCTTGCTTTGTGTCTGGGCTAAAAAGCATGCAAGGCAGCAGTAATGTGAGCCTGATATCTCTGGCTGATGGGGCAAAATAAAAAAAAACAAGATAACACAATGCTGTGAGCATTCAGGTTGGCTGAAACTAAGTGAGCACTGTGAGTGCGAGTGGAGAACCCAGAGATGCCATCTGGTTCAGTCCGCAAACTGGATGTTTATCCTTGAGCAGAAAAATATCCTTGCTGCTGAATCATAATGATAGATCCCTGTGCAGCCCAAGGTGCAACACTGAAATGATGAAATATCCTTTAAGTGGAGGATGATGTGTCTCGAGGGTTCTTATAGCCTGGAACATATGAGATGCCAATGTCCATGAATGTGGGGTGTATGTGGCCAAAGCCCATGGAGCTTGCCCTCAGATGTTGATGCGTGTCTTCCAACATGGAGTTCATTGGAGCAAGTGGTAAATTGAATCCACCAGGTATATACTGATTTCAATGTCAAGTCTTCCCAACATATAATTTGTGGGGTGAGTTTGGTAAGATTGGAATCTCTGTTAGTGAAACCGGAATATGAATGGGGCAAGTAGGACCATTAACAAGAAGCTTAACAAGCATTAATCTCTGTCAATTGACAATTTGCCACTGTCTGATGAGAATCTTGCAACAATGCACTTCTTAACAAATACTGACACCTCACCTCCTTCATTTTCTATCTTTATGAACACCTAATACTGTTGTTCCTTGAGCCAGGTCTCTGTTATTACCAAAATATCATATTTCCACATAGCAGTCTGCACCTGTAATTCCCCAATCTTGCAAGCATTCACATCATGCTTGGTAATCTTGATTTAGATTTCATTTCTTGCTCTGTTACTCTGATTTCACTTCTTGATTTTCTAATCTCTACACTAGTGCTATATGTATCTCCAATTATTTTATGCATCCTGGTATTCTTCTTTAATATTCTCATTTGGCTCTCCCATCCATGCTGAATTATTTTAAAGCACACGCAATGGCACTAGCAAAATGCCATACAAGGAACTCAGTCCAAGGTCTGTTTACGTGTTACCTCTCCAGCTCTTTCAGGTACCATCTTTCCAGCCACTCATTCCCCTAATCTAGCCTTATCCTCTAATTTCTGTATTTATTTACACATGGCTCTGGAAGTAATCTGGAGATGACTATATTTGTTGTCCCTGCTTGGTAATTTTCTACTCAGCTCCCTAAATTATGATTGTAAGACCTCTTCCCTCCTCCTATCAATTAATTGGTACCATAGATCATTACCTCTGGCATTCACCCTCCTCCAGAAGACATCCCACAGCCAGTCAGTGATATCCTGTCTGGCAAGAAGTAACATACTATTCTGGATTCATGATCACTATCGCAGATAGAATCTGTTCACCAACTAATCAATCCTCTATCCTAGTGATCTTCCATTTTTCTTCCTCCACTCCTTTTCAGCCAAGCCACTCACAGTGCTACAACCGTAGCTCTGACTGCACTCACTTTTGGAACCAGTGCGCTCACCAACTTCCAAAATGGAAAACTAGTTTGTATGACCTCAAGAGACTCATGTACTACCTATCTGTTTCTCTTCGACTACCTGATGTTCATCCATTCCTTTACTGCTTTCACTCCCTTGAGCTAGCCACATGGCTCTCACCCTTACAGCTGTGCCACAATGATTCCAGTCACCATTGAAGCTCTGAAACCTGGAGCTCAAATTTCTGCAGCTGGAGACATTATTTACACTTGTCGCTGCTAAGGACACCACTAGGGTCTGCGACTTCCCTCATATTACAGGCCAAACATTCCACTTGACTGAGCTGCACTGCCATGTATTATCTTTGCTTCTCTTACCTAAAGTTACTCTGCTTTGGATTACTTAGATTTCTTTATTGTATTGGCCCTGACTTTCTTTAATCCTGATGTTTCTTAGTTAAATGCAATATAGCTCCTTATTCAAGAAGAATACATATTTCTAATTTACAACAATTTAAAGACAGCCCCAATAGCAGTTTCTTACCAAACACTGAACTTAGAGTTTTACTGTGATGTCACAATTTGATTTTTGATGTTTTCCTTTCCAACTCAGAACTAGTTCTGAACAGCTAAACAGTACATCCCCAGATTCCCAGGTAAATGATTTAGACCTTAGATCTCATGTCCTGATTTATGGTATTCCACTACAAGCTGCTTCCTTACAGGTCTGCTACCTCTTTGACTCATGGGTAGGTGATGCATCACAATTTCTTTAACAGTATCTGCAGTTCAGTAACTTGGAGATCCTATGATGTGGAGGTGCCGGTGTTGGACTTGGGCAGACAAAGTCAGAAGTCACATGACACCAGGTCATTGTCCAGTAGGTTTGTTTGAAATCACAAGCTTTTGAAGCACTGCTCCTTCGTCAGGTGACAAAGGAGTAGTGCTCCAAAAGCTTGTGATTTCAAGTAGACCTGTTGGACTGTAACCTGGTGTCGTGTGACTTCTGACTTTGGAGCTCCTATGGTCATAGGTATTAGCTACAAATGTTTTTGCCATTGATCTCTTTTGTATTCAGACGGTCCCACATTCTTCAGTGGTGATACAATGCCTCTGTCTCCATTGTTTGTGTGCTAATTATCTAAAATGTAATTTATTAGTTAAATCAGTCACATGAAGTTAATTTTTATTTCATTTCTATTGTCTTTAATAAATGCTGATGCTATATACAACTCTAAATAACTTGTAAGTACTTATTGGCCAATCAGATTACCAAACTCCTCGGAAGTCATTCTGTTTTTCAAATTGAACAGAAGCTGGCTCCAAGCAGCTGAGGTATTATGCTGTGAGAAGATTAGGAAAGGGAAGGAAAGGTTTAAACTTGCACCCCTACACCCACAAGCAAAAGTAATAAGTTAAAAAAAAAAGTGGAGGAGAGTGTCTAATATGAACAGAAAATAAAAGCAAATTCTGTTTAAAAGTTCTTGAGTTGCAAAAATGAAATCTGAAGCCATGACTCTTTAGCTGTTTCAGAGATAGTAGGAACTGCAGATGCTGGAGAATCTGAGATAACAAGGTGTAGAGCTGGATGAATACAGCAGGTCAAGCAGCATCAGAGGAGCAGGAAAGCTGACGTTTTGGGCCTAGACTAATTTCTGAAGAAGGGTCTAGGCCCGAAACGTCAGCTTTCCGGCTCCTTTGATGCTGCTTGTCCTGCTGTGTTCATCCAGCTCTACACCTCGTTATCTCACTCTTTAGCTGTTGATTTGTTTCCTCATCAGTCGTGAGATTTGCACATCTCTCAGTTATGTGTGAATAGTTCTTTTTCTAAGTTGCTTTTTCACCAGGCATTTCTTTCAAGAGATGAAAAGGCACAGTGAGGAAGAGAGACCAATCCAGATTTTGCCTTTAATATCATTTTCCCTCTTCCTTTGCTCTGTGAAGCAACCCTCTGAAATAGGTCAATTTGCATAGTTTTGACTTTGGTTGTATTGTCTTGCCAAATTGAATACTCTGCAGGCAACCTTTCAATTCACCAACATGTGAACTCGTCGTCCAAATGCGAATTAAACAAGATAAGCAAATTTTGTGACACTAACTTTAGTTGTCTGATTTCACCATCCTTTGAAGATATGGTCAATTCAGCGCAGACGGGTCTTGTATATTTTACATTGGTTTCACAAAGCTTACTTCAATCTGTAGTCAGGTTATCATGGCATTTTAGGTCAGCTTTTTTAATCCATGAACATCTCAAGCATAAAATAATGATGGACGTTGACTATTAGTAGTCCATGTTTAACATTATCACCACATAGGTTAATTAGAAGTTTGAAATCTTTATCTATAGCCATGGTGACAAGCTCCATACCCTTGTAATTGATTCCATGTCCTTGTTTCAGCCTCAATCAATCCATTTGTAAATTCAGAATGGTATTTGACCCTAAGAGCCCCAGTTCTTGTCTACAACACAAAAACTTCTGCTCCTTTCCCATTCCATGATTTGCTGTTCTATCAACATTTTTAGATATTTGGTCCATTAACAATATAGAACCTCCAGACTCATTCATAACTTTGAGTCCTTTATCAATGATAAAAAGACAGGCAAACATTAAGGCAGATTATGCCCATTACTTGGTAGAAAAGAAATAGCAAAACAGTCACATTGTGCACAAAATAACTTTAATCTGTTTTATGTTTCTAAATTGCCTTTTTGAAGCATTCCTATTTTAGGCATAATTGAAGGCCATGATATTGCTTAAGTGGTTGGACAGCTGATTGGATCACACATGCAGAGCTGTGTAAACAATAACTTCTCTGCAGTTAACTCAATGGAATGAGGTAAAATGTACTTTTTAGTATTACGATATTGAATACGAACATGTTAATGGTTTTTGTGAGGTGAAGAAGGGTCTCAACCCGAAACGTCAGCTTTCCTGCTCCTCTGATGCTGCTTGGCCTGTTGTGTTCATCCAACTCTACACCGTGTTACCTCTTAATGGTTTTTGTGAGCTGTATTTCTTTAGTATCATGTACAGTAAATATCAATAGTTGCAAAGGAAAACACACTAATCACATGCCTTTAGATCCTCTTGTCCGGGCCACTTAGTACTCAATCAATGTTTTGTCCATCAAAATACATAGTTTCCATTGACGTGTAAAAGATTATTGGTTACTGTAGTTTCTCTGTAGTTTAGTTCATTTATGAACAAACTAGATACAATAGACTTAAAAGATCTGTTATGAGATGTCAGTCTATGTGTTGAGGAATGAAGTATTTCTCTGCCTTTGATACACTCTTTACTGCCTGTGAGAAAGCGATGAATTAGTTCTGATGTTAATTATTCAATATTCTTTTAGTCTCTTTGCAAGTTAATGTATTTCTTGTCTGGCAATTGTCTGGCTTATTTTAAATATGTTTAATAATCAAGTTTTTCATTCAATTTGCTAATTATTTACTTCATCCACCTGTTTTAACTTGGAGTGTAAAATTGGATGTTGTTACTTCAGTTATATATACTTTTTCAGTAAGTTTCGTAAATCATTCTATCCTAGGTACTGCTAGTACAAATGCTACACAGAGTACATGCATGTTGACAGCTGATGATCCAAAACCAGAGATATTCATGGTATACAATATTGTTCAATGCTATTTTAATGGACTGCTCAAGTTCCCTCAAATGATTAGCACTTTTTCCTATACATGTGTGTTTAGTGATATCCTTCAACCAAGACAGTAAAAGAAATGACTTGCAACCTTAGAACAACCAATCAATCACTTTTCCAAGTAGCCACTGTTGATAAATAGGAAACATGGCTACTAAAGTGTAAATAGCAAGGTCCCACAAACAACAATGTGATGACATCCAGGCAATCTGTTTTAGTGATATTTGAAGAATAAATATTGGCCAGGACACTCTCAATAATGTCCTTTGCTCTTTTTCAAAATAATGCCTTGAAATCGTTTATGCGCACTTGAGAGGGAAGGCACGGCCATTTTTTAATGTCTTGTATGAAAGATGGCCATACTGAGAGTGCAACAATCTCTCAGTACTGTGCTGCAGTGCCCCAGTTATGCGGTTGGAAGTCAACCACAATACAGCGCAGCAAGTGAGTGGTTGCATTCAGATTTTAGGATCAATAAAACTATGAGAAAACATCAAACGGAATTGTTAAAGACACTTTCATGAAGCTTAGTTTTTTACTTCTTTAGAAACATGTAATTCAATAATACAAATTCCATCAAAAGAGATCATTGTGCCAATTACGTTATTGTTAAAATTCCATACAATCATTTCCCATACAAAATTAAAAATGATTTGGAGAACAAATTATCTTATGAAGATAACATTCATTTCTTAAAAAAAAAATCAATGCTAGGTACTTTTAAATTGTTCTGTGATGTGACATAGTCACTATGTATTTCAATTATTTTTGGACTAGATTCAATCTAGTGCCCTTTGAACTTGTGAGATGACAATTTATTACTTTAGGGAGTAATGTCATAACTGCTGACTTATGTATTAGGTCAGAAGTAACACAACACCATGTTGCAGTCCAGCAGATTTATTTGAAATCACAAGCTTTCGGAGCGCTGCTCCTTCACTCCAAAAGCTTATGATTTCAAATAAACCTGTTGGACCATAACCTGGTGTCATGTGACTTCTGACCTTGTCCACCCCAGTCCAACACCGGCACCTCCAACTCATGACTTACATATTAACAGCAGGGCTATGAACAAATACAATTGTTTCCTTGTCACATTTAATAATATTTATTGTTGCAAAACTGAAACAAAACAAAACAAGTTGATTTGCACTTCCTTATAAGATAATTTACCATCTCATTATATTGGAATGACGTCTTTGCACAATACTGCATTCTTCATAAGACATACTTGTCAAATAATGATGTTGTGAAATGAGTTATTAAACAAGTACAACTATTATCTTCTCAACATAATAGTCAGTCAGTCTGGTTACATGAGACAGGAGAGAACTAATTCTGTAATGACATTTAATGGTACAAGTTGCAAAAGAGTGCAGGAAGTTGAGTTAAGTATGTTTATGCTGACATAAGTTCTAGGACATGGGAAAAAAGAAATGTTTTGAATAAAATTGTAAGGAGCAGCAAGATGGGCAACGTTGGTGATGCAGTCCTTTATAAAACCTGGCTTTGGTAGTAAATATCACTAGGATCAGTTTATACAGTTGACTGGTAAAATGGAAGAATGAAATCCAAATTCTTTACAGATCTCTAAATACATTCAAATTGGGGTAGCTGGAAGAGCTTTGTTGACCCTCACTGAGCACTGACACTTTTAAAGCTAATTTATTGCTAGATTTTATTACCAGTAGTTAAGTGATTTTATTGCAGTCCATAAAAGAGTACAATGTGTAGCTACATTAAAAAGATAAATAGGTCGCAGGGTATGAACATTGTTAGCTGAGACACAAGTATCTTTCAAAGGAAATTTCCCCATTTTTGATTTTTTTACTTTGCAAGTATATGCGTTGAACTGTTTCCATGCAGAGAAGATATGTTGGCAAGTCTACACAACATGATTGAAGACATGTTGAATTGCTTAATAGCATAATTACCTTTTTCTAAAAGAAAACCTTGAATAAGAATCATGTAGACTTACTACCAAACACATGCAAAACATGATTACTTGTTATTAAAATGGGATTATAAATTCACTAATCATTTCATCCTTGCAGGCACACCCAGAGATCAGCAGTTTATTAAATATACCTTGAAAATGATATCAATATTTTTCTAATGCATGCACATATTCCATCAGAATTTACTCATTATTTGATATCAGGAAAAATCTTTGTACACACATGTTTTGCTTTAGTCATATTCTGTCATGACACTGTAGACAGCTGAATTCCTCTCTTCATTCAGTAGAATGTCTGTTGATGATTATAGTATTAAGAGTAACGATACTATTCATTCATGTTTTGCTCATTATAAAAGGGTCTAAAACAGTTAAGGTAGCATTAAGTGGTAACAGAGTTTTGTAATAAGTTACCAAGGAAGTACATTGAAATAGACAGAGTAAATTGGTTCAAGAGACATTTCTAGATGGAGAGGACTGGAAGGATTTGATAAGCAGGAAGGCACATGGAGTTGATCAATGAAAAGGGACAGAGCTGTTGGATCTAGTGGACCCTTTCTGTTCCCAAATGTGGCCATGTTCTGTGTAATGCAATGCAGTTTAACACTTCAAAATCTGGTGAATGTGACACATAATTATGCATTTTTCTTCTACTTATTAAATAGATAAAAATAAAGCTTTTATTGAGAAGGTGGTAGATGAAACATCAAAGATAATTTTAACTAAATGAAAACCGAAAGAACTGCAGATGCTGTAAATCAGGAACAAAAACAGAAGTTGCCGGAAAAGCTCAGCAGATCTGGCAGCACCTGTGAAGAAAAAATCAGAGTTAACATTTTGGGTCTGATGACCCTTCCTCAGAACATACCTTCCTCAGAATTCTGAGTCACTGGACCTGAAACGTTAACTCTGATTTTTTTCTTCACAGATACAGCCAGAACTGCTGAGCTTTTCCAGCAACTTCTGTTTTTGTTCATTATTTGAACTAAATTTGGAAAGGTGACAAATTCAATGTAGCACATCAATGGAGTGTGGACTAGGGTGGAGTGGAAAACAGATGCCTGACTTCAAACAGCTCCACCAAGCAAATTGTATCAAAATTATCTCCAAGATTCAAAATAGTCCGACAAATGCCCACAATTTTATATTGTATAGCAGTCTTGGTTGACTGTTCCCATGAGGATACAATAAAAATAGTGAGTGAAATCATGAAAGTTGGGCTGTGGCCTGAATCCACAAAGGAGAACAACTGCTCTTTCACTGTATAATATTGTGGGCTATAAATCAAAAAGTACCTTTTGGTTATAGTAGAGGTTTAAGTTAGTCTGAACTCGCAGAGTAAGACTGTCACATGTTTTGTTTTCTTTGGAGACTGTGGATATTATCTTGAGAGATGTTGTACTACTGCTAATGTGGCATTGATATTCCTCATTGGTTGAAATGTAAGTATTCTTACAAGGTAAATGGAGACCAGTTAAATATTTCCTGCCATCTGACAGACTATCAAAGGGCATACTGTTTTATTACTGAATGTGAAACTGTTTGCAAAATTGGAATCTGTAGTGCCACTGGTGTAAGCAGTACATGAGTTTGGAGCCCCGAAAATGATGACTAATGCCCTTTGCAAGCTTTCAGTCTATACTGTGTGGCATGGTGGTGCAATGTTTGGAAAGGTACTATGACAACAATGTGCCATTTTTATGCCAGAAGCATGTGGACTGTGCAAATTGTTAAATTGATCAATGCTGATCTGGCACCAATATACCATTTTGGAACTTAAAGAGCCTGTTATTTCTCTGTTTTAAATACTTTCTGGTATATGACAGAAACCCCACACTAGCTCTGTTTAAATGGATTAGCATAGACTTTCAGAAGAAGAGTATTTTGATTTTCTTTGGCTGTTGTAGAGTGCTTGGAAATATTGTGTTTAAGCAATTTTGAAAATTTGCTGGACACAACTTTTCTGAAATGTTTATTGAAGTCTTAGAATCTGAAGGTCTGGCAGGAGAAAGCTCACTATCACCCTTGTGGATTATGGGTACAGTCCACCTTGACTGGAGCATGACAGCAAGAAAAGAGACATGCACAGAGTGAGGAGGAGGAGGGTTCTATGTGAGATACTGTATCCATCTGGGATAGTCAGGAAACACTTATACCACAAGTAGGAGCAAATGACTGAGATGGCTTTGCTTCACAAAGGAGGCGATTACTAGAGTTATCTCTGCGTCCTCCAATCAGATCTGTAGCGGTGATGATCAATGTGACCTTCAATTTCCATTCTTCAGGAGCTTTGGTAATATCCCAACATCACATAATTCATCATGCATCAAGGAGATGAGGGACCCTGAATGCCCAGCATGTGGGCTTCATAGATTTGTGGCCAACTAGAAAGAAGCAAGCACAAAGCTTTGCAGGGATGAGGGTTTCTAGTTGGTGCAGGAAGTCATTGGGTGCACACTGTTGTCTTTCAATGTGCTGTTTCTTTGCAGGAAGATATTTCCAAATCACAAGAGGTGCCACTCCTTACTGGAGAGTTAGCATGCAACCAACTCTGAGATAGTTTTATATCAATGAAAACCCATTTCTCTGGCATGTTGCCGTGTTGCCTTTATCCTAAATCATTCATCTGTTCTTAATTTATTTGAGGCACCATGATAAACCAGAGGCTGGTAGCTGGTGACAGGATTACCCGTTATATTTGTGGCTTATAACTTCTCTCTGTTACCCCAAAACATAGGAGCAATGCACATGACAATGAGAGCCATGCAACACCAGAATTATCATTGGGCAACCATCAGCATTCCAAAATAATAGTTTCACTGCCTGGTCAACTTGGGATAAGACTCAGTGAAATGAGTCTCCAAATTCTGGATCATCTACAGCATCATATGGCTGTCAAGAGGATAATATCCTTATCACAAGACCTTCACGAAAGAGGAGGAAGAAGAGCAGGATGAAAGTGAAGGAAAGCGACAGCCAGATCCATTGTTCTGAATGGGCTGTCCTTGAGAGGCTAATCAGACTCCAGTTCCTCGTAAAATCACACCCAGATCACTGTTTCACCACCATTCCTCCTTTCTTTCATTCATGGTCTATGTACCACCACAGTGCCCTCTTGGCCATTTTGCTGAAACAAAAGACACTCCTAAAAAAAATCCTCCAAAACAACTATATCCAACAAGACTTGAAACAAAACATTCAAAACTGTGCATTCCATTCATCTTTGCTTTTGAACATAGTTTGAATATGATAGGAATATCTGACTTGTACAAGACAAAAACATCATGACTGATCCTAGGATAGTGTATATTCAATGCAGTGCTCTGTGTGTGGATGTAAGTCACCTTTGTTTTAAGGGTGTGGTAGCCCTTGTGGTTCAGAAAAACCTTTCTGATGACACTTTCAGTGAAAGAAACAGCATACAGCGTAAAGAATGACATTTTCTGGGCCTAGAGGAATTGGATTTTGACCCAGGTACCAAGAAAAAGATGATAACAGTCCAAGCTGGCTAGCAGACATTTGCAGGTGCATTGGTGGACTGGCAAAGATGAAAGTGCACATGTTAACATGCTCAGAGAAGGCAATAGATTTATGCTGAATGGAACCACTATCACTCCACTGTGGTGATGGATCAGAAATCCTAATAATCTGCTGAAACACTTATTACTGAACTGCTGTGAAAATCTGTAAATGCCTATGAATGCTGGTATTCACTACTATAGTGGCAGCATTCTAAGCCTGCTTGGCTGTAAGCATAGACCATTTGTCAACGTCTGAGGTTTCATTGCATCATTTAGATGTCTACTTGTAGTGCAGTGGAAGCTGAGACATTGGCCAATAGATGCTTCTTCATAGTGTGTCTCTACAGTTGGCCGTACGGTTGTCCCCCACCTCAGCAATGGAATAGGGGGACTCCCAGCTCTACACAAAACCTGCATCAAGTTAAAGCCAAATTCCTCCATCCTCCTGGACAATGATAACAGACTCAGTAGCAGGTCTGTCGAAGGAGCAAGCACTTCACAGTGCATGTCCATTGAAGTTCTTCTGTATGCCTACCCATCGAAATACTCATCTCAGTCTGCTGCAACAGGACTGTTCTATGATTTTGTCCTCCAGGGAACTAATGCAAATGTTATGGATTCCCTCAACCAAATTATACTCACTTCTGCCTGGTGATTCAACTCATGCTGATCACACTACTATATTAACTTCCTGGTTACGCACAATGCCAGATTCTGAGCTGATGACTGTGATTGTCAATTCAAACAACAGGACATTTTCAATGGATTTGTGGTCTTGGCTACATCTTCATTATGAGGAAGTATTGAAAAACCAGGGTGTAGGTCATGAATATCCAAAAGAGTAACAGCAGAAAGAAAGTGTTGTATTAGAAAACGGATGAAAATCAAGAGCTCCATTGTCACGCCATCTGCAGTTTGCAATTCATTTGGTACAGGAGGATGGGAATGAAATGGTCATTGAGCAGGTGCATGAGGCAGAAACATATCATCATCTAAGATGTTCTACTGGTCACTGGTCTGGGATTAATTACCGTCAAGCCAAAATTTCACAGCACTATCTCCTCCAAGAAGTTCAGGAGATGTCGCATTGCTTGGGCTCATTTAGTTTTCTGCTTGCTCCTCCTGTCGTATGTGACTTCGACCTTCAAGAGAATGTAAGTGAATGTGATGTAAGTGAGATGTCTGTCATGGCTGGAGATCTGGAATATGTGGAAGTGATGTGATTCAGATGAGAAACTGGCTCATGTATGCAAGGGTATATGCAGTATCTGATTGCTATTTGGTACTTAATGGGAGTCAAAAAATGTGGAGCTGGAAAAGCACAGCAGGTCAGACAGCATCCAAGGAACAGGAAAATCAATGTTTCAGGTCAGAACCTTTCTTCAGGACTGTCCTTCAGGAGACTCCCGACCTGAAACATTGATTTTCTTGCTCCTTGGATGCTGATTGACCTACTATGCTTTTCCAGCTTCATATTTATTGACTCTAGCTTCCAGCATGTTCATTCAGTCTCCGGGTCTTTGATGGGATGTGGGACATTGAAAATTGCATGAATTAGGTGAGCAACGGGTTGGAGATCAGATTTGATGATGCATTTGCACTGTCTATGGGACTATGCTCCTTAAACTGAGCTTTATGCCCACAACCTCCTGTTTCCTTTACGGTGTATACATGCAGAGTCTCCTGTCAGAGGAAGCTCTCAAGAGAGGAGAAAAAGGATCCTGCATAAAGGGCCACACCAGTAATGGTTTTCCAGGAGTGTCTTTCCCATTCAGCAATGGACCGGATAGGAGTGAGACTATATGCTTCAATGCAAACTGATGAGCGAGAGGGACTACATAGTGAGGCTGAAAGGAATTTCCGATCACCCTGTACAAATATGGACCAATCATTCCTTACAATACATTCTTTCTAGATATACCATAATAAAGTCCACCTGCCCAACACATTCAATAAAGGCCAACAGCCATAAACTTTCCACAATAACTTTATCTAGCAAAACATCAATGATGCAAAAGGAAAATGCAAATCTAATTGACCCTTCTAGCAACACAGCTAGAAATATACCCTTGACTGGGGTCCCTTTGCACTGCACCACCTCACCATGGCTAGCAGCAATTGGGGTGGCTGGCAGACTGGCAACAACAAAGGCGCACTTGGAGTGATGGAGGTGTGAGAATGAATGTTATCATCTCAAGAGTGAAATTCGGGTTTGTGTACCACAGAGACAGTATCAAAGCAATCTTTGTAATTTACTGGAGCACTGAACCACTGTGAAAGCTTTGCCTGACGTTGCATGCCATCTACCAGTGATATCTCTATCTCTCTCTCTCTCTAAGCTTCCACGATAGCAAGAATACATTAAGGAACCTGTGCTGCATTTGAAGTGAATACAGTAGCCAGCAGACACTTTATCATAGTTAAGTCTAGCACTGCTGTCATAGAGGTGCCCACCACTTCCACTTTGGATAGAATGGGCTCCAAATTCTACACAATGCCCTGTGCTTTGGAGAAACCAGAATCCTTCATGCACATAGCCAGTGCCTGAAAGCTGCCTGACAGATCTATTAATACACTAAGCATCTAGGTGTGCTCCTGTACACTGGTCTATTGAGGCCCTTGTCTGGATTACTTGCAGTGAGCTGGTATGTTCCCTGTGCCTCCAAGCTACCCTTCTGCATGAATTGCTCCAGTCACTTGTACCTGCCAACTCACCATGTATAGATCATGACTCTCAACAAGTTGGTAAGGTTTGTGCTGCATCAGACCTGAGTTGGTGGCTGTGACTGTTTAGTTGTGTAATGATGCTTCTTCCTCAATGATATCTACCTCCACTTGCCCTTCCGCCTGCTTCTGCTGGAGTGGAACCACTAGCAATTTTTAGTTATCTGAAAGCAGAAAAGGATTGTAAAGTTAAGGGTAAATTAAGGAGAAGAAATCAGGAGATTCACAGTCATTGCCTCTGTAGGTTTCAGGGACCCTTTCAAAACGAGGATTGTTTATTCATGGAGAATGTGTAAAATGCAGCAGATGGCTATCATTCAAAAAGACCTCAGGTGTACCAAATGCCTTTGGCTCCAAAATGGTACATTGAGCAAAGTGAGAAATAGATGGTGTGGTCAGCATGAGATGTAGTGAGCAGATGTATTCATTCACTTTGACCACCTGATTAAGATCAATAAATGTCTTTTTGTATTGTTGTCAGGACTATGATGCCATATTCTGGATCTCCACTAACCTCACCACATGTTCCACTCACTTCTCATGGTCACTCTGGAGGCTCCATATCATTCTGCCCCCAGCTTCACAGAAATATTGGCCTCCTAGGCTTCAGCATTTAGACTGGCCGAGTGCAGGGCATTAGCATGCTGCAAAGTGCAGTTCATGTCCACAAACTCCACTATTGTGCAATCCAGTTTTGTAAGTGAAATTCACAATGTGTTCAAGTACCTAAATCTAATACAAGATAGAAAGCCAACCCTACCAGCAAATATTTTATGCTAATTGGTCATTAAGTATTACAGAACAATTTGGGAGTTGTTTTTGTATGATTGGATGTATAAGTAAACACAGATCATTGCTACCATAGCGTGCAATTTGGCTCTGTCCTGTAATGTGCAACACTAATAATATTGCGACTACTGCTTATTATCAAATTAGAAATCTTTAAATCTTCACTAACTTATCATTACAGTCACCTCTACATTCCTTATTACCACCCACACTTCGTAAACCTGCTGTCTGTCTCCTTACCTCATTATTAACCTCCCCCATAATTGACTCTGCTTATGTTGTCATACTTGTTTTAATCTTTCTTACCTTGTCAATAATACATTTGACTCCAACGCCCAGTTTCCGTATGGGTGAGGATTAATTAATCATATTTCCACAGTAAACATGTGTTTAATTGCATCTATATTTTATTTCTTTTGTTCACAATACCCTTTTGTGTTGGAGGATAAGCAGCCTGACAATTAATTGTGTGCAGATTTTCATTCTGTAGACTTCTTAGATGTATAATTTTAGTGGGCCCAAACCACAATGCGCTGCAAAACCAATGCATAGTGACACTGGGGGATATGGGTTCAATCATCAAGTCACCCATCATGGAAAGGCATAAACCATAGAATGACTTATCTTCACAGAGAGTGCAAAAAGATAGGATAACATTGAAAGTACAGTAAAGAAAATGAGCATTTGGACTAACAAAATTAGGCAAAGGTTTATATTCCACCTGAGACTTAAAGTCAGCGTTCTGTATTGCACTGTAAACCACTAACAGTTGCTTAGCTGCAGGCAGCCATTATAAAGCTAACTTCATTTATATCTCACCAACAAAGAAGGCAGAGGAGGGGTGTACTATAACAAAATGCTTGGATATTATTAAGTACAACTTTTCATACAAACCTATCAGCAAAATCTGCCATTCCTTTCTGCCGAATGTGTTATCTAGTTTCTCCTTAAATATATCTATGCACTACATCTTATGGTATAGTTTTATATTGTAACTACTTTGTGGATAAAGACTTTTTTCTCCTGAATTTCCTCTGGATTTATTTACAACAGTTTATTTATAACCTTTATTTAGTCTTGCCCAATGATGAGGCAACTTCCCTTATTCTAACACAACAAAACGTCATAACTTTAGAGATCTCTAATGTGTTACCGTTCTCCTCTTTCTTTTGAAGGGAAAGATCCCTCAGTCTGTTTAATATTTTCTCATAGACAAAACGAGTTATTTCTTGCAATATTCTTGCATTTTTTCCATCTTTTCCAATATACCTCTATCTTTCTTCTATAATGTGAAGATAAGAACTGTGCACTGTTCTCACAGGTACCATCTAAACAAGGTTTCGCATAAGGTTAACATAATTCACTCCCTTTAAATTATATCAGGATAAAATGAATATTAGTGCTATGCTTTTTCTTCACCCCAATTGCCCTCTTACTAGTCTGTATGTAGAATTTTCATCTCCTTAACTAAGGCAAGATACTCCTGCCTACAAGGGAGTGCAATAAAAAGTCACCTGACTGCTACACGGATTGTTCTTTGAGGACAGATTGAGCAGACTAGACCTATATTCCCTACCGTTTAGAGGGATAAGGTAATCACATCAAAAATTCATAAAGGGAATTGATAGAGTAGATTCTGGGAGGATGTTTCTCCTGTCTGCAGAGCTGAGAACTAGGGTTCACAGTCTCAGAAAAAGAGGTTGGGGAGGACTGAAATGAGGAGCAATTTCTTCATGCAATATTTTGAGAGTCTTTGGAATTCTCTTATGCAGCGAGCAAATGCTCATTTGTTGAGTGTATTCAAGGCAGATCAATACATTGTTGGATTTTAGGAGAAATGGGAATTGTGTGGGAACTTGTAGCTAAGGTAAGATCAGCTGTGTTTTTTATGGAATGGTGGAGCAAGTTCCAGTCATGAAGTCTTCTATTTTAGTCTGTATCCTGGATTCCTTTGCTCTTTTAGTCCAAATGAACTGTTATTTTCCAAGGAATTTATAGGATTCTTCTTTTAATGTGCAGCACCTAACACTCACCTGCACTTAATTTGGTGACTTTCTTATTGTTTTCTCATATTTTGTTGCAGTTGTCTTCAATATGAATTATGTCTACCAATGAGATGTAATGTACGAATCTTGAAATTGTACTGCGACTTGTTACTAGTGGACATTTTTCACCAGCTAGTTGAAGAGCGACCGTAATGAAGTTCTTAAAATTAAATATTTTAACACTCAGTTTAGTATAATGTGTAATCTGGAAAATGTAGTAGTACTTTTGCTTCAAGTCATAAAAATATATACTTGATGTCCACACCACAGTTTGAGCACATAATAGGTTGATTTTCCAGTGCATCACTATGATTGCCATATTGTCAGTAGTACTCTGCTTCAGATGAAACTTTAAATGGCCATTGTAAGTAACAATTGAAGTGCAAGTAAAGAACTTATGTAGCATTATTGAAATATGAACAGGGAATTCCCTTGAAGTCTAATTCTGCATTTCTCCCTCAGTGAAATGATTTCAAAATATGTTACCTGATTATTCATCTAATTATTTCTATGGAACATGCAAATGTACTTAAAAATAATTATGTGAAATACTTTTAATAACTATATAAATGCCGTAAGCAGACAAATTGTACAATAAAATGCAAGTTATTCATACAGACTTTAAAAACAGGGCATCAGGCGACTGTGGAACTAGAGCTTTGTACCGAGAATTATCCAAATGTAACACAATTGAGAAAACATGACAGATAGGCTAAGATAATTAGGTGGAATGAAAAAGCTTGATTTTTCCAATAGTGCGATAAGTTGCCAAGATAAAGTTGGTATCGTGTTTGCAACATTAAACCTTACACTAGCCTGTAGCAGGTTCATACGTAAACCTGGACTCCGTCAATTCTGATAATTTTAACTTATTTTGTTTAAATAAACTGGCTATAAAAATCTTGTGACACTCAGTTCAAACTTGCTTAAAGATGGCATATCAGGCTTGTGCAGTTTTGTTTGAAGTCAATGGTTTTCTTTGTTGAACTCTGTAGCACAATGAAAGTGAACAGGAAAATGGCAGCTTGCGTGGAGACTTGGACACAGCCAGAGTGAGTCAGTTGTGAAGGGTGGGATGTGGGGTAGAGTTGAGGCATGGAGGAATGGAAGAGGGAAGGGTCTGGCATCCTGCAATTGGTAGGGAAATGGGACCAAAAGGTCAAGATAAGAAAATGAGAAGCCTAAAGAGTAGTATCAGTATTTCTTAAACTTATGTCTATTTGACAGTGCTGGTAGAATCCTTAATTGCTTCGAGTTCATCGATGACATTTGAATTATCCCCGCTGAGTGTGATCTCAGACAATGTCCTTTTACAATGTATAGAAAAGAGGACGAACTGCAAGTATCATCATGTCCCAGAGATTGGTGGGTACAATAAAGCACTGACACAATCATACAATAAAGAGTGAACAAAAACCATGCCACATCATGGAAGAAACTATGAAGGAAGTGGCCTACTTTCCCATAATCTTTGATGTGTGCCAAGAGACCTGCTAGCATATTTAGCTCACTGAGTGAGAACCAACAAATAACAATGATCAACACATGAATATAATGAAACCAATATAATTTGAACTATTTAAAACTTTACTTTTTAATAAGTAGCCCTGAAATCTTTGTGCTGTCAAGTCTTATGACAATAACAATGGAATTGAGGAAAATGTTGTGGCCATGCTCCACCGCCAGCTTGACCAGGTTGCTGTTCTGTAATTTGCCATTACCTGCTACTTTGTAGGCTGATGGCACATTTTACCACTGAAAACTTCATGATCACATGTCTTGCATAAATACTGCTAGATCTTTAAATTTCAACTATCATCACAACGGAAACAGAAAAAAAACACAAGGGAGTAAAATTGGTGCACACTGCCGATCCACCCTTGGAAATGGAACATTGTTGACAAAGTCCTCCCTTTAAATAATCAGTTGGTGGTAAAAACTTGATAATTACTGATAAAAGCTGCATTTTGTGGAACCTTTTTGTCTTGTGCTTAGGATATTTCACATGAATAACAAATGTACATACAGTTTAAATTTGATATTTTTCTTGACTTTGTATTACAAGAGGAGAATCTTTGACAAAGTATGCCTTTTGTCAGAAATACTCAAGTTTCTCTATACTTTTATAGGAGATTATAGAGTGATAAGAGTTATATCATAGATATGGAAAGCTTGAAAATTGGCCATTGGTACTGTTTTTCAGCAACAGTGCACCATGAAAAATGTCACACATTCTAATTTAGAATGCTCTTCAGATTTGCAGAGATTTTTCTTTTTACTTTGCTTATTTTTGAGATTAGTTCATGCTCCTGTTAATATCATAGAATGTGGTAGCTTTGAAAATACAATTTCATATTGTGCACCATACATATGTCACTTTATAACGGAGACATTAAATTGCAGATGAATTTAAAAAGTTAAGTAATTTATAAAATGCCCATGGCCTGTTTATAGACTCTGAGGCATCTTGCTGCACTCTGCTTGCTCTGGGGTGATTGGTTTCTTTGTATTTTACTTAGTACAAGTTTAATTGATAATTATCAACTTAACTTTCTAAATCTGGAATTAATTGTTTTAGAAGCTCCCCTTGATCCTTTAGGTACTCTTTTATTTTTAACAATGTTACGGCACTGAACCAACTATTCCTTCCAAAACAATGGAGAACACATATTTTTGAATTAAGAAACTAAGTAATTAGATGGCATTTAAAATTTATAATATATAAAGGCATTAGCCATATACTTTTATTGAGTAACTTCAGCGTTAAGCCTTTTAAGTGCTTTAACTAATTGAAATAGGATTTTCAGAGGGCAGAGAGGTCCACCCCTTGCTGGGTCACAAAACAGTATAGTTAATTGAAATGACATTATTTGTGGCTCTTGGAATTTTAAGGCCCTCAACTTCATAGGTTTATATGTTTGAAGATTTGAGGCATTTGGGTATTATTTTAAAGTTAAGTCATCTGCGTGCAGATGAATTGCAGTAGAGATGAAGACATTCTGGTTTTTTAAAATCTTCCATCATAAACATTAATCTTTAAAAAGCAATCTCTAACAGCAAATTGATTAACAGTTGATTGCCATCTTAAATAAATAAGACAGTTGGTGGGACACTTTAATTAACATAATTCTTTAATCAAATGGAAAATATTCATGTAGCAGCTATGACGAATTGCTTTACAATTCACTCTTCTATATAAAATGAAGTCATTGGGTGCCCATAAAGAAAATCACAGTGCTTATTCACAACCTCCATTGCTAGACAGTAGTGTTAAATCATTTCAATCAATGCAATCAATCAAGTTACATTACAGCAACAAATTAAATGTAAACACTATATCCAGAAATCAAGGCAGGATCGTAATTTATACTTAAATCAATTATTTTCCTGGAAATCATTTTAAACAGAAAAGTTACATTTCTGTGCTGCAAAATTAGGTTTTATGGCATTGGCCATTTTGGAACTTTGGAGCCCAAGTGAGGTACAAAATGGATGGACTGACCTGCATCTGTTACCACAGCCTATCTTTTTACAAAACCGGAAGAACTGTGGATGCCATACATCAGAAACAAAAATAGAGATAGCTGGAAAAGCTCAGCAAATCTGGCAGCATCTGTGAAGAGAAATCAGAGTTAATGTTTCAGGTCTGGTGACTCGGTTCTGAGGAAGGTGCTGAGCAACTGTATTATTGTTTCTATCTTTTTAAACCTATTGAATGATACAAGCAGGTGAGATTGTTCATTGTGCCTGCGCCAACTTTGAAAAAAATTAACTGTTAATACCAGTTCCCAACCTTTTCCTCATAACTCTAAAAATTTCACTTCAAGTATTTACGAAGTTCTCTTCTGAATGCTGCTGTTCATCTCTTTCCACTGTCAGTTCAGGCAGTGCATCCCAGTTCATGACAACCTGCAATATGGTTAAGAACCCTTCTGCTACTGTAATTAGTTTTTTTTCTCACTTATTCTATCAAAACTCACAATAGTTCATGATTTTGAACTCTATTCAAACTTCTCATGAAAAAGTAAACAGTTTCTTTCATCTCTCCACATTACTGAAGTACCCAGGATCCCTTTTTGTTATTCACTTCTAATGTATCCCATTTGCACCCTTAAGACCTTGTCATCCTTGATTCCCAGAAGGCTATGCTTATGGGCAATGTCACCACTTGGTGGAGCAATGAACGTGCACGCGCAGAATCATGTCTAAAAACGGAAATGATAGGAACCAAACAGAACATTTCTGAAAACGGGAAGTATAGGAACTAAACTACCTTCACAATAAATCTTTAAACATTATGCTCAATGTGTAAGGAAGCAGTTTACAATCTTGCCAGTAACAGCTATGAGTTTGCTCTGAGACCACAAGATTTTACGTTACTCCAAGTTATGCAAGAAAAAAAGAATGAGGAACCTGCATTCCCCATGCAGATGGCCTTAAGGCCCTCCGCTTCTTCCTGTCCCGCAGGCCCGACCAGTCCCCCTCCACTGACACCCTCATCCGCTTAGCCGAACTCGTCCTCACACTCAACAACTTCTCTTTCAATTCCTCCCACTTCCTACAGACAAAGGGGGTAGCCATGGGTACCCGCATGGGCCCAAGCTACGCCTGCCTCTTTGTA